>NW_004955413.1:1521748-1565177 GCF_000276665.1 Chinchilla lanigera | reverse complement strand
TCAGCAGCAACTCAGTCTGTAATATCCGTGGGGTCCTTGTTTGCACCCTCTGCCCTCAGGGAGTAGGTGGAAAATACCTGGCTCTCTCCCCGCATTTTAGCTGGGAACCGTGGTGGTGTGGGCCAAGCACAGACTTGAACCCATGGGCCCTGTAGCTCCCAGAGTACTCACTCTCTCGGTGCAGGAAGTGCAGGGCTCAGAGAATCTCATCAGGAGTTTTTGATAGGTTTTTAATTACATCTTCAATTTTATTGTCTGTTATTGGTTTATTTAGAATTTTTATATCTTCTTGATTCAGCTTTGGTGATTCATATGTATTTAGGAATCTGTCCATTTCTTCTGTCTTTTCTATCTAATTAGAATATAGGTTCTCAAAGCAGATATTGATGATCATGTGGATTTCGGCTGGGTCTGTATGGTTTCACCCTTTTCATCCTAATTGCATGGATTTGAGTCTTTTCTTTCCTACTTTTAATAAGGTTTGATAAGGGCTTGTAACTTTTATTTAATCTTTCACACACAACTCTTTAATTCATTGATTCTTTGAATTATTTTAATTTCTGCTCTGATATTTATAATTTGTTCTCTTGTACGAGGTTTGTTCCTTTTGAGACAGAGTCTCACTGTGCAGTTCAGGCTGGCCTAGATCTCACTTTGTAGCCCAGGTTGGCCTCAAACTCACAATGATCCTCCTGCCTCAGCCTCCCAAGTGCTGGGATTACAGGAGTACGCCACCATGTCTGGTAACAAGTTTTGTTCTTGCATTATTCTCCTTTTTCTAGAAGTTTGAGGTTCAACATTAGGTTGTTTATTTGAGCTTGCTCTGTCTTGCTGATATGGGTATTCACATTGTAAATTTCTATTGTAGGGCTGCTTTTATTGTGTCCCATATGTTCCAGTATGTTTTGTTGGCATTATCATTTAATTGTAGAAACTGTCTTATTTCTTCTTTAATTTCATCTGTGACCCATTGATATTTCAGGAGGGTGCTATTTAATTTCCATTTGTTTATGAATTTCTTGTGGTTTCTTTTGCCACAGATTTCCAATATCATTGCGGTATGGTCAGGTGATATGCATGGGGTAATTTCAATTCCTTTACATTTACTTAAGCATGTTCTATGAGCTAGTATGTGGCCTATTTTGGAGAATGTCCCATGTGCAACTGTGAAGAATGTATATTCTGATGTTGTGGAACACTCTGTAGACATCTACTAAGTCCATTTGTTTACAGTTTGTTTCAGTTCTGATATTTCATTGTTGATTTTTTGTCTAATTGATCCATTTGTGACAATAGGGTATTGAGGTTCCCCATTACAATTATATTTGTGCTTATTTGACTTTCATGTCCATTAATGTTTGTTTTGTATAGTTTGGGTCACTGGTATTTGGTGCATATATATTTGTGATTATCTCTTCCTCTTGGATTGTTTCCCTTACAAGGATGTAGTAGTCTTTGTCTCTCTTAATCAGTCTTGGCCTGAAGTCCACTTTGCCTGCGAATGGAATAGAAACCCCTGTTCTTTTCCAAGTTCCTGTTGCATGGAGTATTGTTTTCTAACCTTTGGTTTTCAGTCTATGAAATTCTTTTTGAATTAAGTGCATTTCTTGTGTGCAGCAGATTGTTGAGTCTTTGTTTCTTGATCCATTCTGCCTGTTTCTTTTGACTGGTGAATTGAGACCACTTACCCTGCTGGTTATAACTGATATGTATTGACTAATCCTTGTCATGTTATATTCCTATCATTACTTCCCTTTCCCCACTCTGTTTAATCACTTGCCTTGCCTGGTGGGTTCATTCTGTGGGTTCATGGAGTTATAGTCTTTGTTATTTCTTTTTAGAATGTCCTTCAGAGCATTTTGGAGTGCTTGTTTGATGGTCATGAATTTCTTCAGGTGTTCTTTGTCATGGCAATATCTTATTTCTCCAGGAATTTTGAAAGATACTTTTTCAGGCTACATCAATCTGGGCTGGAGGTTGTTTTCTTTTAAGGCTTGAAATACTTCAATCTCTCCTTTCTGAAGGATTTATGTTGAAAATTCTGCTGTGATTCTGGTGGGCTTTGATTTGGCATGATTTGTTTCTTTTTTGTAACAGCTTTTAATATTCTTCTGTTAAATTTATGGAATCTTGAGTATTATATGACTTAGTGTAGAGTTTTTTGATAATGGCTAATTGAAGTTCTATGTACCTCACTTACTTAACTGTATGTTAAATTGTTTTTCCATGTTTGGAAACTTTTCTGCCATTACTTCTGTGAAGAGGTTTTTTTTTTTATGTTGTTTGTGCTATTTCCTGCTTTCTCATTGACTCTGATCAATTTTATTCCTCTTTGCAGCATCTAACAACTTTTTGATTGATTTTTTGTGGTCCTTTGCTATTTTTTGGAAATCTTTCTTTTCATGATTCCTAAACACAATCCTGTCTTCTAATCTGATATTCTGCCCTCACATTGGCTCATTCTGCAGCTGCACATACTTTCAATGGAATTTTTAATCTCCCGGATATTTGTTTGAATCTGTTTCATAAATTTCTTTTCTATGTTAGGTGTTCATAATTTCCATCCTTTACCTAAGCTCCTCCAGTTTTTCATCTGTATGTGCTGTACAGTCACGAAGCATGCCTTTCATTGTGGTTACCATCTCTGCAGTTGTCTAAGAAATTACTTCTGATTTTTTTCTAGAGCCTCATTTAACTCTTCTGTTATTTCCACTGTCACCACTTCAGAGGGTACAGGTGGGTGACTTTCAATTGTTTCACCTTATTGTCCCCTGGGTTTGTCTTTGGCAAGTCTGGGGTTGCATCTTGCTTTTGTATCTTCTCATTTTCTATTTTTTAGTTTAATTTCTGGGCTGATGCTTACAAATTGCTTATGTCAGGTAGCTTTATTGCTAGTATTTAGAACTCTTAGGAAATGACTACTTCTTAGAGATGTCTTCCAGGTATAGCTGGCTTTTGGGTTTTGAGTCTGTTGCAATATCCTATCTCTTCAATTTATTAGGGATGAGAATTTTCTACCTATTTGACCTAGCCCCTGCTTCTTTGGAACTGGCCTATAACACTGTTTATGACCCTTGAGCAATTTCAGTTTTAGCATACCAGGAAGAACCACTGACTAGAACAATTATGTCACCTTAGCTAAAGTAGTACAATCAGCAATAAAAATAGCATGAAATGCAGCATAGAAAATGACACACTATGGTAACTATTAATGTGCCGCCTGTAACCATATGAATTATATTTATGGCTATATAAAAAATATAAAGCAAACCACAAAATTATATACAGTAAACATGCCCTCAATATGGTGATTTTTATCCATAGAGGAAAAAATTTAAACTGCTTAGGGGGAAATAATAGAGAAATAGAAGAAGAGAAAGAGATTAGAAGCAGGGCTAGTGGGAAAGGAAGAGCACACAAACTTCAGAAACTGGTGAAGAAGATAGGAGGAAAAGAGAGGAAGAAGAAATAAAAACAAGAACAGAGTAAAACAACAACAACAAGCTAGACATAATGTTCACACTCATATAAAAACAAGAACAGACAATCATGAAAAAAAGTTACAAAGGAAGAAAAATATGTTCACTTCAGGACATGTCTCTGCTGTCACTGGTAGAGAGAGTCGGCAGACAGAGCCCAGATCCAGCAAGTCATCCATAGATTTATGGTGGGGTAGTGGATAATCCAAGCAAGCCTGAACCTTTAGTTCCACTGAAGTTCAGTCTGGTTTCTGTCTGTGAGGCTGGAATCCCACCTGTTCAGCCTGTAATACTCCATGCGCCTCCTACTGACTTGAGCTTGGCTGTGCCTCACCCTGACACTAGATGGAGCCAGCCTGCAGCTTCTCTGAGTTCTGAGCTCAGTTGGCTCCCCTCCAAGATGGCTATTGGCCAAGCACACTCTCCTTGGGAGGTGTTTGAACCCAAATAATTCATCCACCACTGCAGTCCACTGTGTTCAGTGCTCCATTCCACTTGTGGGTTTCTCTATGGAGATCTCTAGGGTCACCAGTAGTCACTGTGCATCTGCAGGTTCAAGTTGCCCCTCCCATGAAGTTGGTCAGTTGTTAAGGAGAAAACAGTGCTTGACACTTCCTTCTTTTTCATTGAGGTCTATCTCATTATTCTCCCTGTGGGGTGCAATTTTCACTTCAGATCTTTGCTGGGTCCTGGGGACCTACTTCCCTCTTTCTTTTCTTCACACTGCTATATTGCAGCGTCTGGACACCAAATCTCAGAGAGGCTGTTTCTCTGCTTTCTCTGCTGTTCACCACTCTGGCATCTTCCCAGAAGTCTTGCATCTGACTTTTTAAAGCATAGTTTGAGGGCTCATCTATGCTCTAACCTGTACCAGGATTTTATCCTTTCTATTGCTGAACAGTATTGTATAGATATGGGAATACTATATTGGATCTATGCATTCCCATTTGGTAGATATTTTTATTATTTCCAGGTATTATGAAGAACGCCACTATGAAAATTCACTTACAAGTCGTTGTAAGGTAATGTTTTCATTCCTCACAATGAGGATGGATCCCTCATAGTGAAATTTCAGGGTCTTAGGTAAGTTTATACTTAACTGAAATAAACAACCAAATGGCTTTCCAGAGTAGGTGTGTTACTGCTATTTCTGCCATGATGTACAAGTGTTCCAGTTTCTCCATATCCTCACCAGTACTTGGTTTTATGTCTTTTTAAATAGAGTTCTCTAGTAAATGAGGTTTAATTATGGTTTAATATGGTTTTAACCATAATGTGATGTCACATTATGGTTTTAATTTGTACTTCCTGATGACTAATGATGCTGAGTACCATATCCTTATTAGCTATTCATATGTCATCTTTGGTAAAATATTTGTTCAAGTCATTGACCAACTTTTTAAGTAGCTTGTTTGTCTTATTGAGTTGTAAAAGTTCTTATCTTATTATGGATACAAATCCATCATCTGGTACATGTTTTGTAAATATTTTGTCCCAGTCTGTGGTTGGTCTTTTTACTTAACTCTGTTTTTTTCTTAAAACATAAAGATATTAAAATTTAATTAAATGCAGTCTATCAGTTCCTTCTTGTATAGTTCCTCTTTTGGAGTCAAAGATTAATACAAGGTTTTTCAAGGATTTTTCTCCTTTGTTACCTTCTAAATAGATCATAATTTTGACTTTGATTTTTAAGACTATTAACTATTTTGAGTTAATTTTTATCTGAGGCATGTGAGAAGGATGTAAATTCCCTTTTTGTGGCTATCTTCTCTCCCTGCTCTTCTTGTTGGAAAGACTATCCTTTCCACATTGAATTGTCATTTTACCTTTGTTGAAAATTAGGTGACCAGAATGTAAGACTTTAAGTCTAGATTCTCAATTCTCTTCCCAAACTCTATATACCTGTCTTTGTGCCAATACAACTGTGCATTGATTACTGTTATAATAATTTAAAATTAGGTAACACAAACTCTCTTTTACAAAAGCTTTTGGCTTTCCTAGTTTTTTTTGTTTTGTTTTTTTGTTTTTTGTTTTTTGTTTTTGTATTTCCATATAAATTTTAAAATCAGCTTGTTGACTTCTACTAAAAAACCTGAGTAGGATTTTAATATGTTGCTTCTATAGATCAATTCAGGGAGAATTAATCTCTTAACAACACTGAATCTCTTAGTTTGTGGACATTTCATCTTCATTTATGAAGATTTTACTTTGCACTTAATTTCTTTTTCTACTTCCCTATGGTAGAAACTTACATTGATGGTTTCAGATCTTTCGTCTTTTCTAATACACTCACTCAGTGCTATAAATTTCCTTCCAACCAGTGCTTTCACTTCATTCCAGCAATTTTTGACGTTCACCAAAATTTGTTTTTAATTTTCATTTCATTGAAAATATTTAAAATTTCTTTTGACCTTTTCCACACATGTGTTATTCAAAAGCACGTTGTTTAATCTTTAGATATTTTCAAGCTCTCTTCTTTCTAGCTCTATTTGTGTTGTTGATTCCTAATTTAGTTCCATTGTGTTGAGACTCCCCTTTTAGAATTTTTATATTTTTTTTTAATTTGCTGGGGCTTATTTAATGATTCAGAATGTGATCTGTCTTATTGAATATTCCCTGTCAGTTTGAGAAGAATGTGTATTTTACTCTTGTTGGATGAAATAATGTATCAATGTCAATTAGACTCCGTTGATTAATGGACCTATTCACTTCAACTGTGCCCTTACTGATTTTCTACCTGCTGGATCTGCTATCAGCAAGAGAGGAATGTTGAAATCTCAAGCACAGCAGTGCATTTGTCTCTTTCTCCTTGCAGGTTTATCAGTTTTTGCCCCACATCATCTGACATCTGCTGTTAGGTGCAGGCACACCAAGGTTGTTAATTTTTGAAGACTGATCCCTTGATCACTATGTAATGCTACTCTTATCCTGTTAATTTTCCCTATTCTGAAGTCAGTTTTGTCTAAAATACAGTTACTACAGCTTTTTTTCATTAGCATCACCACGATACTGCTTTCTCTTTCAATTTACTTTATCATAAGGTTTTTATGGACAACATACAGTTTTTTCTATTGTAACAATCTCAGTTTTTTAATTTTTGTGTTTAGAACCTTCATATTTAAAGTGATTTATCCTTTTTATGACTACATTTTTTGCAGTACGTGTTTACATTCGTCGTGAGTTGGTACATGCAGATAACACATTTTCATTCTCTTTTCATCCCTCTCCTCCCTGCCTTCCATCTCTTGGTTATATTGTTAAATTAATATCTCTCTACCACAGCTATTAGTCTCCTGTTTGTTGCACTTACTCTTTATCGCCTTTTAAAAATTTCACCTCTTTGTCCATCTCTTTTGGTTTGTATTGAGCATTTTATGACTCCATTTTCTCTCCTGTATTAGCATATCAATCCTACTTCAAAAACATCTAGTAGTTGTTTAGAGAATTTATATATTTATAATTAATCTAAATCCACTTTCAAATATGCCAGTGTTTATACATTCTTGATTCCTCTCAGCTGCCCATATTATTTGTTGTTGTGCATTTATCTCTATGCTACATGGTTATGATTAATTCTTTGAAAAAGTCATCTTATCATGTCAATTAAGAATAAGAAAATCAAATATTTTAATTTATCTCAATTATTTCTTCCCAAGTACTCTTCCTCTTATTTTACAGATACACCTTTCAGAGCTCTATCATTTTGCATCTCTCTGAAGGTCTTCTTTTAACATTTTTTACAGGGCAGGTCTCCTGGTGATGAATTCTCTGTTTTTGTTTTCTCTGAGCGTCTTTATTGCTTCTTCATTTCTAAAAAGTAACTTTGCTAGATTCCAGGTTGGTGAATTGTTGAGATATTTTTTCTTTCAACACTTCACTTTTTTTTTTTGGTGGTACTAGAAATTGAACCTGAGCTATATCCTTAGCATCTTTTTATATTTTATTTTGAGACAGGGTTTTTCTAAATTGTCCAGGATGAACTTGAACTAAAAATCCTCTTGCTTCAGCTTCCTAAGAAGCTAGGATTTTAGGCATGTACAATCATTCCCAGCTATTTTTTCAGTTCTTTTATTTTGCACTATTCTTGGTGGCATGGTTACTGTTGAAAAATCTGCTATAATTTATTTTATGTTACCATGACCAGCCCATGGGGTGCTCAGCTATTTCGTTGACCATTGTTTGTGTGTCTGGGAGGGTATTTCTGGGTAAGGGTAACATCAGTGTGGGGGCTCATCCAACCCACTGAAGGCCTGAAGAGAGTACACAGTTGAAGTATGAGATCTTGCTCTGTGCCCATCTATATGCTGAGATATCGGTTTTCTTTTATCTTCATATTCAGTCTAAAACTTACACCATCAGCTATTCACATTCTGAGATCTTCACACATCATTATCTAGGTAGCTCTCTCAGCTTCCATGTTGGCATGAGTAATTCCTAATTATCTTCATCCCCCCCCCACTCATGTGCTCTCATCCTAATTCCTCTATAGGTAAGATGTCCCCGCTGCATCCCACTCCTCCCCTCCTAGCTTCTTCTCAGATTTTCTCTTTGCCTTTGGTTTTCTGCAGTTGGAATATGCTATGTCTTGACGAAGATTTTTAAATTTTTATCCTGCCTGATGTTCTATGAGCGCCCTGTAACTTGCTATGTGTCAGTTTTGTAACATCTTCTGCCCTTATTGTTCATATTTCTTCTGTTCCTTTCTGTTACTTTCTCTTTTGCATTTCCATTATCTTTCAGAATTGCTCCATTCTTTTTTTTCCCTTTGCATTTCAGCTTGGGGAGTTCCTGTTACCATGTCTTCAGTCTTACCAATTCTTCCTCAGCTGTGTTTAGTCTACTGATGGACCCGTCAAAGACAACTTCATTGGTGCCTCTGTGTATTTGAGTTGTAGCATTTTCTTTAGACTATTTTTCATAATTTTCATCTTCTGCTCAAATTACTTGTCTGTTCTTGAGTATTGTTTACTGTGTCCATTATAACTCTGAAAATTTTCTTAATAATATCCATTTTGTCTTTTTTTTTTTTTTTTTCTGGTACCGGGAATCAAACTCACAACCTTGCGCTTGCCAGGCAGGTGCTTTGCTGCTGAGCTAAATCCCCAGCCCTTCCATTATAAGTCTTAAGATACTAATGAGAATTATTTTAAATTCTTTACCCCATAATTCCAAAACTTCTGTTATGTATGAGTGTGGTTCTAATGCTTGTCTTTTCTGATTGTTTTTTCTTGCCTTTTAGCATGTCTTGTGACTTTTCACTGAAAGCCACATATGGTGTATCAGGGAGTGAAAGCAATAGGCCTTTGGCATGGGGTTTATGTTTATCTGTCTGAGATCCTGGCCATGTTCACTATAGCTGCAGGTGCCAGCACTATAGTGCCCATAGTTCCCCTGTGTGTTTTCCTTCTCTCCTCTTGTCTTTGGGTTTTCCTAAGAACTCTTTCTTCATTAATGTGTGCTTTTCAGCTCTTCCAGTTGTAATGTGATATTGCATTAGAGTCTTGTTGACACAGTATGGTATTGCTGAGGTGAGCAAAATTACAACATGGGTACCACATGGGTCAAACTACAATTAACTTACAGGATCACAAGTATAGCCACTAAGCTAATATTGATCCAATAGGGAAATGAGTCATGTAAAGGGTACATGGAAAGAATGAAGGCATTTTTGGGCAGGGATGGATATGGATGCTCTGGTCACCTACCTGGGCAACAGATGCCTATCAGCACTTGCTGGACCAAATGGTACTAATTACAGTATAATCTCAAGTTGCTGTTTATCTTTAGGAAGGCATGCAGGTCTGCTCCCTGCATCTCCATCTTGTGCCTCCAGCTACAGTCTCAATGTCTTTATTTTTTGTGCTGACTTCCTTGAGGACCTAATCCCTGTCTGACTATATATTAATTTATATCTAATTTAGCTGTCTATAATACTATCATACAGATTACACTAGAGTATACCATGTACAATTTCAATTTTGAGCAAAACACGTCTGTCCTCTTTTCATCTTATGCAGTAATTAAAATCCCCCAATATAAACTACATCCTCCTCTCCTCCTGATTGATTAGTCCTGGCTCTGCCACCCTGTGGAAGAAGCCTGGTTCCTTCTTCAGCAGTCATTGCAGGAAGTTTTACTCCAGAAAACTTTCTTATAGAATTAACACAGCTCCTTCAGAACCTCCAGAACCAGAGGACTGCAGTTCTGGGTCTCATGTGTCCACATAGACTAACATTCCAGGGAGATGTCAGGTCATAGAAGAAAAGAGCAAAGCATCTCAGAATTTATAAATAGCAAGCCAAACCCAGGAAAAATGTGACTGTCTTGAGGGCTTATAATCTAGACCCTAACTGTCATATGTGGGAGCATTTCCAAATAAAAGTTACTTTCCCAAACAAAAGCATTTAATAGTCAGAACTCATACTGAGGTCATCAACCACGGGTCACAGCAGAAGCCCTCCTGACTGGACTGGAACCCTTTGGCTGGAAATGGCCTCCCCGCTTCAGGACAACTCAGGCTTCTTTCTCAGCAGCTCCACCATCTCCTCCATATTCTCACAACCTCTTGGCCTTCTCACACCTCTGTGGCAGATGGAGAGGACTCTACTGCATTTATGACAGAGCTCTAGGCTGGCCTTTAAAACACCTACCCTTTTTGAACTTTTATCCTCAGAGAAGCTATAGAAAGAAGCCACTTCAAAGGAAAGAAACAATGAACAAGAAAAGAAAAAATATATCTTTTTCTTTTAATCTCTGTTTTGCTGAATCTGAGCTGGGTTTCTTGGAGACAGTAATTACATGGGTACATAATTTCAGTCTTGTTTTTATCTAATCTGTGCCTTTTGGGGAGGGTGTTAAATCCATTTAAATTTAGTGTAGTTACTGGTACAGTTGCACTTACATCTGCCACTTTTTATTAGTTTTTTATATTCTCTTGTTTTGTTATTCTTGTTTCTCCTTTACTTTGCATTTTTATGTTAAATAGATGCTTTTAGTGCATCATTTTAATTCTGTTGAGTTTTGCTATGCTTTTAGTTACTTTCTTAGTAATTTCTCTACACAATGCCATAGGCATCTCAATTTATTGCAATCTACTTCTAAATAATAGTAAATTAATTATATGAACTTTGCTGTAGATTTTCTTTCCCTCCTTTGTTCTGTTATCATACCAATGTCTATATATGCTGCATTCTCAATAATACAATGTCATATTTTTGCTTTATACAATTTTATGTTATTTAAGGAAATAGGAGAAGAAATGAGAGAAACATTTTTTATATTCTTACATATGCATCCACTTACCTGTCTTTTCTGGAATTCTTTATTTCTTCCTGTTGATTTGGGTCCTTTTCTAGTGTCACATTCATTCAGCCTAAAGGACTTCCTTTAGCATTTGTTGTGAAATGTGTCTTCTAGTGAAGCATTCTCTCAGTCTGCCATCATCTACCAATGTCTGTATCTTGCCTTGATTTTTGATGGATACTTTTGCTGGTTGTAAATTCATTTTTTTTTTTTTGTCTTTTTTTGGAGACAGGGTCTTGCTATGCAGTTCAGGCTGGACTTGAGCTTACTTTGTAGCTCAGGCTGGTCTTGAATATGCAACAATCCTCCTGCCTCAGCCTCCTGAGTGCTGGAATTACAGGTGTGTGCTACTACATTAGGTCTGGTTATCAATTTTTGATTGACAGATGTTTTATTTATTTTATTTTATTTTTTTAGATTGACAGGTTTTTTCATCACTTTGAATATGTAATTCCACTTACTGTGAAGTCCATTCTTTCAGAATGAATCACTTGTGTAATTTATATCTTTTCATTGAGATGTTTTTATTCACTGTGGCCAAACTTTCCTTAAAATTTTAAATATGGTTTCCTTTAGTTTCCCAAATATATATATACATGTGTTTTTATTATTTTAGTTTTTTGAGAGAATGTCTCATTATGTAGTTTATACTGGCTTGAACTCACTATGCAGCCCAGGATGGCCTGAAACTCAAAGTGATCCTCTTGCTTCAGCCTCCTGAGTTCTGGGATTACAGGTGTGAGCCATCATGCTCAGCTTTTCCTAAACATATTTCTAACAGCTGCTTTGAAGACTGTCTGTAAAATTAAATGTCTAGGGATATTCAGACAGTTTCTATTTACTACTTTCTTTTTCCTGAAAATGGTCATATCTTCTGGTTGTTTTACCTGTCTAGTAATTTCTTTGTTGAAAGCCAGATATTTTGCATAGCATTGAAGCAACTGTAGATTTTGATTTTCTCCTGAGTGTTGTTATTGTTGTTATCTTGTACATTTGTTTAGTAACTTTTCTGGACTAAATCTCTGCAATGTGTACCCAGAAGTAGCTCGGCTATTTTCTTTTTCTTTTTCTTTGTAATTCTTGAGCCTGGCTTTGTAGAGTCACCTCTTGTCTGCCTTGATTAGTAGATTTGTGTTCAGCCAAAGACTGGCCACAAGTTGGGCCACTAAGACCTCCACTCTTTGGTGGGTCTGTGAGTAAGCTAGGAGCCCCTCCATATCATAGCTCCCCCAAATCTGCCTAGGTTATTTTCCTCAGTGCCTTCACAGCTCCTGTGAATGGGAGTAGACTCTATAGGCCAGGGATGTGTGTGTGTGTGGCTTGGGCAGTTTCTGTTTAGCACTTTTGACCAACCCATGACATGCAGAGACTTTAGCAATCTCCCTAAAGCTGCTTCTCCTCCCGTGATCTCTGTTAAATACTTGCTCACCAGTTTATTGCTTGCTCTGCAGTTACAAGCCATGGTCCTGTCTCTTCACTTGCTTCTGAGATCATCACTTAAATTGAGATTCTGTCCTCACTAAGCAAACCTGTTCTGCTAGCAACAAAACCCTGCTGGCTTTTTACGGCCTGCCTTGCCTGAATCGAACAATTATACCAGACCCCAGAACTGGAGGGAGGCAGTGGGACCACCTCCAGTAAGAGCACTGCAGATGTGTGCTGATTTTACTCTAAATGCAGTCATTTTCATCAGCAAATATTTCTGTTTGTTGCATGCCTTCATTCAATTCCCAGGTAGATGCAATGGCTGGTTTTGACAGTTTTAACCAATGATTACAGTTGTGTTTTGAGAAAACAGCATATTGCCTTCTTCACACACTCATGCCAGAAGTTTGCATATTAGGTTTTCCCAAGCCCAAAGGAGTGTAGGCAGTCAGGGGATTTGCAGTCTGGACAGTTCCCCTTGCTACACTTCACCCCATGCTGACCTCTGTCTCCTTGGCAGAAAAACAATGGGAGTTTGGGAAATTTCTGCATTTCCTCCCATCTTCAGAATGTTAAGTTTATGGTAGAATTCAGGACTCAACTAATAACTCCACAGAGTAGATTTCAAAAAATTAGTTATCTCACCTTTTCCATGATCTTAGTGTCATTTCTGTCCAAAATCTTTCTCCAAGGAAGGGTATGTGTGTGTGTCCCGCCTAAGAAGAGGCAGTGGTGCTTTTGCCTCCAGTAGAAAGAGGATTTTGCTTGCCTTTTCTTTCTTTTATTCTCTTTTCTTTTTCTTCTTCCCCACTTCTTCATTCCTTCCCTCCTAATGTTACGAGTCCTGACCATCTACCAGGTACCACGCGAAGTGCTTCTTCTTTTTGTTTTTGGTTTTTGGTTTTTCTCCGGTACCAGGAACCGAACTCACGACCTTGCGCTTGCCAGGCAGGCGCTTTTGCCGCTGAGCTAAATCCCCAGCCCCGCGAAGTGCTTCTTACGTGAATTGTCTCACTCACAATGGTATCAGGTAGGTCCTGCTGCGAACTACATTCTATGGTAGAGAAGCTGAACTGCAGAGGAAACCTATGGCCAGTTAGCACCTAAATATTAAGCTTCTACCTATCAACTCCCGTGCAGGCCACCATACCAACACCATGAGTCAACAGCATGCAGGAGAGCAGCCTGTGGTCACTCTTCTGAGAGGAGTGAGGAGCTGGGAGGAGGCCGTGAGAGATCTGATCTCTGGCTGTCTGCCTGCTGCAGGTGATTTCAGAGCTGGCTCTGGCTCTGGGCTTTGACTAGAGGTGGCAGCAAGGCATTGCTGCTGGAAAATAAATGCTGGTCTCTTTATAGCCAATTTGTGGGTGGGAAACAAGCGGGGAAAGACTGTTGAGGGCTTTCAAGGCCAGCCTAAAGATTCTGGATTTTATTCAGCAAACATAGGAGTATTCACAGAAGAGTTTCTGTGCTGGGAAAGGACATTCCTAGGGTTGCCCTTTACCCATGTCATCTGGGAGCCATATGTACGATGGATTGCATGCAGGAGACACTGAAAGTAAAAGGTCAAGGCAGCAGTGCAAAGAGAGGCAGTCAGAGCCTGAGCTGTCATGATGAACTAAGATATGCGCCTGGGAAGGAAAAAGGCACTGCAGAGAAACTGTACGGGTTCGGGAGGACTTCCATGTACAACCTTGCAAATCAGAAGCGAAAACTCCATTATAATTCTAATTTTTTTATTCCTATGTACTTACCTTTTTTAGAGCCTCGGGATTGTTTGTCCTAGGAATGATATTAAGCAGGTGTTGTTTTGATTAGTTTTGTATTTTAAAGTTGAGATAGCTGTAGATTTTCTAAATAGATCATTTAACCTGTATTTTATCTTCTTAAATTCGAAATTGTCAGCCAGTATAATTTTGGATGTTCTTGGTGGAGGGCTGCAACTTAAAAACATCAGATTTTTTTTTTTATTTTACCAAAGTAAAGGGTATTCCTAAAAATGCTGATATTCCCTGACAAACTTGATATGGGCAGGAGGGTATTAGATAATTCAGAGCACCTCATAGTGCAACTGCTAGCAGCTTTCCTTTTGCCTCATGGCTGCTGTGAGGTAGTTAACTCTACCAGACTCTAGGCTAAAAACAGTTGCCCTGTCTCTGAGTTCATGTGTGGGGTTCAGCGATGTAATGAAGACTGCATTCAGGCTTGGGGTGGCCACTCACAAGGTTGGGAGGTCGGGTCTTGTGAGCTGAGTCTCCCTGGGCCACAGTCCCCTGCTGTGCAGTACCTGAGATGGGCTCTGTGATATCTAGCTCCTTTTGTGCTCTGTAGCTCTGGGACTCCATCCAAAAGATGAAGTCCTCCTGCTGCTGGTTGGAGAGTAGAAAGTCATGGCCCTATCTTGCTTATCTTGGCTCTGAAAGGTTCCAAGTTTCTACAGCCCATAAAAGAGATCTGTGACTTTCACAGACATCCTCGAGGAGGCCCTACCTTCCCGCCCTAGTTTTCAATATGAGCATGTGGCTTGGGAGGTCCTTGCTGTCTCATAGAACATGTCTTCTTCCCAACAGGCCCAGCGCGTTCCTGGTGGAGGAAGATGGGAGGTGTGGCTTCCTCTTGGAGTTCTCTGGCCCTGACAGAGCCTGCCTATCAGTCCTCAGCTTAGCTGTGGCCTCCACAGGTGAGGCTTGGGAGGTGGGGCAGATGCTGCCCATCTACAGGGAGCCGGCCAGAGTCAATATTGAAAGATCTGGTTTGTTTTATTTGGCCTCCACCTGTTGAAAACTGTAGCTGTATCCACTCATAACAAGGAAGAAGAGCTAGCAAAGAATTTCTGTACTGAAGCAGCTTATGTTTCCACTGTCCCTGAGGGGACCAAGTATTAAGAACCAGGCTGAAGTTGAGAGCAGCAAAATGAGCAAGCAAAACCAAAGACAGAAGGGAAGAATGCCACGAAGCCTAATGAGGACTCAGGAAGAGCCAATGAAAGTGGGGTTCAAGTCCACATCCCATTATCTCCCCTGACTGGGTGACCCTGCTATGATGTGGATACAGTGTATGACCCTGGTGGTTCCCTGTTGGTTGCTTGGTCCTCTGAGTGGTGGTGTGGAGCCTCTCAGAGAGGGGACCCAGGGCAGGCGCATGCACTACTTTGTGTGCTGCCCTCTGCATGGAAGACTGCAGCTCTCTGAGGGATCCTGGTTAGTGTTCCAGATTGCAGACTGTTCCAGAAAGAAAAAGTCTGGCCCCCTGATAACTCTGCTTCTCTCTCACTGTAATTTCCCTGTCCCATATCCTCCTACTATGATGCCTTTGGACACATTATGATATGGCCGGAAGGCCCTCACTTAGACAGACAGATGGCTGTGCCAAGTTCTTCGACCTCTAAGACTACTGAAAAATAAACCTCTTTTCTGTATAAAGGATCTGGCCTCAAATACTTTGTTATAGTAACACAAAATGGACAGAGACCATCCCTAAACCCCAGAGGAGGCAAATCTCACAGCACAGGAGTCTAAAGGTCACCCATACCAGGGGTCCACACAGAACCTTCTCCGATTATCTGTGTCCCCATGTCACAGAGGAAAAAGGAACTATCAGGTGTTAATCCCATCCATCCTCCCTCCGCCTCCCCTCTTTACCATCTTTATCTTCCCACCCACCTCTAGGACTCTGGGGCTCCCTCTCCTTACTTTGGCTCTCAGTTCTTCCCTCCAGCTCTTGAGCCACGGCCCTTGACCCCTCCTTTCTCACCAGCCCTCTGCTTTTACAGACTCTTGGCCTTGACCTCCAGGCACACTTGAGTCTCCCCTTCATTCTCTTCCTCCTTTTACTCCCACTCTATCTCCCCTTACTGCCACCTTCCTTGACAGCCATTTCTCCCTGCTCCTCTGTTTCCTCAAATTCTCTTCTTTCCAATTGCTGTGGTTCAGGGTTTTGCAAGGGGAAAAATATAATACAGGATACATATTTTTATACAATTATTTATAATAGTCACCTAAAGAATTACATACAAAAAGAGAGTGCAGGAAATCTGTCCACACACTACAGACCAAAGAATCCAGCTGAGGGTCTGGATCCCATGGTAATGTCCTGCATGAGTCCAGCTGAAGCCCTAGAGCCCATAACAATGCCTCCCACGAATCCAACCAGAGGCTTAGAGCCCATGACAATGTCTCATGCAGGACTGTTTCATGGATCTGCACTGGGAAGGCCCAAAGGTCAGTTGTAGAAGCTGGAAAGCCTGTGCCTGTGGGATGAAGGATCTGTACTAGCAGGCTGAGGGATCTGCACTGGAGCCAGGAAGCAATGCTTAAAGTAAGAACCAGAGCTCCCCTAAAAAGTACCACAGCCATCCTCAGCAACAGTGAGGCCCTGAGCTCCTCCAAAGACAAGGAAAGCCAAGTTCCCATCAGGAAAGCTTATGCAACAAGCTTCTCCAGAGGACTGAGCAGTGCACCATCTTCCCCTCTAGAGCCAGGAAGCGAAGTAGCCATTCTCAGTGACAACAAGGTCCCAAGCTCCTCCTCCTCCAAGAACAGCCTCGTTCATCAGGAAAGCCATCATGACAAGGTCCTCCAGCAGAATAGCCCAGGAGAACCAGGAACCAGAAGCTCCCTAACAGCTTCCCAGCAGCTTCTACCAGCTCCCAACAGCCTCTCTTCTTCTTCTCCAGTTCTTCCTTTTATGCTGCTGGCAACAACTCTCAGGGCGACCTCACATACCAAGCACCACACTGGTTCAATTCAACTGGGTGTTACAAGTTGTCCATCCACCACAATCCACCCCTGGTCAACGTTATAAACATACACATTTTCTTAATCCTTAGTCTCTCGTGGCGGATCTGTGAAAAGTTAACATGTCTTGGTCTACTAAGATTTACATTAATATAACCATTACATATGTGCATTTTTCTTTTTGCTCTCATTCCCACACCAAAAGCAAAATAATTAAAAGGTGACCAAAATTCAAGGTTAAAACACAATGCTTTGATTAATTAACCTCATTACAAACATATACATAAAAACAACATTAAAAACATTAAAAGAACTATTACAATCACAGTCCTTGCTTCCCATTAACATTTAACAAGGCAGGGCAAGACTAAAAACACAGATCTCCTGCAATTCAAATACACTCATCTTCAGTGAAAAGCTTCAGTTCATCTTTCCATTGTCCTGTTCTTAACAATCACATTCTCCTCTCTCGTCCTTGCAACCCAAAGCTCCATTAGAGCCTCCCTTCTGGCCAAATGTTTCATACCACCTTACTGGCTCTTCACTCTTAATTTCAAACATAGATCTGGCCAAAAGCTCTCAATAGTAACCATGCCACCTTCCCAACAGTAGACTGCATTGAAATTTTTCTATTTCCACCCAGGTAATACTTCTAAACACAAGCAAAATGCAAACCAAATTTCTGCCAAAGCACAATATGCTACCTGGGATCCAGCAGCCAATGCAGTCTTTTTCAGTAGAAGCCTCCCGAACTTCCCATCACTACTGATTTTCCAGGATCTTACCAGAGTCTCCAGTATAGTTTACCACATACAGGAGCTGCCTCTTTGGCTAGTCTCTCAAAACTTTTCCATATTAATTCCAAAGGCTCTTAAATTACATGGCCAGGCAACATCACAACGATGACCCCACTCCCCTGGTACCAATTTTGAGTCAGCATGCTGCTCAGTGTGGGAGGTTGCCCTGAGGGTTGTTGCCAGCAGCATAAAAGGCAGAACTGGAGAAGAAGAAGAGAGGCTGTTGGGAGCTGGTAGAAGCTGTTGGGAAGCTGTTAGGGAGCTTCTGGTTCTCCTGGGCTATCCTGCTGGAAGACTTTGTCATGTTGGTTTTCCTGATGAACGTGGCTGTTCTTGGAAGAGGAGGATCTCAGGACCTTGTTGTCATTGAGAATGATTATTTTTCACTTGGGGGGGGGTTCTGGTCCTCACTTTGAGCACCACTTCTGGCTCCAGTGCAGATCCCTCAGCCTGCTAGTACAGATCCTTCATCCCACAGGCACAGACTTTCTAGCTTCTACCACTGACCTTTGGACCCTCCCAGGGCAGATCCGTGAAACAGTCCTGCATGAGACATTGTCATGGGCTCTAAGCCTCTGGTTGGATTCGTGGGAGGCATTGTTATGGGCTCTAGGGCTTCAGCTGGACTCATGGAGGACATTACTGTGGGATCCAGACCCTCAGTTGGATTCTTTGGTCTTTAGTGTGTGGACAGATTTCCTGCACTCTCTTTTTGTATGTAATTCTTTAGGTGACTATTATAAATAATCATATAAAATATGTGTCCTGTATTATATTGTTCCCCTTGCAAAACTCCAAACTACAGCAGGGCTTCCAGAAAACAAAAGTGAAAGCAAAACCCAACCCTAAATGCTCTATTCTCCCACCAAAAACCTTCGGACTGCTAATTCCAGGCTTTCCCAGATGCATTTACCCTTCATTCACTGCACTAGCATGACCTATGTCTGTTTCATTCAGGCATGTAGACCAGGAGGATGCAAAACTTCTGAATGAAACCCAAGGGCAACCCACTGGTTTCATCTGCTCCTTGCTTTTCAGGGCACAACATCAGCCTTTTCCTAAAGTTGGCTGTGCCTCAGCAGGCAGAGAAACCAGAGGCTAGGGGGAATCAAGGTGAGCAGCAAGCTGGGGGCGCAGTGGGTGGGGGACGGAGAGCTTAAAGGCTGTAAGGATTCAAGTTTCTTGGTATTGCCAAGGCCTAGCAATGGCCTGCAGGGGACAGAGTTTGCAGCAGCTGCTTGGGGCTGCAGATAATTGGCGCTAAACCAAAGGAGGCTACCTAGCTACAGAAGGGGGCCTGAGTGCCTGCCTTGGCCCAGTCCTGCCATATTCTCAAGACAGCCTGAGTTTGTCACAGCCTCTGTCACACTGCACTGTGGGTATTAGGTCTATGGCTGACTCCTGCTATGCTGCCATTTCCCAGGAAAATGCCAAGGTCTGACATAGCTGTTCTCACAATGCAGAGCAAAGTAAGAATGCAGGCTCTTGTTCAGAATGATGAGAATTTTAAGAAGGTAACAGCAGAACACTAACCCTAACCAGAAGCTCTTCTAATTGTGGGCCCACTTGTTTCAGAGGTCCATTGCCTACAAGGGGGCTTGGCCAGGCTTACACATTACCTGTATGTACTCAGCACTTAATTTTAGCCAAAAGGCTGAGAAGTGATTGTATGTACTAAGTGCTCATTTCCTAGATGAGTTCAGTGGATCAGAAAACCACGGAACTATAGAGAAAGGGGACTAAAGATCCTATCCCTCCTTTGTTTAAGGCTGGCTACATATCCCAGGGCTACTCGGTGAATAGCTACCATGCCTCAGTTTCCCACACCCATACTTGGGAAGAGTTATTTTTGCTCTACCTTGTCTTCTCTGCTGAGCACCAGCAGGATGGTTGACTTTCAGCATTTCACGGGATGGCTCAGAAACCTGCCAACAGCCAGGCAGCCAGGTACAGGTGAGCTCCACAGGAAGGAAAGTGCCAGCAAACCAGACATCAGCATGAAGCCCAGGATCCCTTAGGGTTTGTACTGTGGAATGATTGGGAGCCAGAGACAGGCTACAGGGCAGTTATTTCCTGTTCTATGAAGCAGACTCAGGGACATGAAGACTGGAAGCAGAAAGTGTCCATGTGATGAGAAACCACAGTAGCAGTTGCTCAGAGTCCGCCCTTGTAAGTCTGTCATTCCCCCTGCAGGACTGTGCAGTCAGCAGTAACGGGGCTAGCAGTAAGTGCAAACGCACTTGGCATCTTTTATGTACTAGCTGCTGTACACACCAGCTAGTGTGTGCCCTTTTATTTACACACTTGTTTAGAGACACATCCAGGAGGGAGGGACTGTTAACCGTTCACAAGAAAGCTTGTTACTGAGGATATACCTGACGAGCTGCAGAACCACGATTCAAGCCCATGTCTGTTCATGGGCTTCAGAATCTGTGTTCCCGATCACTAATATTTTAATACCTTATGAAACTGTGATGGGCAAATGACCAGACAATTTAGGGACTTAGTGAGACCTTGTCTTAAAGTAAACAGTGAAAAGGACTGGGAGTGTAGCTCAGTGCAAAGAAAAGAAAAGAAAAAGAAAGAGAAAAAGAAAGAGAGAGAGAGAGAGAGAGAGAGAGAGAGAGAGAGAGAGGGGGGGGGAAAGAGAGAGAGAGAGAGAGAGAGAGAGAGAGAGAGAGGAAGGAAGGAAGGAAGGAAGGAAGGAAGGAAGGAAGGAAGGAAGGAAGAAAGAAAGAAAGAAAGAAAGAAAGAAAGAAAGAAAGAAAGAAAGAAAGTGAACGCTAATCAAAGCCTACAAGGTGACAGCATTAGCCTCCTTTAAGCACAGAATAACAGGCTGACTCAATCTCTCTGACCTCTGTTTTCCTCACTGTAAATGGGAGTGGGCAAGCTTTGTGCCCTATCATCTCTGTGTCCCTTCCACGTGTCACATTCGGATCATGAAAGGACCTCTTTCTTTACAAAGGGCCGAAGAAGTGCTTCCTGCGCAACCTGTTCTGCTACTTGAAGGCCAGTGATCAAACTTGTGTGTCTGTGCAGCACTGGTCCGAGGTGGAGCACACTTCACCCCGACCTTGGTTCTGACCCAAACAAGTACGCACCAGAACAGGCGGGAAGAGCCGGAGCAAGGGCCGGGAAGGTCGGCTGTCCTGCTAAAGGAGAGAGCGATCCCGTCGCCAGGCCGGCGAAAACAGCTGCTCTAACGGGCAAGTGTTTCCGCGCCTTCGAAACAGGGCGGGGGATGGGGGCGCCGCTAATACAGCAGCGGAGAACGGTGAGCGCACCGGGATATCACGGGAGGCTGCGAGGGGCTGTGTCTGGATTCAAAGTCCGGACCCGTAGGGTCTCAGCAGTGGGGGAAGAGTGGGAGGAGCTGGGGCGCAGAGCAGCGGCGTTTGGCAGCTGGCCTGCCTGGTGCAGGGGTCTCTGCTTCGGGTGGCGATGGGGCTGGGAAACTCCCCTGGGGACCTGGGCGTTATCTTTCAGCCCGAAGGTCTTTGAAGAGTTATTTACTGCTTTATTCATATGCATCAGATGGTTTTAATTATGCAAGCGTTCGCGTCCACAGTAGAATATACAAAAGTGGCAGGAAAGCATCAAAAACAAAATCCCTTTTCGTCTCCTTCTGAGTCAACAAGGCTGGGTTGGGGTCTTCGGGGTGCGCACGTCCCGCGCCGTCTTCAGCAGGACCAAGGCCGTGAGTGAGGCACGTCCCGCGCCACCAGGGCTGCGGAGCCGGAAGCCACACGGGGCCCCGCCCCACACCCAGCCCGCGTCTGGGCCCTAGGGCGCTTCCTTTCCTGCCGCCGGGCGGCCGGAGCCGGCAGGGCCGAGCGGAGCCGAGCCGAGCAAAGCCGAGCCGAACCGATCCGAGCCGAGCTGAGCCGAACTGAGCCGTGGTGGGCAGGTGCGTGGTTGGTGCCGAGGTGAGGCAACGAGGGCACGCGCGTGTGTCCTCACGTGTGTGCACGTGTATGTGTGTGCGTGTGTCCACGTGTGTGTCTCGTAAGTGCATGAACAGGATGGCCGAGGCTGTGCGCCCCTGGGTCAGGACAGCGGGGCTCCCTCCGCACTCAGCCTGGGGACTCCATGCTACGCAGACTGGGGGCTCCAAGGAGCACGGAGATTTTGCTTAGAAAGGGATCTCAGGGACCCGCTAGCCGCATCCAGCCTTTACATGTCATAGATGAGGAAACTGAGGCACAGCGTGATGAAGTGACTTGCCATAGGTCCCGGGTTGGAATCCAAAGCTCCTGGCTTGCAGGGAGGTCCTGTTGGGAGCCCCTGCCCTGAGGGCCTGCACAGGGCCAGCACCAGGCCACTGTTGTTGGCACAGGGCATAGGGTCTCACAGACAGGCAGAAAGAGAACCTCTGGGGCCGAGGAAGACGGCAGGAGAGTGGCACGTTGGGCCTTTACTTCCTCTGCCTCCCTGCCTGAAATGTGGTTGGGTTGTGTGACTCAGCCAGTTTGGCCGACTGTAGCCCAGGTGTGCATGTGTGTGTATGCACAGGCAGAAGGTGCAGTCAGTCCATCCTTGCACACGCGAAAGCCTTATGAATCCACACACACACTTCTGAATCCAGTTGTGTGTTGGGAATCTGCCCTGTTTGTGGAAGACAGATTCCAGAATCCTAAAGTATGGTGGTGGGTTTGCGTGACTCTGGAGGCAGAGAGTTCAAGAGGGAGCTGTGTGGTGATGTTTCTTTTTTCTGGAAGAAACCAACATGCTCAAAGAGTTATTATTATTGCTTTTTTTAGTCAAGGATAGAAGAATAGGGATATGAAGCCAGGTCGGTTTACTCCACATAGAATTGGCATTTTGGTTGAGGAATCTGGGGTTTGGGTTCCTTTTCAGTTGAATTAACATACGTGACTTCGTGGCCTAGCATTTACCTCAAAATCTGCTCTGTGCAGTTTTCAAATGGTGTGTGAAAGGCTGAGTGTCTGAACTCTGTGGGGTACAGAGGGAGTTTGGAGAAGGGAGGAGCACCCCAGAAGGAGTGGGCCTGGCACTTTGTTTTCCCTTGAAGGGCAGGCAGGGTCTAGGCACTGCGGGAGGACACCTGAGCGAATCGCAGACAGGATGTGCCTGAGGGACAAGGTGCGCACGGGTGACCCAGTGAAGTGTGCTGCCGGGATCGGATGGCGGAAGGCCTTGAGTGTTAGGCTGGGAAATTTGACCTTTATAATTACGCCTGGAGATATTTCCACAGTAACCGAGAAGGAAAAGATGTCCTGGCAGTTGGCTCAGAGGAACTCATCACCGGCAGTCTATGTACAGGGTACACTGTGACAGGCAACTGCAGGAGGAGAGCCAAGGTTGGCCGCCGTGGGGCTGTGCAGGGCAGTCATGAATGGACAGGAGGGGCAGCCCTAGTAACGCTACTACAAAAGGTAGGAGAGTGGGAACACCTGCTCCATGTGCTTGGGGCCTTGGTGATCCCATTCAGTCCCCAAAAATCCTTCTGAGGAGGTCATTATTGTTCCCGTATTGTGGACAAGGAACTGAGTCAGAAAGCTGAAGCAGTTTGTCAGGGTCACATAGCAGATAGGTGAAGGGATAGAGATTTGACCCCAGAGAAAGGTGGGATGGATTCGATGGTAATTGAATGAATGAACACTAGGATTGGGGTAGAGGAGATCTATGACCGTGGAGCTCGGGGTTCCAGGGAGAGCTGGTGCAGGAGGGGCCCAGGTGTGGGAGTGATTGGAAACATGTCTGTCTGTGTGCAGGAGCCAGAGGAGTTGCTCATCCTGCCCTTTGGCCTCTTGTGCCAACCTGAGGTGACCAGGAAGGGCCCACTTAGTGACAGGCAGAGTCATACCAGGGGCTTCTGGTCTGAGGGCATGGCGTTGCTTCTGTGGCAGATCCCTCCAGAGATAGGCACTCCCTTTGTCTGTGTGCTTTGGCTCACAGCCCTGGCCTCCTCAGAATGCCAGCAGGGCACTCCCCTCCCAGTAGCACCTGACTGTTGACACATCCTGGATGGGCTGGGCCCAGGGAGGTGTTAGAGGCTCGGGGTGGGTGGAACAGACAGTGTATGGGGCTGCAGAGGCAACCAGGCCAGAGGCAACCAAGCCCTTAGGGTTCAGATCCTGGGGGCCTCTCCACACCAACTCTGTGCTAAGATCCCCTTGTCAAGTAACTGTGTGTGTCTGTCTTCTGGTCTCTCCCTCTTCTTATGGAGCCACTAGAATTTAATCATAGGCTCTGTGACTTATCTAATCCTAGTCACCTTCCAAAGGTGCCACCTCTAGACACGGAGTTGATTTAAATTTATGCTTTTTTTTGGGTACTGGTGGTCGAATCCAGAGCTTCACACTGAGCTGTATCCCAGGTCCTTTTTTATTTTTATTTTGGAACAGGGTCTCACTAAGTTGGCCAGGCTAGGCTTGAACCTGCCTCAGCCTCCTAGAGTGCTGGGATCACGGGAGTGTGCCACCATACCCAGCTAGTTTCTACCTTCTTCATGCCTCCCAGTGGGGATTATATTTTGACACATGCACACCCCTCCCACAGGGCACATTTAAAGCACTCCAGACTATGGTGGTGTCCTACCCAAGGGAGAGCCAGCCGCAAGGCTGCCCTGGCTTAGTGCCCAGAGCCTGTGCTTAGCACTGTCTGTGAGGCTCGGCTTCCCTGCAGAATGAGTTGGAGGAGAATGGGACCAGGCACACAAGGGGCCTAGGCCTGGCCTGTGGGGCTGAGTCCTGCCTGGAACCTGCCTGTGTGCCCTGGCCAGGCTGCTGCCTTCTCTCCCTTTTTAATTCGCAGCAGCAGCAGGAGCTTGGCTGCAATGGTTCAATTACCAGTGCAGACAAGAGGAAAATCTCTTATTACCTGGATGATTGGTTTATTTTCACTTTGTTTACTTTAGAGATTGCTCTGTGCTGAGCTCCAGGATCTGCAACCAGCCGGCCAGCCAGCCTTCTCTTTGTCCATGGCTGGGTCTTCCCCACTCAGTCACCCCTCCCCTGGGAGGGAAGGTGGACCTGGTGCAGGGAAGCAGGGAGGGAGAGACTTCCTGAGGCCCCTCCCTGACCAGCGCAGAAGGCTAGGATCCTTCTTTCCAGGTCTTGGAGGTGTGAGGCACAAAATGTAGCCCAGAGGGTATGAGATGTGTGAGCTTGGTGTGAGCGAGGGTACGAGGTCTTCCAGTGCCCCCTGAGACAGGGCTGTGGTTGTCATCCTCTGTGGTTGTTGTAGTCCCCAGTTTGTACCCAAAGAAGTCTGGGCTCTGAGAAGCACAGCAATTCTCCCAAGGTCACACAATCAGCAAGAGGGTGATCTTGGATTTGAACCCAGGCAGCCTGGCCCCTGCACCTTCCTCTGAATGCTGGACTCTGGGCCCTGTTCTGATTCTAACCAGTTATGCTTCTGCAGGTTTTGCCTTCTCAACCTGTGTTCTTCTTCACTGAGGCAGGTTATCCATGGAGCCATCTCAGAGGAACACCTTGGGGGCATGAGAAAGTGCAGTGGTGGGGCTCATGTGGCCCCGTTGGATGACTTCATCTGTCTCAAGCGTTGGCCGCTGGGCTCCCTTGTCTGGTGTAGTCCTTCCCTTGCCTTCCTTCTGTAGGTCTGTCTTGGGCCGGAATTCCCTAGAAGGAAGCTGTGCATGCTGAGTTGCTGCTGCACAAGCAAAGGGTCTGCAGGAGATGTGGCTTAAGAGAACCTTGGGGATGCTGTCTGCTCCAGAGGCTGGCACTTTGCAGTGCGCTTATACAACAGAAATTTACTCTCTCACTGGTCGAGAGCTGGAAGTCTGAGATCACAGCTTCATCGGTTTCTGGTGAGGTCTTTCTTCTGGGCTTTCAGACAGCCACCTTGCTTCTGTGTCCTCTCATGGTAGAGGAGAGAGGAAAAGAAAAACAAAGAACCTCTCACTCACTGGTTTGTCTCTATTGAAGGCACACAACCAGCATGAGGTCCACTCTCAGATGTCCTTATGGGAGCCAAATCACCCTGGAAGACCTCACCTCTGAACACCATAGAGTTGGGATGAGAGCTTCAATACATGAATTATGGATGACACAGTTCGGACCATGGCTCTAGAGAGATAACAGATGACATGTAGTTGAAGCATCCTCACAGGGAAAGCTGGGTTGGGCCAGACAAAGGGGACAGGCAGCCTCTGGACCAAGGCAGAGGGGTGTGGAGCATTTAGGGCAGAGATCTGTGGGCCAGGGCTGTCGGCAGATGCGGAGAGGACAGGGTTTCTGGAGGGTCCCCAGTGGGGGGCTATATCACTCTGTTGCTCTGGCCAGCTGCCTGCAGAGCTGCCCACCAGGGAACGACCTCAAGGACTTTGCAGGTTGTGACTGGAAGTTGGGGAAAGAGCTGGGAAGTGCTGCTGGACCCTGGGATCAGGGCATAGGCCCAGGCTGAGTGGCATCTGTAGCAGGGACAACCCTTGATCCTCTCAGCAGTACCATACAGGTTGGCATGCTTTTCTGAGGGACGTGAAGGGACCAGGACAGTCCTGGGGAATGGAGTTAAAGATACAGGCCAGAGAGACTGTGACTGCTGCTGTCTTCAGCTGGGGCCTGCTTCTCTGTGGGGAAGGAAGAGGTGGTGGGTCCAAGCTGCCTTCCCACAGCCCAGGCAGGACTGAAGGCCCGAGGGCCTGTTTCCCAAGGCAAAGTTTTCTGACCAAGCAGTGGCACCCCCATCCCAGGAGAGCACTGGTGAGGGTAGAAACCTTATAAATTTCATTTCTGTGGTTGGACTCATCTGAATCACAGCCAGGAATTACTTGGGGAGATGTGATCAGAAAGGACATGGCCTGGCTGGATATGGGGGCGCTTGCCTGGCACATGGGAGACTCTGGTTGACCTGGCACTGCTCAGCAGAAGAAGCACAAGACCTTCCCAGGGTGCCTGGCCTGTGGTGGCTTTTAGTCTGCAATTCTCCTGGGAGCTCAGGGCTGAGTAGGAGCCCCCAGTAAGGATCAGATGGAGCTGGTTCTGAGGCCTTGGTGCGGTGTGGGAACTCTGCCCCCATAGGCCCATAGAGAGGTCCCCCAGCCCTCCTTTATGCTCTTTTTGTTTTAATATTCTCAGTGGGCTGAAAGGTGGGATTTGGGCTTTTGTTTTTCATTTGTTTTTATATCTTGATTTTTTTATTGTGATAAAATATATATAACAAAATTTGCCATTTTAACCATTTTCAGTGGACCAGTTTTGTGGTATTAAGTATATTTTACATTGTGAAAATTTTTTTTCATCTTCCCAAAGTGACAGGGTTGGGTTTATTGCTGGCTTTAGGAAGTCCTGGAGGGACACTTGCCTCAGTTTCCCTCTCTGCCTCCCTGCTAAATGTCTTCTGTACTTGGGCAGTCTTTCTGCTGCCATGTCTTACTACTTTCTGTTTTTCTCATTTTTTAAATAAATTATTTGCTTCAATCAAACAAGTTTCTGTAAGACTACCCACCCTCGATTGAAGCACTTTGTAAGGCACCTCATTTATTTCCCCATCCATCTTCTAAGGCAGCTTTTGTAATACACTCTACCCAGCGAGGAAGCAGCACTGCAGGGTTAGTGTCACACCCAGAGCCCTAGAACTCTTTAATATTATGGCTCTGGATATAACACTAATAATATTACATAGAGCCAAGTGGAATCCAAGGCAGGATTCCACTAAGAGCCCTCTGGCCTCTCGTCCTCCATCTGGACAGGGAGTTGTAGGGTTGTAGCGTGAAGCACTGCTGCCTGGTGTGGGCACATAAGTGTCTACTCCACAATACTCTAGAATCTGCACAGAGTGGGGGGTGATCATGTGAACGATGTGCCCTGAGGATTCTTAACTAGAGCCGTTAGCCAAAAAGGATTTACTTGAAAATAATTTAATTACATGCCATAGAAAAAATGCTAATGGAATTTACCAAACTGCTAAATTAAGGACTTTCACTAATTACACACGTGCTACAAAAGTGTGAGTTTAGCTCTCACCATGTCCCTCCCCAGAAGGAGAGTTGGTGGGTCTTCTCCAGTGAGCCAGGGCCATGGATCACCACATCAGTTCCTGTTCATGTCATCAAGGCTCTGTTTTCCCACCCCCCTTTGGTTTTTCTCCTGCAAGTCAAAGCTGCCTATGCTCAGGCAGAAACATTATTCCCAGGGTGTGGTTGTCTTGGTCAACCATTGTCCTGTGTTTCCTGGTTCTCCAGCAAGTGTTCTTTCCAGTATCCCTGTCTTCTGCAGTGTGTCCTCTGGCACACGTTCTGTGGTTTGTCGTCACCCTTCACATGGGCTGCCCTGCACCAGTCCAGCCTGTGTGTCTGGGTAATCATAGTTTTAGTGTTCAGACTGCTTAGGGCTCAACTCTCAGAATGAAGTGGCTGGGGAAGCAGCAAAACACCAGCAGACTTTGACACAGGCCCTGTGCTTCCTGACTGTGTAAGGTACCGCGTGCGTGCTGTGGGCCATGTGCCGTGCATCTTGTCGTTTCTAATTGGGGTCCTAGCATCTCCCTCCTTGGACAGATGAGATGGAGGCTCAGCAAGGTGAAAGCGCTTATCTGGCTTCACATGTCCAGTCCTGATAGAGACACCTACATCACACTGTCCCTGACCGTGGGATGTGGGGCCTGCTTGTTAACAGAGCTTGATACCCTACAGAATGGAAGCAGGTGCCCTCCCATGCCACAGGCTTTCTGAAACCCAGGGGTGTCTGGCATAGAACTGCTTTTAAAAGAGTGGGCTCTTAATACATTAAACCACAACTTGAATCAGAAACAAAGACACAAAAAGGAACTGGTAAGTAAAATGATTGATTGTTAATGAAAAATGGAAAATTACTAGGCTTCTATTATGTAAGCACATACTATAAAGTAAATTTTTTTTAAAAAAAAACCACACGAGCCCTGTTTACTGGATTTAGAAATAGAATGAAGAGTTCTAGTTGTACTGAATAGCAAGCAGATTGTTACATATACCATGTCTGAATTTTCTGACACTTTTGAAGTTAACCAGTGTAGTTTTATTGAAGGCTAATGCCAGAAAAGAAAACCCAAAACAGTGCAGTAGATACTTTGTGAGCATCTAAGGTGTGCTGTACATTGTACTGAAAGAGAGAGCTCAAAGGGTACAGTACTTATTTGGACTACACACAAGTGCAGAGAAGGCTGACCAC
The DNA here is from genome assembly GCF_000276665.1 of Chinchilla lanigera. Taxonomy (NCBI): domain Eukaryota; kingdom Metazoa; phylum Chordata; class Mammalia; order Rodentia; family Chinchillidae; genus Chinchilla; species Chinchilla lanigera. Next base: position 1,536,300 of record NW_004955413.1, on the reverse strand, counting down.
CCTGGACAGCATAAGTGACGAATGCCTTGACTGCTCTAGAAGAAAACTGGGCTTTGTTAAGGACTTAGCTAAGTAGATGGGAGTCCATGGGCCTTCTAGGATGTTAGAACCCTGTGGATGGTGGCAACAGGAAGTCCCAGTAGGAATGTCCCACAGGACTTTCAGACCATTTTAAAACAGTGTTGGAGGACCAACCTGCTTAGAAGTTAAAGCAATGAAGTTCTGCCCCGCATATAGTATGTGCCTTATCCCTACTACTATGTCTAAGGGATACCATCTCCTCATGCTGGCCTTTACTGCCAGTTTACAGTCTGAAAGGATGTGAGATTTCTCCCAGCAAGGAACCAGAATTCCCTCCTTCCTTCCCCATCCAGACAGGAAGTCATTAGGTAGAACACAGCTGCGCTGGACTAGCCTGGGCGCATGCTCTGGACAGTGTCTAGGGTCAGCATGATCAGGCGTGTATTACACTAGACCGAGTCAGAGCTTTCCTGTGGAACGAGGTGGAGCTTCAGAGACTCTCCCTCAGCTTACAAAGTGACCCTCCAGGAAAAGCTGCCAAAACAGAAGGTGTGGACAAGCTCTGATGGTAACCCATGGAGCAATACGTGTACCACTGAATTGCTTCAGGCCTGCTGTCTGGCTTTGTGTCAGTCTTGTTATGTTCACAGTTTAGGCACAGTCTCAGCCTCGTACCAGTGGTCAACCCAGCCTTATCTGCCCAGCCTCACACATTCAACCTGAGCAGCCACATGGGCTCTTGGAGCTGGCCTGTCCCAGAGGAGATTTAGGAAGATGGTAACCAGCATGGTGACAGTCACACCCTCTTCCCCAGCTCTTTGCAATGCAAATACCAGTGTGAGGTGAGTTCTGAGGTCCCAGGACCTGGATCCACAGAGGGTAGAAGCAGGTGGGGAGGTTAGTTAGGTGCTCGGGAAGGCGTGGCTGGACAGCACATTCCAGGCTCCACTCTGCCGCTGGCTCTCTGTGGGTCTCAGGTTATCAGTAGAGTAGCCACCCTTCGTGTTTCTGAGGCATGTTACAAAGATGGAGTTTGACAGCAGTGATGGAAAGTCCTGAACAAAGACAAAGCCTTTTAAGTAAGGGTTGCTGTCTTGGTTACTTTTCTCTTGTTGCTGAAACAAAATACTGCTGAAACAAAATACTCGACACCCAAAATTAAGGAAGGAAAGAGTTATTTAGCTCAGTTTGTAGAGGTTTCAATCCATAATCAGCTGGCTCCAAGGCAGGGTGGCATGGTGAGGAGCAACAGTTCAAGGTGGCAGAAGACAGCAAAGGCAACAAGAGTAGAAGAGGGGAGAACAAGCCTCTTCTTCTCCCTTATATTTTATGCAGGCTACCTGCCTTTGTGTAGGTGTAGTGCTAACACCATCTGTGTGCCCTCCTCTTGCACAGGATGAGGATGTTTACAAAGTAAGGACCCTGGCCCCCTGCTGAGTCACTTAGTTAACCTCCTAAACTTCTCAAGTTGACACAATGTATCAACCATTACAGTTGCCTATATTATTTTCAGTTTTGTGGTTTCCATCCATCCATTATTCTATGTGTCTTAGGTCGTTATAATCCGTTTAGTGTCAGCTTGGTCCCCAGTGACTTTTCTCAGTAGGGTGAATTGCACAGGCAAGTTAGGCTACCAAGGCTGGACCACTGCCCGTGGTCTCTGGATACTCCCCCTCCAGCCTGTGAAACCAAGACATTCAAGGGGAAGTAAGAGGACCCTGGGCTATGGTTCCATCCCAAACAGTGTGGAGATACCTCTGCAATGCACAGGGAATTTAAGCCATCAGAGTGCAAACACAAGGCTTTGCCATTTTCAAGAAATAATAACCTGTGGTGTGTCCTGATGCCTAGAGCTTCTGCCATCCCTTTGCAAATATTTGCTGAGGGTGTGAAGTTGGAGGCTTCCACAGAGAAGAAGGAAAAAAGGAGGTGGCCAGTGAGTACATATGTATGGTCATACACTGGCTCAGATACTTCGCTTATTGTGTCTCCCAACTTACGAGATGCCTGTAGCAGCCTAGCAACTTGTTCCAGGGCACCATCTAGTAAACAGAGTCCAGATTCAAGCCTGGGCTCTTGGACTGCAGAGCCCACTCCTAACAGGTAAGGTGTGCCACCTTGCTGCTTATTGCTCATGGAGCTGGCGTTGTTTATATCTTTCACAGAGGGTTCCCGGGTCTGCACAGCAAAGCAGCGAGCTGTTAGCATGGGGTCCAGTGTACCTGACTATGTAGGAAGCAAAGGTATGATAGTGGGAGCATTTAGCAAGCTGTAAAGTGCTCTATATTTAGGGCACACTAATTAATTAATTGTCTCTAATTCACAAGCGAGGATCATAGCATCAGAGAGGTTAAGTGGTTTGCCCAGGACACACAAGCAGCAGGTGGTAAAGGCAGAAGCCAGCCCAGGTCCTAGAACTTTGGAACCCCCACTTTACTTTCCTGGACAACATCAGGCAAGATTGATTGGAGTTGTCTGTTTCCCCTAATTGTTGACAGAAGAAAATCAGGTGAAGAATACAAAAGAGACTCTGTTGACTTCTTGGCCATCTTTTCTTGCTTTGGCTTTTTTCTTCTTCAGACTTTAATGAAACTGAGGGGCAAATCCTGGATGGAGCTGGCAGGGTCCAGGTGTGGGGTGGCATTGTGACTTTGCAGAGGGGTCCCTGGCTGGTCAAGGAGCACTGGGAGGGTGGGCGGGAGAGGTTGCTCTGCACAACGGAGGGGCCAGTGCCTATTTTATGGCCCTGTGCAACTGAGCCCACACAATATTGTAAAGTGGTGAGTTAAACTGGAATCCAGGGGTATTCTGTAACCACCTGGCTTGTGTGTATACATGCCCTGTTTCTCAAATAAAGAAATCATAAATATTTTGTTTCAAAGATCTTTCAGTTGATACTGGAAAGATGAAAAAAACAAAAACAAAAACAAAAAAAAACAGCTCCACAGTGCAGGTTTATACCTTATAAAAAAGGACCACCACCTTATCCTAGAGCTGAAGCAGAGGAGTCATCCTTTGTCAGTCACAAAGGCTTATTTATTTGCCTGCTTATTAATTTTGAAAAGGATAAAAGGTGCACACTTACTTTATAGCTTCTCAATTCAGAAGCTGTGTCAAGAGCATTTACATGCATTTGCTCCTTTAGTCCTCACAAGAACTTTGTGCAAGTTGCACCATTACACGAGTTTTAAAATGAGGAAATCAAGACTGAGAAATTTAGCAAGAAATTCATCAAGATTAAATTCCAGGATAGTAGGAGATGGCAGCAAGACATATTGTATCTTACTACAACCTATGTTATCTCAACGACATACTGTGAAAGCCTATTTTAGCTTGCTTTCTTCTTCATCCCTTTTTTAATCTCAGATCTTCCTCCTAAATTCTCTCTTTCTGTCTGAAATATACCATTTTAAAATTACCTTTAATGAAGGTCTGTGTGTGGTGAACTTGGATTTTTGTTGTGATTGGCTAATGTCTTTATTTCTCTTATTTTTAAAGGACATTTTCATTAAGTCTGTACTTCTCAAGTGGCAGTTACTTTCTGTGCCCATGCTGGAGTATTTCACCACTGTTTTCTGGCCTGTTTTTGGCTAATGAGAAATAAGCTGCCTAAATGGTAGCTACATAAAGGTAACATCTTTCTCACTGCTGCTTTAAAAACGTTCTGTTGTCTCTGGTGTTTGCAGTTTCACAGACACATGTGTGGTTGTATGTTTCTTCTTGGGATTCATAGATCTGGATGTTAACATCTGTCATCACTTCTTGAAAATTCATAGCCATTACCTGTTTAAAAATTATCTTCTTCCGGGACCCCAGATAGACAAATACTTCATTTTTCAGTATAATTTTATTTTTAATTGACACATAGTAATTGCATATTTCTGATGCAAAGTATGACATTTCAGTACTTTGTGTATACAAAATACAGTGACCAGATAATGGGAATCAGCATATCTGTCACTTCAGAAGTAAATTATTTCTTTGTGTTGGGAACATTCAAAATCTGTGTTAGCTATTTTGAAATACTCAGTTAATGTTAACCATCATTACTTTATTGTGCTATTGAACATTATAAGTAAAGACAGAAAAATATGAAAGCTTGAGATATAAAAAGTAGAATCTGTTGGTCAGCTTTCTGTTTATTTTTTATTTTAAAGATAAAAACTAACAAAACAACAACAGTGAAGACAAAGTAAAAACAACATAAAAACAACAGAAACAATACATAACCTCAAAACAAAATGATAGGAATTAACAATGGTTGCTACATTATGTACTGTTATCTTCAACAGAGTTGCTCAGTCCACCAGATGTAAGAATGTAAGATTGATCAAACAATCAAAGACAGTAACAAGTAATAAAAGAAAACATTGGAAATGATACAGAGCTTCACCATACAAGATGGTAGGAGTCCAACAATGGTTTTTATACTGCATATTGTTTTCAGATCAGTCATTTTGATTACCAGGTACAAGCGTGCAAAATTGGTCAAGAAAAAAGAAAATTTTAAGCATTGACTATTCTTTTCAATAAACCATAGACATCGGCAATACACCTGTCCCAGCTATCCTTGTATATACATATAAATTTTGTTTTTCATTTTAAAGAGAAAAGAAAAAAACCCAAAATAACAAAACAAATGCATAAACAAAACAGCATACAGAACAATTAAAATGATACATAATTTCAAAACATGGTGATAGGATATTAACAATGGTTATTATTATGTAATGTTATCTTCAAAATGGTTGCACAGATAACCAGATATAGGCATGTAAGATTGATCAAACAATTACATATTAACAGTTCCTTTCAACAAACCAACAGATATTAGTAGTACAATTATCCTAGCTATACTGTGTCTACATGTACACATTTTTTCTCTTCCTTCTTTCTTTTTCCTTTCCCCTCCTTCATTCTAGCTGCTCCTTCTTATCAGAGCAGTTTCTTTTCCCTTTCACAATATCTATTTTACCTTTCAGATTTTATTTACTCTTTCAGGTTCTTATAGTGGGGAGGAAATACAATGTTTACACATGTGAATCTGATTTATTTCACTTATGAGTATAGTCTCTAGTTGCATCCATTTACCTATAAAAGCCGCTAGTTTATCTTTCTTTATAGCTGAGTCATATTCCATTGCTTATCACCATGCACCAAAATAAAGTCAAAATGGCTTAAAGTTCTAAATATTACATCAGAAACACTAGATCTATTGGAAGAGAAAGTAGGTGGAAGTCTTGAAGACATAGGGGTAGGCAGAGAGTTCATGAACAAAAACCAAATCACACAGGAAATACTTCAAAGGATCAACAACTAGGATCTCATCTTATTGAAAAGTTTTTGCACGTCAAAAGAAATCACCAACAAGGCTGAACGAAAACCCATGAATTGGGAAAAAATTTTAGCCAACTGTCTCTCAGACAAAGGATTCCCATCTAGAACATATAAAGAATTAAAAAAATCAGGCCCCCAAAATTCAAAGACCCAATACAAAATAGGGCATCTGACGTAAATACACACTTCTCAGATAAATACAAACGGCAAATAAATACATGAAAAGATGCTCAACATCATTAGTCATTCGAGAAATACAAATTAAAACAACCCTGAGATTTTATCTCACCCCAGAAAGAATGGCTATCATCAAGAAATCAACCCATAACAAACTCTGGAGGAGCTGTGGGGAAAAAGAAACTCTTCTCCACTGTTGGTGGGAGTGCAGACTGGTGCAGCCACTGTGGAAATCAGTCTGGAAATTCCTCAGTAAACTAGGATTAGAGGTCCATTTGACCCAGCTATTCCTTTCCTGGATATTTTTCCAGAAGAACTGAAAACATCATACCACAGCAATATATGTGCACCCATGTTTATAGCAGCATAATTTGCAATAGCTAAATCTTGGAAGCAACCCAAATTGTCCATCAACTGAGGAATAGATAAAAAGGATGTGGTATTTTGTTATTTTAACAAATAACTGAAATAATCAACTGATAAGGAGAAAATATTTATTTATTTTGGTTCATGTGTTGGGAGGTTGCAGTCCATGAAGGAGAAGACCCATTGTGCTGTAGTGAGATAGCCCATTAGGGCAGCAAACCTATGAGGGAACAGAGCCCTCAACTCATGGCTAGAAAAAAAAAAAAAAAGAATGAGGAAGAGACCAGGGTCCCATAGCCCCCTCAAAAGCACGACCCCAATCACTGAAAACCATCTACCACTCTCCCAGAGGTTTCATACCTCCTGTTCGCTATCACAAACCCAAGATATAGCACTGTCTATCTGTGGTAATGGATTGACTCTATTTTTCATATCCCCTAAGACAGTGGTGGCAAACCTATGACTTGTGTGCCCTAGTGGGCTGTTTGTATCATTGAAAGCTCTAAAAGGTTTGTCATCACTGTCCTAAGATAGCTCTCATATATTTTTTTTTTTTTTTGGTTTTTCTCCGGTACCGGGAACCGAACTCACGACCTTGTGCTTGCCAGGCAGGCGCTTTGCCGCTGAGCTAAATCCCCAGCCCCAGCTCTCATATTTTTTGTGTCTTTCATATTTTTCAGTATCTTTGTCTTTCCAAGTTGCATGTCAGTGAATTTTGGTCTAGCTTCCAGTTTGCTGTTTCTTTCTCATGCTGTATCTAATATACTATTGGATCTCCTTAGAGTTTTTAATTTCAATTATTTATTTTTTATGTCTAAAGTTTTTCTTAGCCCATTTTCCAAATCTTCTTGGTAATTCTTTGTGTATTTTTTTGTTCCCTGTGCATTTGGGAGTCTAGGGTTGCCAGACAAATGCACTTCATGGCAGCTTGAAGGTACATGAGTGATCTTCATGTGAAACCACATGTCCAACTTTCTAAGATTTACTTCAGTGATTTCCTGTGACTTGTTGGGATAAAGTTTTAAAACTCTACCCTGGCTGTCAGAGCCTTATTTTTAAAGCTAGTCTCCTGCCTCTCTCTGCCACATTAGGATTGTTCTAACCATCCTGACCTCCTTCTGTTTCTGGAATGCATAAAAGCTTCTAGCTGCAGGTGTTCCCACCTGCTGTCCCTCTCCTTTGCATGCTCTGCACCCTCCCTTTGCTCACTCCTCTCATCTTGTGGCCCCACATGCAATGAGTGCCCCTCCCCATCCTCCTGTCAATCATGCTGCTCTGTGCACCCAGTGTGCCATCATTATATGTCCTCACCAGGGCACCTACTTCAGTTGTGTCCCCATGGTTATTCTCCTAATTTCTATTCATTTTCTTTCTTATGTCCTGCTACCTGACAAGGGCCAGATTTGTGCACATCCCATTTTCCAGTCTCCCCAACCCCGAGTACAAAGCCTACAAAGTAGATGCTGTTCATCTAGAGAGTCAAACTGTGGTCACAGCTGGCTTTTCTTGCTTCACTCCACTGGGGCTGCTCCTACTGAGTTCCCATGGGACATTTGCATTGTCAAACCAAGAATTTCTTCTTAGTTTCAATAGTTGTCACCTTTACACGCCTTAAAACTGCTGCCAGCTATTCTCCAGCATTCTTCACTCTTTGATTTTGAGTTTTATTTCCTTTGTTTTTTCCTTATCTCTCTCAGTACTGTTTCTGAGCCTCCTTGGCTCTCTGAGTGTCCCTTAAATATCAGTGTCTCACACAATGCGTCCTTCTTTTCTCCCTCTCTTACACACTGTCTGAGGAGCCTAAACTGTGTGTGTGGCATTAATCATCATATTTGAGCTGGTGAATCTGACCTGTAGGTGTAGTGTTGAACCCCATCCTGAGCACCAGTTCTTTCTCACCTACTGAACCCTAAACACCCTGGTCTTTGTGTTCCACAGTTACCCCAACCTTAGCCTTGGTCAAGGAGAGCAAGTTCTTTTCCTTTCTAAACCTATTTCTTTTCCAGCATCTCTAGCCTGACTAAATAGTTCTACCATAGTTCTATCTTGGGAGTGAGGAGCCATGGAATTGTCCTGGATGCCTCTACCATCTCCATATCCCATGTCCAACTGCTCCCACTGTCTGTGGCTCTGTCCCTTTTCCTCCTCTCTCTGTACAGTCCCACCTTGGAGCAGCCCCTGTTCCTATTGTCCAGCCTCCTACCTGCTTCCTTCTGCCATCTTCTCTTTTTTTGGCTACAAGGCCAGAAGTCTTGTCAAAAGGACAGTTTGATCAAGCTGTTTTCCTGCTTCCTTCCCACCTTCCTCCCTAATGCCTGTCCAACAAAGCTGGTGCTGGGTTCCCCACAACTTTCTGCTGTGACAGCTACCAGTGTAGATGTGTCAAGAGCATGGGCCCCTGGGCTGCACTGCTGGCTCCAACTCTGTCTCCACCATCACTTCCTTTGCACCTAACCTTTCCATGCCTTGATTTACTTGTCCAAGAAATGGGGCTAATCCTCCAAGCTGCCTCACAGGTTTTGGAGCAGGATTAAGCGAGTTAATACTCAGAAAACACTTCAAATTCTGCCTGGTTCATTGTAATGAGGGACGGTTAGCTGCCACCATTTGTAATTATTTTTGTCACCATTCCTACCCATGATTGTGAATGCCTGTCTGCCTCACTGTGTTTTGATTGGAATGTTCTACTCTCTCTTCAAGAATCAGTTTATTTTCTAAGGAGCTCTATGTCAGCCTTGGCCCAGCCCAGCCTTGCTGCCTCTCTTTCCTACTTCTGCAGACTAGCATCAGCCTATGTGGCATCTGCTCTGTTGTGCCCACCTATTCACCTGGAGGTATCTTGCCTGCTGTTTGTTACAAAAGTCTTCTTTTTGCCAAGCTATGTTGAGGCTTAAATGACAAATGACACTGAAAAAATTTAGTGCACAACTTGACTGGATATATACATGTATCATGAAATGATGATCAGAATCAAGTTAGTGATCAGCCATGACTTTACCTCGTTAACATGTTTTGTGCCTGTGGGAGAGCATTCAAGATGTCCTTGCAGATTTCAGAGGCACAGCACAGTATGATTAACTATAGTCACCATGCTGTACATGGGTCCCCAGAACTCCTCCATTGCCTACCTGCAGTGCTGTTCTCTTTGATAGATCTCTGCCCAGTCCCCCAACCCCAACCCTGGTACTCCTCTTATGTTCCTATGGGTTCACTATTTTACATTCCACACTTACGTGAGACCACACAGTAATTGTCTTTGTCTGACTTATTTCACTTGGCCTAGTGTCCTGAAGGTTCAGCCTTGAGTTTTTGTATGGCAGGATTTCCTTCTTATAGCTGAAAATGTTTCATTATATATTACATACAAACACTGCTAGCTGTAATGCATACAAGGAATATTTGTGTGTGTGTGTGTGTGTGTGTGCGTGTGTGTGTGTGTGTGTGTCTCACAACCATTTCTTTATTTACCTGTTAATGGGCACTTAGGTTGTTTCCATTTCTTGGTAATTGCAAATAATGCTGCTACAAATGTGGGAATTCAGAAATGTCTTTGAGCTGCTGATGTTTTTCTTTTGGGTATACAGTATATACAAATGTGGGATTGCAGGATCATATGATAGTCCTACCTTTAATTTGTTGAGGAACTTCCATACCATTTTCAAGGATTCACTTTTAAGTCCCTGGAGCCCCAGAAAAGTATCTGGTGCACCAGGATAAATCAAAAATGTTACTTAAATTAAATAGTGGAATTGGTATATGTTGTAGAAGTTTTACAACACAAGAAATATGGTAACATAGGTGCAGACTGGGGAAAGGACTGAATATCCAAAAAGGATGGGAAGAAAAGTGTGTGTGTGTTAGTGACCTGAGAGTAGTAGTCAGGGTAATAGGTTGTGACTCAGGCATATGGTCCTGTGAGCTCTGCCTACTACTCAGAGTAATCTTAGCTGCAGGTGGCACTGGCTCCAGCTCAGTGGAGTTAAATAATGATATTGATCATACACATGCGAAGTCTGCAGGAACAGTGAGCCAGGGTGGTCTAATCCCGCAGTTCTGAGAAGCCCTTGAGGACCCAAACTTTCTCTTTCTGCTCTATGGTCAGGCTTCCCCTTCATGTTCAAAATGTGGCTGCAGAAGTTCTAACTAACATGTTAGCCAATGGCCAGGAGAAGAAGGAGCCAGGGAAACACTCCCCACAGCTCCTCTGTCTCAGGAAAAGATGGAGGTCAGGATTCAGTCCCTGCCTGTGTTTGCTTTTACCAGTTGAGCTCCCTGGGGATAAGTTACTGCACTGAGTGGCCAACAGAATTAGAGCTCTGATAGCAAGACCGAAGAGATGATGGGTATTGTGTGGGTAAGCAGCAGAGTCTGTCTAGAAGCCTGATGCAGACCCCAGGATGAAGGTTAAATGACTTCAAGGCCTTTTCCACCCTGATAATGTGCACTGAATTTATAGAGGTAAAACAAGAATCCTTTTCCTCTGCTCTACCCACAGGCCATGCCCTGACCACAGCTGCCTGTCATTGGGAGCTGGCACAGAGCCACAGCCAGGTCATCGGGCTGCTTGTTGAAGGTGGGGTGGCAGCAATGTGCCACTCTTCCTCGGTGAGCCCAGATCAAACCCCACAGGGCACTCAGCTCTACCACATCCACCTCAGGAGAGAGCTTAGACACCAGAGCCCTGGGATCCAGAGGGAGCTCCAAAGAGGCAAGTGTGCTGTCTCCAGCCCCTCTAGAGGTGTTGCTGGACCCAAGGCTTCTTCATGGTGAGGCTTGGAGTGTAGTGGGGATTAGCTGTCTCTGCTAGGGATCTCTGGTTTTCTGTAGCAATCCGCTTCCCCCCAATACTCAGTTCTTTAAACTTTCCAAAGTAGACCCCCGAGCCTGCTGAGTCCTGTGTTTGTCTTGTTGGACTTATTGAGAGCTGTAGAAGAGGCTCTTAGCTTTCCAGGGTCTGCGTCCTTCACCAGAACAGAAAGCTGATGGGGAGACTTTAGTGGCCTTGGATGGGAGTGAAGCCGGCCTCCCATGCCAGAAACTGCAGTGACAGCTTTTAGAAATTGCTCCACAGCCTGGCATCCTAAAGGATGTTTCAGAGAACTGGGAAACTGGTTCTCTCAGACATTTCAGAAGCAGCTAAAATAAAGATGCAGTAGAAGGTTGAACCTGGCTGTGGCCCACAGACTGTAACTTGACATCCACAGCCAGGGGCAGTGTGTGTGTGCACAATGACGTTTGTTCATCCATTATGATAAGTGCTGTTTTATTTTATGTCTTTCTTGAGTTTTCAATCAGACTGTCAACTCCTTGCGGGCAGTAATAGGTTAATTTATTTGTTGTATCTTCACAAGGTCAGCATTCAGTTACTTTTTATTGGTTGACTTTTTGTTGCACTATTATAAAAGAAAACCTGATCATTCAAGGTTCTAGAGTTTTCATTGATTTGAACAGAGTTGTTTTCAGTATCTGTTGAGCATGTGCTAAGGTAGAACAGTGTCAGATCTTCTGCCACTTGAGCTGGCTTGAGGTTGTTAAGTGTACAAGTTTCCTATGGCCATTGTTGCAAAGCACTTCTAACTGGGAGATTTACAATGGAAATGTACGGTCCCTCAGCCCTGGAGGCAGGAAATGTGAAATTAAGGTGTGAGCACACCTTGATCCCTCTTTCATAGAGGAATCTCCTTTGCACCTCTTCATAGCTGCTTGGGCTTTGTGGCTGTCCTTGGGGCTCCTTAGCTGGCAGCAGCTTCACTGCCTGACATAGCATCCCCTGTGCATCTCTTGTCTTCTTATGAGGACCTGGTCATGTTGGATTAGGAGTCCACTGTCCCCCAGTATTACCTCATCTTGCCTAACTACATCTGCAGCAACCCGATTTCAAAATTGGTTCACCTTTGGAGATATTGGTCACACCAATAGGATGTCAGTAGATTTATCCCTCCTAGATCACAGTTCTACCTTTAACACTAACAATCTTATTCATAGTGACAAGCCTGGGGATACACAAAGGACTGGGCTGGGGGTGAATGCCAGCAATGCCTCTTGGTGCTGCCTGGAGGGGTCAGAAGTGGTCAACAGACACTGGCTGTGTCCTCTGCTCCATGTATCCCTGGAGAAGACTGCTGCCACACCACGGCACTGCTGTATATCATTGCCTGAGATCCAGTGCAGAACTGCATCTCCTGGCACTCTGCATTTTATAGGACAGGTGAAACGGAGCCCTTGATAGAGAGGAACAAATAAGCTGTTTGAGAGCCAGGCTTCCTTCACTGTTGAGAAATGCTGGGAAGCTCCACGGGCCCGGGGCCTGGAGGTCTTGTTTTCAGTCATTTGTTGTCATAAGGGATGCTCGGGTGCATCGCTTGCCTGAACACGCATAACTTGAAACACACTCGGTTATGCTTGAATTACCAGAAGAACTGGACAGAGTGGGCTATAATCAGTGTGCTGACAGCTGGCAGAGTCAAGCAGTAGCTGTCCTTTTAGGTATGACTGAGTCCTCTGCTCCTGGCTGACATCTTCCCATCACCTCTCACTGTCTCTGTCCATCAAGCCTGAGCAGAGATGGCTATTTAATGTCACAATGGACTATTTTTCTTAGAGAAAATTGAGAAGGAAAGGAAATTAATCACCCTTATATTCATTTCTGTTCCAAGAGAAGGTCACCATGAACTGGGAAGTGCAGGCATCTACATCACATGCAACTGCCCAGCCCATTTTTGTTGTTTCTCTGGATCCTCTAAGTTTTTTTCATTTGGATGTTTACATTTTTAATAATTTGAATGTTACTATAAAATATTTCCTTTTTTTTTTTGGTTTTTTTTCTGGTACTAGGAATCAAACTCATGACCTTGCAATTGCCAGGCAGGCTCTGTGCCACTGAGCTAAATCCCCAGCCCCACTATAAAATATTTCTGATGTAAGAAAGAAATATAAAAATAACATAACATACACTTATGCACATGAAAACTGGCTTAATAAAACCTTTTACAAAAATTGGTAGGCCAGGTTCGAGTCCATGCTTTACTTGTGCCTGGACACCCTGGGGGGTCACAGGCATGGACAATCTGTGATTCCTCTTTGAGTGGCCCAGGTCTGGCTCCTCTGCACCTCCTGAGCTGACTAAGAAGCAGAACGAGGCAGGCTGCGACCCACTCCCACCACCATAGTTCCCAGCTGAAACTCATGGAGAGAGCCAGGTCTTTTCCATCTACTTCCTGGGGTCAAAGCGGGTGGCCGAGAACCCTGCCACCATTACAGTCTGCGTCTCTGCCCTCTGTGCACTCATGGCAGACAGGAGGTCCTCATTCAGAAGGCCCAGGGACTGCTCTCACTGTTCTCATGCCCTGCGCCGAATGAGCAAGCACTCCAAGAGCTGCTTGTCCTGCGGTTTGAGTCCATGCTTTACTTGCACCCAGACACCTGGGGTTCACAGGCATGGGCAGTCTGTGATTGCTGTCCATCCAGCCTGCATCAGGTTCCAGTATGTGTCCTGAACTGACTGGAGACACAGAATCAGGTGTGTCACAATCGGTCGAACCTGCAGTTTGTGTCTAGGTTTTGCTTGTACCCTGAACTTCCTGGGGACATAGGTCAGCTGGACCAGGATTGTCACACCAGTGCAACCCAAGTCTGGGCTGTGCATGTGCCCTGAACTGCACGGGGATGCTGGATCAGGCAGTCTGCCATCAGTTGACACCAATGCCCGTGTCTGACACCTAGGATAACTAGGTACAAATCAACAACTGCTGGAAAACCCCACACTAAGTAGTGCTTCTCAGAGGACACTGAGGGGCAAATATGACCAGCAGGAGAATTAGGGACACTAGCAGCCTTTGTTGTGAAGCCACTGAAGTGGGAAATTGAGCTTTCTGTATCTGGTATCAAACATGACAAAAGGAAGGACTAAAACACAATCCCAGAACTCCACCCCACTCAGAACAAGTCCAGGAGACATCGACATAGGAGAACTTTGTAAACACATGCCTGAAATAGCTGAAATGATAGCAATGGAAGTAAAGAAACAATTCCATAAGGCCATAGAAGTGATGAGATCAGAAATAATCTCTCAGGCCAAAAATGAAATGACAATAATAATGAAAGAACTGCTCAAAATGTCTAAAGAAGAAACATATAAGAAAATAGAAGAACAAAGGCAATGGATGGAAGCATTAAATGAAAAATATAGAAAACACTTAGAACGCATGAACCAGATTATAAGACACTTCAAGGAAAACAAAACTTCCACTGAAAGCTGCCAAAACCGCTTGAATGAAGCTGAAGGTAGAATTTCAGACTTTGAAGACAGCATGGCAGCTAGGCATTGAGAAAGAAAGGATCTTATAAAATCAACAAGGATCCAGGAAAAATCAATTCAGCAGCTGAAAGATGAGGCAAAGAGGAATGATGTACAAATAATAGGAGTCAATGACGCAGTAGAAGGCAACACAACTGACATAAAAAGAATATTTGCAAAATAATAGCAGAAAATTTCCCAAATATGGAAATGGAACCTGATATACTGGTAAATGAGGCATATAGAACTCCAAACAACCACAACCAAAATAAAACTACACCCAGACATATAATAGTCAAGTTCCCAGGTCTCCAGCCAAAGAAGAGAATATTAAAAGCTGCTAGAGAAAAGAAAC
>NW_004955413.1:1347046-1519081 GCF_000276665.1 Chinchilla lanigera | reverse complement strand
ATGAGGTCAGTTCCTTTAGGAACATAAGGAGTGGTATATCTAGATCAAATGGTATTTAACATTTTTTGAGGAATCTTGATACTGATTTCCACAGTGTTTGTACTAACTCACACTCCCATCAACCATCCTCACCAGTGTTCATTGTTTTTAGTATCCTTAATGTTAGCCACTCAGATAAGATGGAATCCTAGAGCAGTTTTGATTTCCATATCCCTCATGCCTAAAGACATAAACACTTTTTTATGTACTTATTGACCATTTGTACTTCTTTTGAGAAGTGTCCTTTCAATTCATTTGTCCATTTATTGGTTGGATTGTTTGTGTTTTGGAGTTGATGTTTTGAGTTCTTTAATAGTGTGGATATTAATACTTTATCGGAAATGTAGCTAGCAAATATTTTCTCACATTCTGTAGCTTGTCTTTTTACTGTGTTTCTTCCTTCATTATCCAGGAGCCTTTTAATATGGTGTAGTCCCAGTTGCTGATTCTTGCTATTTTCTGGATTATTGGGGATCTTATTCAGGGTTTTATTCTTTGCCTGTGCCTGTGGCTTCAGGTGTTTCCACTGTATTTTCTCCCAGCAGTTTTAAATTTTCTTGTCTTATATCACCTAGGTCTTTGATCCATTTGATTTTGTTTTAGTATAGTGTTAAGAGGTAGGGAAATGATTTCAATCTTCTGTATGTGAACATCCAGTTTTCCCAGTAGTATTTGTTGAAATCTATCTTTTCTCCAGCATGTCTTTGGCCTCTTTGTAAAAAACCAGATGGTCATGAAAGGGAACAGCTGTACAAGAGAAATTGTTCTTTTAAATACTTTGTTCTTTTGAAACTACCTAGCTCTGTAACTGCTTCATGGCTTTATAATTACTTTCTTGACCCTTGTAATACAAGAGCGTAACTGAAGATGCAGGATGCCTGTTTGTACCATTGTACCAAGCTTCATAAACTGATGATCATTAATCTACCCTTGTAACTAGTGATCTCACCCTACTAGCTAATCAGAAGAACTGCCAGGCTGTCCTGTTTCACCCTTGTACCTCCTTTGTACCTCCTGCTTGTGCATTATATAAAAGCCTTAGACCACTGGAGATTGGGGCCCTAATATATTGGGAATGATCCCAATCAGTGCTTGTCAATGTAAATAAATCTGCCTCCGGATCCTGGGTGTTGTTTCAGTGTTTTTGCTTGCCATTGCAGTTGGAGGTACATGGGTTTGTTTCTGTGCTTTTGTTCCATTCCATTGCTCTACATGTCTGTTACTGTGCCCATACCATAGTGCTTTTGCTACCATGGCTTTGTGATATGTGTACCTTGAAATCAGGTATTCTGATGCCCCTACTGTTGCTGTTTTACTGAGGATTTCTTTGGTTATTCAGCATATCTTATGATTCCATATGAATTTTAGAATTTTTTTCCAGTTCTGTGAAGAAGGTTGTTGGTATTTTAATAGGGGTAGCGTTGAATCTGTATATTGCTTTTGGAAGTATGGCAATTTTAACAATATTAATTCTGTCAGTCTATTAGCACGTGAGGTCTTTCCATTTTTTAATGTCTTCTTATTTTTCTTTGGTGTTCTGTAATCTTCATTATAGAGACCTTTCACTTTATTGGTTAAAGTGATTCCTTGATATCTTCTTTTTTAAGTCATTTTGAGTGGAATTGTTTTCATCACTTCTTTTTCAGTGGGTTCATTATTGTGAAAAGGAAACCTACTGATTTTTGTGTGCTGATTTTCTTTATCCTGCCACTTTGCTGAATTTGTTTTTCAGATCTGAGGGTTGTCTGGAGGAGTCTTCAGGGTCTTCTATGTAAAGATCATATCATGTGTAAATGGGGATAATGCAACTGTTTCCTTTCCTACCTGTATCCCTTTCATTTCTCTCTCTTGCTTAATTGTTCTGGCTGAAGTTTCAAATGCTGTATTGAACAGAAGTGGTAAAAGTGGACATCCTTGTCTAAATCCTGAATTTAGAGGAATGCTTCCAGTTCTCCCCTGCTCAGTATGTTAGCTATGGGTTTGTTACATATGTTTTTTAGTAATTTGAGAAAAGATCCTTCTATACCTATTTTCTTTAAGGTTTTTAAACTTCAAGGAATGCAGAATTTTGTCATAGTCTTTTTCTGCATCTATTAAGTGATCCTGTGAGTTTTGGTTCTATTTATATGGTGAATTACCTGTACTGATTTATATATGTTGAACCATCCTTGCATCCCTGGGATTAAACCAATTTATGGATGCTTTAAGTTTGATCTGCATTGTTAAATACTGGCCATTCCCTCACGTCCAAAAAAGAAGGAAAGGGGCTTGGCTCTCTAATCACTTCAGTACCATTGTGGTAGCTGCTTGGAGACCAGCAATAAAAATGAATAAGAACCATCTCAAGTGGGGCTGAGGATATAGCTCAGTGGCACAAGTGCCTGCCTAGCAAGTGCAAGGTCCTGAGTTCAATTCTCAGAAAAAAAAAAAAAAAAAAAAAAAAAAGAACCAGTACAAGTATTATACTGTTACATACTTTATCTCAGCAAAACCTACAAGGAGGTGGAATTACTATGCTCATTTTATAGACAAGGAAATAACAACAGAGCAAAGAAACTGCTCCAAGACCCACAACTCACATATGGTAGAACTGGGTTGAAACCCACACATATTTGACTGTAGAGCCTGACAGTTAAGCCCAGACATTACACTGCCTCACGAAGAGTATGGAGTACAACTCCATTTTTCACATTTTAAGTGTGCCATCTCTGATGCCAGAGCATGGTAGTGATGGTCCTGCTATGATCGCTGCATCTCTGAAAATGGGTGATATGGCCACATGGCCCAAGAAAGTCACTGCGGATGCATTTTTGTTCTCTTATCAAAGGTGACAGCACGACCTTTATGGTCTTTCACATTTTATAGGTTGATATTAGTTCCACTGCTCATCTTTTGCTCTCAGTCCCCAGACATTTATGGAGCACTTCTGAATGATAGACACTGTACTGGCTTTGAGAGATAAGGGAAATGAACCAGATCATGGTGCTCAGCACCTAGGGAGGACTGGACTGCAGACAGGTGCAGGGCCACCAGCTAAGTGTGGTATTGGAGTGATGTAGATGTGTCAGGATTGGCCCCAAATGCAACAAAAGAAATAAATCTACCGTGGAGTAATAATGTGACTGGCTTCCAGCTGTCTTGGGTCTTCATCATCTTGATGAAGGAAGGAAGTGAGGGCCCGGAAGTGGAGGCTGTGAGCTAAGGTATTGAGCCATCTTTTTGCCCACAGCCTGGGGTGACCATGACGTGGTGACAACGGCTGCAGTTCTGGAGTTGTGGGCTCTTTGGAGACGGGGTTGAAAGCTGCCTTGCCTTTGCTGTGCCTGCTCTTGGCTGTTTTCATCTGTGGCCATTTGTTCAGTCTGTAGGCTGTATAGCCCTACCCTCTTCCCCAGTAAAGGAATACTAAACCCAGCCAGCTCAGTGGGAGAGGACCTGAGTGGGGAGGACCAGTTAGGCACAGCTTTGGGTCACAAATCCAACCTCTGAAACCATGGAGAAGGGATGTACAGGCCAGGGTTCTTGTCCTTGTGCTTTCTTGGCTTTTTATTGTTGCTGTTTTTCCTTCCTCTACCCTAAGTTTGCAGGCAGCAGCATTTGTCTTCTCTGTGGTTGTCCTAGAACAACTGGGGTTTCGCTTTGTATTTATTCTTTCTCTGAGTGTGGTGCAGACAGAGCAGGTGGGGAGGAAGTTGGTGGTTTCTTGTTCAGATACTGTAGTCTTCAGCTGCAGCTGATGCCAGTGGTGACACTATAAAGCAAAAGCATTGAGATGCAGTTCTAAGTGACCACTGGTGATTTGCTTGTGCTTCTGATGGATGGGTAATTAGAAACTAGTCATTTACTAGTTTAAAAGGAGAAATCAAAAATCCTGATAAAACTGATTCAGCAGCCATTTCTAGGTCCACAGCTTGGTGTGATTCTCTGTGCTGGCAGCGTGTGGTGACACAAGAGATACATTCTATATACTTTTTCTAGTACATGTTTGCAGCCCATAGTGGTTACATTCACTGTGGGGAGTTGGTACAAGCACAGAACGCATCTTACTTTTTCTTCTCCCCTTCCTCTCTCCTTCCTCCATCACTCAGTCCTTTTCCCTTATAAAAAAGATCTGTCTTCCTGTTTCCTATTATCCTTTCTTTTGCTGTATAATTTGTTTATACTTTGCATTTCTCATATAAGAGAAACCATGTGTAAACTTGTGTAACTGCTTTATTTCACTTAATGTTGAGGTCTCAAGGTGCATCCCTTTTCCTGTAGATGACCCAAGTTTATCCTTCTTTATGGTAGAGTATTCCATATACTTCTTATCCTCAAGGAGCTAGTGACAAAAAGGGAGCAGATACTTTTGGGCCGGATTTCTCAGAAAAAGGGACAAAGTTGGATTCGATCAGTTTTCCTAATGAGGCCAGGACTGCCCTCTAGTGGAATATTTCATAAATTTTCAACAAAATTATGAGAGAAGCCCAGTAAAAGTTGTTTTGGGAAGAGAAGCTTAAATGGAATAAAGACCAAGACTTGCAATACTAAGATAATTTCCCCACGTCATGCTTTTTATCTAGATTATATCATTCCCAAACATACTTCAAACAAAAAAGGACCACATGCATTACAGTCAGTGTGAAAACAGAACCACATGCAAAACTGTGTTGGTTGACAGGAGACTGTCGGACAGACACGGAACTGAACAGTGTCATGGTTTTTTTGTACCGGGAATCAAACTCAGGACCTTGCACTTGCCAGGCAGTCAAGTCACTTCTGCCACTGAGCTATATCCCCAGCCCAAAGCTGAACAGTGTCAAACCAACAGAGGCACAGGACCTATCACCATTGTGATCAGCTTCTCTATAGGAGCTGCTTTTAAAACAGTTCATGTTCTTATTATCTGTGTTTGCAGTACAATGATAAGACATGTCTTGCAAAAATTAGGTATTATAAATATTTACTTTAGGGTTCCTTTTTTTTTTCTCTTTAATCTTCTCCTCTGGTTCTGCCAAGCAGTTTTTTCTAATTCTCCCTGCTCACTGCACTACCCACATTAAAAGGATAACATTTGCAAGGTTTTCTTTAATTCTAGAGATGGAGTTGTACCTCAGCAATATGAGTGGGCTTCCTAGACTGGAGATCTGTTCACCGTGATACTATGTCACTATCCTCACCCATATTACAGCATAATGAAATACTGTGACGCTACCTTTGACTATAAGGCTTGACTCATTTGCAATAATAATGTATTTCCTTTATTTCTGTACTTGGACTTTTGTAGTTGAATTTGCCTTCTCTGTGACTCAGGAAGGTGACTTCCTTCTTCATCTTGTCATACACAGACAGGAAGGTGATTTTGTTATTTCTTTTTTTTTTTTTTCTTTTTTAAAAAATTTTTTTTTATTTTAGAAATTAAAGGAGGAAAATACTAACAGACCGACAACATTTTACAAAATAGCATAGGATCAGTACAGACATTACAGAGTTACAAACAGAGTGGTAGGGAATTAACAATGCTTATTGTATTACATATTGATATCTTCAATGTAGTTTCTCATGAAAACACATATAGACATACAAAGCTAATCAACCAATGTCTCACTGACAGTTTCTTTCAGCAAGGAAATACAGGACAGTAGAACACCCGTGTTAACTATCCTGCATATACGTATATACAAACTTTCTCCTTCTTTCCCTTCTCTTTTCCCATATCCCAGTTATCCTTTACCTATGAGTTCTTTCCTATCACTTCTCAATGTCTATCATATCTCCTAGATTAAATTAACTCTTTCAGGCTTTACACTAGAGAAACAATGCGGTGCTTGCACATGTATGTTTGATTTATTTCACTTATGAGTATGGTCTCTAGTTGTGACCATTTGCCTATAAAAGCCTCGAGTTTATCTTTCTTTACAGCTGAGTAATATTCCATTATATAAAAGTACCACAATTTTCTTATCCAATCCTCGGTGGATGGACATTTGGGTTGCTTCCACATTTTAGCAATTACAAATTGTGCTGCTATGAACATGGGTGCACATACATCACTGTGATATGATGTTTTTAGATCTTCTGGGAAAATACCGAGCAGGGGGATAGCTGGGTTGAATGGGACCTCTAGGCCTGGTTTTCTGAGGAATCTCCAAACTGATTTCCACAGTGGTTTCACCAGGCTGCATTCCCACCAGCAGTGGAGAAGGGTTCCTATTTCTCCACAGCCTCACCAGCATTTGTTATTGGTTGATTTCTTAATGCTAGCCATTCTTACTGGGGTAAGGTGGAATCTCAGTGTTGTTTTAATTTGCATTTCTCGAATGACTAATGATGTTGAACATTTTCTCATATATTTATTTGCCATTTGTATCTCCTTGTCTGAGAAGTGTGTATTCATCTCCGCTGCCCATTTTTGGATTGGGTCTTTGAATTTGGAGGGGCTGAAATTTTTTAATTCTTTATATGTTCTAGAAGAAGGCTTTTGTCTGAGGGACAATCAGCTAAAATTTTTTCCAAGTTTGTGGGTTTTCTTTTTACTTTGCTGGTGATTTCTTTAGATGTGCAAAAACTTTTCAGTAGGATGAGATCCCAGTTGTTGATTCTTTCAATTTTGTTATTTCTTATTATTACATTTAAAAATTCTGTAGCCCTCTTACCTCACTGCTCTTTTATTTCCTTGTAGTTGTTTTTTGTTTGTTTGGTTGGTTTTTTTATGGAGTGGCTTCTTCTAAATCT
This sequence comes from Chinchilla lanigera, assembly GCF_000276665.1. NCBI lineage: Eukaryota > Metazoa > Chordata > Mammalia > Rodentia > Chinchillidae > Chinchilla > Chinchilla lanigera. The sequence goes on along the minus strand of NW_004955413.1, from coordinate 1,512,328 downwards.
AAGCATGTCCGTTATGAATACAAGAATGTGTTTCAGGGCAGTCACAAGTGAGCACTTACATATGACAGATATAGTATTAAATGTTGCTCCTTTTTTCTCTTTTATACTACAACTAGGGCTAAATGCAGTTGAGTCAGCTAACTTAGGAATTTTACCTCAGGTGCTATGAGGGTGTTTGAGCACCACTGTATAAATGATCTTTAAGATCTCTGATATTTTCTGCAACATTTGAAAAACAGCAGATGACAGCCTAAGGTCATGTGTCACAACTCATGGCTTTCCTTTGTTGAACTAGATGGTTGGTTACCATATCCAGGCAGATCTCCACCTGCCCCTGATCAGTCCTCCATCATTCAGTCCTTTTCCCTTATGAAAAAGATCTGTCTTCCTGACACTGACAGCTCCAACTCCTAATAGTGGCTCCATGAGTGCAAGCAAGCTATTTGGCTCCAGCCCCTGAAAGTCTGGTGCTATTGCTGACACAAATTGGTGGACCTACCAAGGTCTTAGAAGTTAATCTCTTCTGTATGCCCCTAAATTAAGTCACATCACTTCTGATACATTTTTCCAAGGGGACCATTTTATCCCACTTTCACACCACCATGCTGGAATAAGAACAGCAGACTCCAAACACACACAGTGCCAAGAGCACTGAGTGGATAGCCAGCCAGTTATCTCATGGAGGGATATCATGGGGCGCTGTGAGAGGAGACACAACACAGACTCATGTCCTACTTTTTGCGAACTTATGCAAGCGGAACTTTCATTAACAATGCCCATGGAAGCAGAGTCCTCGCCTCTTCTGGCTGGCTCCGCAGGAGCGGAGAGCATGTGAGCTGTTTGTGTAAGGACTCACAAATGGCTTCACTGCGTCATGTATGTGTGTTCCAGGCATTTTTTGAACTGCAATCTCAGGCAGGTCAATAAAGGAGTGCTGGGAGACCACCTCAGGATGATCTTGCCTTATGGGTGGAGGAGAAGCAATTAAATGTTGCCTGGCAAGAAATATCTAGGGGCTGCAGTGCACTGGGCTAGGAGTAGCTATGGGCCTGATTGAATGGAGAGAAAAGACGAAGCAGAGAGCAGCAGCTGTGTATGCAGTCAGTCTCAGTCCTCAGCTGCCAGCTTTGGGGGAGATTTGATATTACCTATTGTCCTAGCAGTGAACATGGGTGTGGAAACACCTTGCTTTCATTTTCTGGAAGTAAATGTCTTTGAAGGAAGGCGGTCTCTTCCTTCCCTGGACATCATGTGACACCGTGAGGTGGGAGCTTGTTGTCTTGGTGTTGAGTGAGATGCTGCAGAATGCTGGGCACTGGCCTTAGTGGAACTCTTGGTCCCAAAGAGAAGTAAGGGCCACTGGATAGGAAACCCTGGTAGAGGTCATCCTGGGATCTCAGTGCCCTGGAGCTCATCTTTGCCAATTATGGATGGTGAAGGAGAAAACCTCTCACCCTGAGCTGAAATGTGGGGCTGAAGTTAGGGGGAAGGACCATTGCTGATGTTGCTGAGTCCCACTCGGGCACTCAGCTGTCCCTTATGCAGGCCTTAATTTCTCTGTCCCCCAGAGCCAGAGGAGGAGTGGACAAGTTTTTAACTAAGTGGTCAAGAACTCCAGGTGCAAACACACAACGAGTTTCAAAACTTCCTCGACTGACCTCTTCATGTTGCCAGAGAACCTGAGAGTTTTTCCCAGAGTGACTGGAGGAGCAAATAAATAGGACATGAACTGACATCTCAAACTGTGAGAAGACGGAGTGGCCTCAGGGACACAGCATGCCAGAAGCTGGCCAGCTGCCTGTTCACTAGATGCTGAGTGCTACTTCCTGGCCAGCACTCGACTCTAACACTAGAGTCTTACTGGGAAGGAAATAGACAGGCCCAGCCCTCTGACATGGTCTGCCAGAAAGAGATGTTGGCTTGTTACACAGGGTTATGTATTCCATTATGATGGGCACACATATGCCAAGGAGGAGCCCAAGACATGCGATCATACAGTCATAGACCAAGTCTGGAGGGGTCTTAACAGCCCATGGGTAGATGAAAAGTGAGGCTTAGAGAGGGGCAGGAAGTTGAAGCTTGCTTTGTCGGTGGTTGAGATGGGACTAGAAACTGCTTCTGTTTCTGTGTTCTTTGGAACTGAGAACTGATTTACTTTTCTGGTCAGGGTCAATTGTGTCAAGATTTTCATGGACGCACCCAAGGGCTTTGAATGAAATGTAGTGGCTAGGAGGATGGGTGGGAACTGGTCACAGTCTGGGTGGAGGGATCCTTCCACAAGTAAGTCCTACCTCCAGGAGGCTGGAGCTGTTCTAGGTAAAGGGCAAGTCCCTGTGGTAGTGTCTGTCCCTGGAGCGATGTCAGGAATAACAGACATCCTTGGTTGGCTCAGAGTTACAGCACCATGTCTCGCTGTCCTGCTCCTCACCTCCCTTCTCTGTAGGCTGTGCTCTTCTGCACCTTCCCACTCTCCAGTCGCTGTACTTCTCTGTCTGACGCTGGCCTCCAAGCTGTTCCGAGTGCCCTGGCCCCTCTGATTACTTCTGAGCACCGTGTGCAGGTGAGTGTGGACCGCAGCTTGCAGGGCTTTGGATAGGATCCATGAAGACAGTTGCATCTAGCGTAGTGCACCTGACCGTCTTCACATACAAACCCCTAAATCCATGATGACTCCTTGTCACCTACAGACAAATGAATAGCCCTGTTGGAAATCACTTTCTCGGTGAAGGTTTTGTTCATTCCTGTGATGTGCTTGTGCTGTTGCTCCAGAACGGATGACCCTTGGTCCCTGACCTTGGAGAGCTAAACATTTAAGTAGGAATAGTCATGTCTGCAGCTCAGTATAATGGAATGTGACGTGTCACCAAGGGCCACAGGAACACTGAGAGTAAACAGCCACGTTCTCTGGCTTGGTAATGAGGTCCCCAGCCTTCCATTACCTCTGTCCTTGCTCACATTTCCCAGACACCTCCTGCCCTTCCTCTGTCCCTGCAGCCAGGGCCATTTCTCACTGCTGATTTCCTTGGTGTTGCCTCCCTCATCCCTTCACTGTAGGGCTGGTATGCACTGTTACTCCATATGGTCTTAACCTGGCGCCAAACCACTTTATCAGTTGTTTCAGTGTTTTGCAAAAAATATATTTTTAAATTTTGAGGCAGAGTTTTGCTAAGTTGCCCTGATGGGACTCACACTTGTAATTCTGCTGCCTCATCCCCCCTCAGTGCTGGGATACAGGCATGAGCCACCATGCATAGCTGGAAAAACAATTTATTATAAAAGCAGTAAATGTTCATTGTAAAAAAAATCTCAAAGAATATATAAAACACTAAATAAGAGAATAAATGTCACCCATAAGCCCAATAAACAATACCACCACTAACGCTGTGGTACATTTCCTGCTAGTTTTTGTCCAGTGCGTACGCACACACACTTTTTGAAATTGCCCTTTCCTCCTTCTGCCTAATATTTTCATGTGGCGTGTTTGCCTCCATCTCGATTAGACTGAAAGCTATTTGGGGGCAGGGACAATGTGCCACTCTCATCCTGTCCTGGGAATCCTCTGTAAATGTCAGCTGACTGAGCCAGCAGGTGAAAGTCTTTGGGTTTGGAATGCAGTGCTAATGACTTAGAGGAGGCAGCTTTGTTGTCTTGGTGCTCCCTGCTTGTTAAATGCCTCTGCCTTCTCTGAGCCCCAGTAAGTGCTGGCCAGCCACCCTCTCTGCTGGGTGGGAGGGGAGAAGGACCAGAAATCCGTAATGGTTCCACAAGTCGTCCCGCCACAGACAAGGAGTTAAGTGATTCTGCACCCAACGTCAGGCTGTGTTGGCAAGCAGTTTTACCCTGTGCTGTGACTTTGTCTTGCTTTAAAATGACACCGTCGGTTCTGGCAAATCTTTGCTTATCCTTCCTGATCAAAAGGAGTGCTGACATTTCACCCGGGGCAGTGGGTGAGATTTTCTCCTCTGAGGAGTCAGTTTGACTCTAATGCACTCTGCACTTGGATTAAAATTCAAGAGGCTTTTGAGCTTGGGCCAGAAGTGGAAATAACTGACACAAGCTTCTTTCCAAAAGCTCAGTGTGAGGAAACTGGGACCAGGTCAGGAGGGCCATTTCCTCAGCAGGCCACAGGCAGCAAGGCAGGGAGAAGGAGAGCGTGGTTTGCAGGAACAGACAGCAGCAAATGTCAGCACAGCACCTGATCCTTTCAGGACATTTGTGAAAATAAAGGGGTACCGTACTTTCCCCACCAGTGTGACCCTCAGCAAATCATCTAACCTTTCTGAGCCTGGCTGCTGGTATGTTAAATATGGATTAAAAAAAAAAAGTACTTCTCATAAAGGCACTAAAGATGGTAAGATACAGAGCACATGAAGTACTTGGGATGCAGCCTGGCCCATGCTTCACACTCCTTCGTGTAATCATTATTATTGTTGTTGTTGCCGCTGCTGGTCTGCTGTTAATAGCGTAGCACTCCTAACGACTAGGTCAGACTCTGTTGTACAGTGTATTAGGTAGCTTTTTGTTCTATGACATACTACTGAGAGAAGCAACTTAGAGAAAGAAAGATTTACTCTGGCTCATAGAGTAAATCTTAAGGACCTTGAAGCTCTGGAACAAATGTAGGAAATTCACTGCTACTGAGGGCCACAGAGCCCTGAAAGGAGATGGAGGGGAGACAAGCCCACTTGGCACTGAGGTTCCTATTGGCATGATGTTTGTTATTTAGTTCCTTTTTCTTGAAAGGGAATGTGGTGGCATTGCCGTTTCTAGTATCTACAATACTAAGTATCTCTCAGGGAGTCTCATCCTGAGATCAAAGCAAGGTCTGTGAAGTTTTGACTTGTGATGAAAACCATCAAAAACCAAATTCAGTTGTGGAGAATCCTTAACAAGCAAATCATTGATTCAGGTGATCAGAGACCCCTGCTGGGGAGCCTTTTTTTAGAGTAAGAGAGAGGAGACAAACAAAATAGTAAACTCAAAATAGTTTTTGAGTAAGAGAGACAAACAAAATAGACCTGCAGGATTCAGCCTCGGGACTGCCTTCTGGGCCAGGATCTCTGTGCACCTTGTACAGTTAGGTGGAATCTGGTGGCTCATGTGGTACAAAGTTGGGCACGAAGAGCCAGAGGCCCAAGGTGCCAGGTGACTCGCCCAAGATGAGGACATAAATGGTAACTTGAGGGAGTATGTTTAAAATGTTCAAACAAACTCCCCAAATCTATTTTTCTTTCTGCAACTGTAGGTTTCCTGTTGGAAGGAAAGGGAGTTAGTAGAAAGAGCACAGGTGTGGGATGCACTTGGCTTGAACTCTGGCTGTTTGGGGACAGATTTTTAGTTCTTTAACCTCCCTTTCCTCATCTGTACAAAATACAAAGCGCCCAAGAGTCACCCCTGTCTGCTAAGTGACATTGGCTCCTTGTAAAGCCTGCCTGCAGCCTCAGACACCCAGCTCACTCACTCATTTACCTACAGTTCTAGCTGGGGCAAAGCAGCAGGCTGAGGAGACCAAGTCCCTACCTTCATGGAGCTTAAATCCAACACTGGGCAACAGGAATGCAGCCTGAGCCACATGTGTAACTTGCTAGTAGCTATGTGAAAAATGGTTAAAAAAAAACCAGAAGGAATTGATTTTAATAACATGTAATTTAACCTGGTATACCCAGCATAGTATCATTTCAGCATGAGATGTTTTTAATCATTAAAAAACTGTTCATGAGCTATTTTGCGTTCCTTCTTTAGGACGTGGGGCCTCATTTCAAGTGCTCAGTAGGCTCAGGCAGCTCGTTGGACAGTGATAGTCCAGGGCTCAGGGCAAAATGCCACCCATACCACAGTAGGAAGTACTTCCTTGCCAGCCACAGAGAGCCCCCCCCCCCAGGGCTCAGTCCTACCCCACTCAAGCATGCCGATTCATGCAGAAAGAGGGAGAACACCTCTGGGTGGCAGTTAATCTTCAATGTGATAGGATAAGAAGGTACCTGGGAGGTGGTTGGATCTTGAGAGCTCCAGCCTCATCAGGTGGGAAGTCTATCAGGGAGTCATAGCTTCGTGGGTTCACTGGGAGGTGGGGCCTCACTGAGGGAGGTGGCTTCTGGGGTAGGTCAGGTGTATATCTGGGTTCAGCCCCTTCCTTCTTGGCTGTTCCCCTGTTGACTGCTCCCTGGCCACCACGGGGTGAGCAGCCTTCCTTCACCAGATTGCTCTGGTATTTATGCTTGTGCCTCAGAGCAAGCTGGGCATGGACTGAAAGCCCTCAAACTGTGAGCCAGAGTAAATCTTTCTTTCTCTGAGTTGCTTCTCTCAGTAGTATGTCATAGAACAAAAAGCTACCTAATACACTGTACAACAGAGTCTGACCTAGTCGTTAGGAGTGCTACGCTATTAACAGCAGACCAGCAGCGGCAACAACAACAATAATAATGATTACACGAAGGAGGGTGAAGTGTGGGCCAGGCTGCATCCCAAGTACTTCATGTGCTCTGTATCTTACCATCTTCACAGTGACTTTATGAGAAGTACTTTTTTTTAAATCCATATTTAACATACCAGCAGCCAGGCTCAGAAAGGTTAGATGATTTGCTGAGGATCACAATGGTGGGGAGTGGCAGACCTGGGAGTTGAACTCAGGGCCATCTAGAGCCAAAACCTTGTGCCAGAGTGTCACATGGAGGCCTGCGTGCGAGATATCCGGCACCCCAGCCCAGCCCTCCAACAGCTGTCCGGTAGGATCTGTCACTATGGATGCATGCTCATTACAAGCAAGATAGCACAATCTTTCTAAGCCATATAATACTGTTTTTTTAAAATTTTATTTTAAAAAATAAAAGAAGGAAAACATATTAACAAACAGACATCCTTTTACAAAATAGCATAAGATCAATACAAACAATACAGAGTTACAAAATGGTAAGAAATTAGCAATGATTGTTGCATTACATATTGATATCTTCAAGGTGGTTTCTCAGGGAAATAAATAGAGACATGCAGGATTGATCAAACAAGTAATCATTAACTGTTCCTTTCAGTAAAACAATAGAGGACAGTAGTACAACTATGTTAGCTATCCTGTATATACATACATAAATAATTTCCCTTTCTTTCCCTTCTCTTTTCCCACACCCCAGTGGCCCTTTACTTTTCAGCATTTTTCTTTTGGTTCACAATATCTTTCATATCTCCTGGTTTTTATTCACTCTTTCAGGCCTTACACTAGTGAGACAATACGTTGCTTACATATGCAGGTCTGATTTATTTCACATATGAGTATGGTCTCTAGGTGTGACCATTTACCTATAAACATGTAATACTGTTGCATGTTTATTAACTCACAAACAACAGGGTAGATTACAAACATCTTGATAGGCTGTAAGATTCCACCTGGACGTTAGCCATCATCATCATGTGGTCATCACTGCTGTTGTTCTGTGTATGTTGTGTCTTGGAAGCTCGCTGTGGCCCAGGTTGCGGGGCAGTCCATGCAGCATCAAGTGGCACTAAGCCTATAACCAGAGCTGAGTTTTCTGTCCCACTACCTGGACATTTCTGAGCTTTGCTTATGGAGATTCTGTGGTTAAAAACCCAAAGTGCAGGTGCACTGAATGGCCAGGTGTCTTTAGCACTGGCTGGCCTGTGTGGACAGGCATCAGTCCCCATGCTCAGCTTTTGATGGCTAGCAGCACTCCTGGCTCCTCAGACCATATTGGAGAGACACCCAGAAACCTGCACATGTGGTCATGCATACCTGTGATGCCAGAACTCTGAGAGGCTGAGGCAGGAAGATCGAAAGTTTAAACCAGACCTGGACAACTTAGTGACTTAGAGAGACCCTGTCCAGAAAGGGACAGACATGTAGTTTAGTGTGAAAGCCCTGAGCTGTGTTTTTGTTTTCTTTTCTTTTTTTTTTTTTTTTTTTGTTTTTTTTCTCCGGTACCGGGAACCGAACTCACGACCTTGCGCTTGCCAGGCAGGCGCTTTTGCCGCTGAGCTAAATCCCTAGCTCCTTGTTTTTGTTTTTTTGAGACAGGGTCTTGCTATGTAGTTCAGGCTGACCTCTGACTCACTACGTAGCCCCTGCTGGCCTCAAATTTGCATCAATCCTGCTGCTTCAGCCTTCCAAGTGCTGAGATTATAGGTGTGTGCTACCTTGAAGATCCAGAGTTTAACACCCACTACAGAAAGAAACAAAGGAAAATGAAAAAAACCTGAAGACAGGATTCAGGACCCAGCCATCTCCCTGCAAAGACTCAGCCAACTGACAAGGCAGGCATCCAGCCACCAGTGTCCAGAAGAGAGAGGACCCACAGACTATTCTGCAGTCTCCCTAGGTCTTGCCTGTGGCCTTGCTATATGGGATCACCACGCAGAGCATCCAAAGCCATTTCCCTTTCCAAGGCCCACTGAGAGTCCCACCTCCTCTGCAGAAGCCGGTCCTGACCTGACCAGTTCCTGTGCTCTCCACCTGAAAGCCTTGTGTGTGGACTTCTCTGCCCCCAGTCAGCCACTGAAGCTGAATTCCTTGACTGTCAGCTTCTTTGTTTCTTTCTCTCCCAGCATTTGATGGCCTGTCCTGGAGACCATCAAGAGTAGATCTGGGACATCTCTGACAATGTGACTGGTGGGCCCCACCTTGTTCCAGAGAGGGCTGCAAAGGACTGTATCCTGACTGCAGGTGCACGTAGTGTTTGTACTGACCTTGCATCCAACTTTACCTGCTGTCTCTCCATCTAGATCAGTGATGGAGAACCTTTTAGAGGCCAAGTACCCCAACTGCAATCCAGAGCCCACTTATGTATCTCAGAGTGCCATCACAGCAATTAAACCTGAATATTGAGGTTTTAGTTTAGGAAAAAAAGCCCTGTTATCCAATACTCAGCTGATGGCATGACTACTTGCATGCTGACAGAAAGGGCTCTGTGTGCCCACTGCACACATGTGCAGTAGGTTCACACCACTGATCTTTGAGAATCTGGCCAGTCTCTGGTCATGGCAGTCTCCATCCTAGAATATCTGTCAGATGTGCCTGAGTTGGAATCAGTGACAGCACATGGCAGGTTATTGAGTAGAGGGTAGTGCCTCAGTCCAAATCAGCCCTCTCCAAGGCTGAGCTCTTGAATATCACCTTGTCCTTCTCTTTTACTGCAGTAGCTGAATAATGCCTGGCATCTGACAGGTGCATGGTAAGCGCTGGTTCCATGGACATGTGCATGAGACAATCAGCTTGGCCACCAGAGGAGGTGAAGGGAGGGGGAGGCTAGCAGGGGACCTGGGGTGTGTGGCAGCTTTCTGAAGGCTTCAGTGGTGAAAAGAAGTGAGATCAGCTACAAACAGGCTGTGGAATAATGGGAAACACATTTCCAGGGACTTGAGTATTGTTTCTCTGCATCAGGGTTTATTTTCTGTGTAACCTTGAGAAAGTCTTATAATAACTGAAGGAGATATTTTTGTGAAATTGCTTGGAAAAACCATAAAACAACATAAGAAGATGTTACCCCTCCTCTAAGACCTGCTCTTTGCCCACTTGTCCAAATGTATTTATTAATTTAATTTATGTAAACCCATCTTCTCCCTTAAAAACATGTTTTTCCCCTTCTACTTGTAACAACAGAAATATTAGAAAATTGAGCAGAAAATGAAAATCATCTCTTAAGATTACCATTTAGAAGTACTATAATCAAAAGTATGTATTTTTTCCTAAATAAATTTTCCAGGTGTCAGCCTTGCTCCCTTTCTCTGAGCTTCCCCGGCTTTGCAAAAGCTGCTGACTGGGAGCCATTAGAGAGCAGAGCCTCCTGTGACGGTTGCCCCCAGCACCCTGGTAGCAGTGCCAGTGGGGCAGGGAGCTGGGTGGGACCTGTAGGTGGTTTAGAGAAGGGGTATCGTCCTTTATCTTTTCAGTGTCTGAAAGTGCTTACTGAATCTTTGTGTTGATTGCTTGTCTTTCCCACCAGTGTAAGCTCCACAAGACAAAAGCCTGCTGAAATTACCTGTTACTAACTCACTGGCACCTAAAAGAGTGTTTGCACTGAGTATTAATTGAATAAACAAATGAACTGGTAAATTCTGTGTTACCTTGTATAGGATGCACTTTGAGACCATAATGTTAAGTGAAATAAATCAGATGCACAAGCTTTAATATTGTATGGTTTCTCTTATATGATAAGCCCAAATTATAAATAAAGAGCAAAATAAAAAAATGGGAAATAGGAGAGATAGATTTTCTCAAATGAGAAGGGGATCAAGAAATGGAGGGAGGAGGGAGGTGATGGAAAGCAGATGAAAAGGAATTAAGATGTGTTGTGTACATGTAGCAACACCACATAAGGAATGTGAACATTATGTGCTGCAGACATGTGCTGCTAAGAACTGGAGGTGCCTGATGCATACTTGCCTCAGCTGAGCTGTACGTGTGTGGCTCCAGGAAGGCTAGCCTTGTTCATAATGTGCACCTGGGCTCCCAGATCTAGTTGCAGGAGAATCTTTTGCCTTAGTGTAAAGTATGATAGATAATTCTAATTACTACTGCTGTCTCCAGTTGTGTCCCATCTGCTCTCAGACCATGCTGCTTAGCATGTGACCAGCACATTCTGCAAAGCTCCTCTCCAAGATCCTGACACTTCCAAACTGCTTTAGGCAAAGGGATCCATCCTCTCTCTGTCCCGAAGTCTGTTCCTCTTCTGGCACTCTATTGGTTGATTTTCTGTTATAACAAAACACGGGAAGGCTGCATACTTTACAAAGGAGAGATTTAGAGGTTCCCAAGGCACATAGTGTTGGCTCTGGTAGGGTGCCCCTGCCTGGGTCTCATGGTGGAAGCTGGCATCATTGAGAGGTATGTGTGAGAATGCAAGAGATTGCAAGGCAGGACAAGCCAGAGAGCCATTCAGGGGTCAGGCTGGCTCTCACAACTCGCTGCCCTAGAACTAGCTCAAGGTCCCACAAGGGCAGCCTCTATCCAGTACCCCAGGGACATCTCACTGGTCTCCACCACTTAAGGGTCCCAAGCACCTCTTAGCATCACCATCATGGGGACCAAGTTTCCAACATTTGTGGGACAACCATGACCAAGCCATAGCAAGCGCTTTGAAGCTGGCTGTCCTGGTGGGGTCCTTGGGTTTTCTTGGAAATCATGTGTTACTGTCTGGCCACAATTGTGAACCTTTGTCTTCAGAGGTGTGCAGTGATGGTGCAGGCTTGTGGATTGCTGGGGCTTCTAGGCAGGGGTTCCAGTTAGTCCTGAGGCTTCTGTCTTCTCACATACAACAGCCTGGTCCTACCAGGCTGGCCACAGGCTCTTGGTTTGGGGTTGCTAAGCAGACTCACCAATGTTAACCCTGCATCTTCCTGCTTCCTCTTCACAGCTTGAAAGAGCAGGGGACTAGACCTGTTTTCTTCTGGGACATTTGCAGCCTCTAACAGGGATGCATCTCTCCACCTTTTACCAAATTGCCAGAAGCTGTCCCCAGTGGTAGCTAAGGTGAGTCATCTTTGGTTTTCTTGGTGGGATTCAAATCACTAGTAGCAAAAGCACCCTCCAGATGGGAAGTCCTGAGAGCTGTGAGCTACAGGTGAGTGAGGTGACAAAGACACACAGACCTGGTGCCCTTGAGCTTTCTCCTTGGGCCCCTCAACTTCAGGCCATGCATGGGTTGGGGCCATTGCTGCTGGTTTTGGTCCCTTGTATCAGCAGGGAGTGGTTCCAGGACCCTGGCCTTATGCAGATACCAAATGTGTGTATGCTCAGTTCCCTAATGTAAAATGGCCCAGCATTACACATAACCCTCTCATGTAGTTGTAACCATGTCTGAACAGCTTATAATACTTAACAATGTAAATGGTTGTTATTCTGCACTGTTGAAGGAGTAATGAGCAAAACTATCTCTACATATTCAGTACACACAGGTTTTTTGTTTTTGTGATTTTTCTGTCCTTAGTTGGTTGATCTGGTGGAGAACTGGGGATGTGGATGGCTAACTGTGCAGAAGGATTGGCAGAGAGAGTTCTTACACTAGAGAACTGAATTCATCAGACTGAGTTGGTGTTGGAGTGAGCACAGATGTTTGTGCTGCTGGGATGGGATGAGTATATTTTGCATGTGAGAAGAACATTTGGCAGAGCTTGGGGGATCAGGAACAGAATGCTGTGGACTGAGCAAAATGTGAGTGTTGAACTCTAACCTCCAGGCACATGGTATTAAGAAATGGGGCTTATGAAAGATCACAGGGTGACTCAGCTACATGGGATTAGTGCCTGGTAAAGTAGGCTCCAGAGCCTCTGTTTTCCCTCTGTGTGTGACAACGGTGCAGAAGTCAGGAGCATGCCCCTCAAAAGAGCTCTCTCACTAAAATCTAAGCATGCTGGTCCCAATCTTGGTCTTCCAGTCTGTGAGGGAGACATTTCTGCAGTTTATGGGCCATTCAATTCACTTTGCTATGTCAGCCTAGTGGGACTAAGACATGACTCTGAGTGAAACTTTGCCTAGACAAAGGAGAGGGAACACCAGATGGGAGATGCCAAGGCACAAAAGAGTGAGGGAACAGGAAATGATCCAGAAGGGAGGGGGACGGGAAGGGGGATGGCACATGGCAGCAGAAGTGGTCATGGTGTGTTGACATTTTGTCCTGAAAGCAACAGTCAGGTCTGTATTTTAGATAGATCTCCTTGACAGTGTTGTTGTGGGTTTATTTAGCTATTTTCTGGAAATCAGTTTGGTAAGATATATTAATACCTTTTCAAACATGTGTATAAAATACCTGTCCTAGTGTGTTTTGTTGCTATAATAAAATACTTGAGGCTGCATTTCTTATAAGGGAAAGAAGTTTATTTAGTGCATAGTTCTGGAGTTTCCAGGGCATGGCAGGTGATTGGCTTCTAGCAGGGCCTCTTGGCAGAAAGCATTGAGTGATAGGAACATGAGGGGGAGAGATGGGGCTCACTCTTCTACAATAAACCATTCACAGGAGATGGAGCCATTCCTGCAAGGCCCAGGTGACTCCGAGGGCCGTTAATCCCTTCAGCTCCCACTAGCCCTTGCATCTTAGGGTTCCCACTACTTTTCAGTGCCATTACTTTGGAGACCAGGCCTCCAGCACATGATCCACAGGGATGCTCTTTGGCTCATTTGGGAATGACAGTAAGAATTTCCTCCTTCACAGGGCTTAGGTACCAGGTACTTTTGGTAGGCTGTACGCATTATGTTTGTTTAGTCCTCACAATAATTCTGCAAAGTAAGCCTAGTTAGCTCTATTTTACAGATAAAGAAATTGACATTTTAAAGAGTCACGTAAACTTAAGATTGAATCCAAACACTGGCCCTGATCAGCTGTTTTCCCAGGACAAATTTAATTTCTCAGAATTAAATTTTGTAGAGCAGCTTCCAAGGTGCTACTGTCAAAGGAATAATGTTATAAACCCGATTTAAACTAAAGCTCCTAATTGGATTGCCTGCTCATTTGGATTATCTCGGATGCAGCTGACTTTCATGTTTTAGCCATTTGAGAGTAGCTTCTGATTCAAAAATTAAGGAGGTGATCCACAGTCAAATGACAGGCAGAACTAATGGCTAGTGGCTTTCTTTTGGGTACCACCCTGAGAGTGACTTGCTTCTATGGTTTTCATTCCATATATATTTGGGGCTCTTATTACATCCTTTGTTTCCATTCTTTGTATCTTGTTCCCTTGCTAGATTGAAAATTCACCAAGGAAATAAGGGCCTTAAATGCACATCTGCCTCTCACATGGCATCTGCCTGGTCCAGTGCCCCTGGCTGGGGAGAAAGCAAAAGTTTGTTTTCCTAGAAATAGAAGCATGGTGATCTGAGGAAAAGAGGAACTTCCAAGAATACAGAGCTAAGTGTAGAGCATAGGGCTGGACACAGAACAAATATTTAGGGTTGGATTCTTGGAAAGGAAGATTTGGAGCTAAGGGAATAGATTCCATAAAAATATGTGAAATGTTCTCATCAGGACTGAGTCAAGAGAGCTGTCTGAGGACAGGTGTCTGGAAACTGACCCTGAGGGGAAGATTCACGAATGGATGACCTGAACAGGAAGTGCTTCCAGGAGAAGGCTGGGAGGGAGCAGAATGGGCAGAAGAAAAAAAACCGGATAGACTGGAGCCTCTGTCTGGAGAATAAATCACAACTCGGACTTTGTCCCCACTGGAGCCGGGGTCCTCAGCTCTCATGCTTCCACACCAGTTCATCACTAGCTATTTGGAAAGGTCAGGAAATTTCCAGGCACTTGTGGCTCTAACCCTGTTGGCAGAGTGGCTCTAGTAGCCCAAGGGTCTGCCTTCCAAGAGGCACAGTGCAGAAACAGAGGAGCAAAAGCACACAGAAGCTCAGGGAAAGCACACAGCGTTTAGAGTAGCTGGAGAGCATCGATGAGATCGCCTCGATAACACATCTGCAGCCTTAATTGTGTCAACTGCACCACACTAACGTAAATGCCTTGAAGCCCATGATCTTACATAACTTCTTCCTCTATGGAGCAGAAGCAGTTACTTTACCTGCTTATATCACGGCATGATTGTGAAAACAAAACAAAATGAGGCCTGGCACACAGAACGGTGTTGACAGCTAAGATGTCTTGTGAAGCTAGGTGCTGGGATTGTTTCTTCCCCTTCCTGGCCCAGCGTGTATCCTCGTTATTGGGCCTCTGGGGCTCCAGTCTTGCAGGCATCAGTGCTGATAGCCTTTGAAATGAGCTTGCTCATATTAGGAAGAGAGCAGATACTTTTCTAAAGTTGATAAATTTTGCAGCAGTTTCTTTAATACATAGCGGCCGCCTTGAAATACTTCTAATTAACTACTAGGCACCATGCTGTGGCTGTGTTTGGCTTTGATGTGCTCATCAGCTTCAGCAAGGAAGTATTGGAAAGCTAATCATAACATGACTTAGCTCCTACAAAATGTCTTTTATCTTCAAAGTGGTTTACAACCAGTAATTATTAGAGGAATTAGGGTGACCAGCAGCCGTTTCATAGAGACCTCAAACCATTAGCAAGGGCCTTTCATGTAGCTTCTAATAGAACAAGAGTGAGGAGGCACATGTTTAATACCAGTCATCCCGACCTGGAAGAGTTGTTTTGTAGAGGTAAGATACAGCTGTTCTCTGCTTCCCTAGAGGCCAGAACAAGGAAATTGGGCCTGATTTGAGGAGAAAGGATGCCGGATGAAGCACTGCACCAGCCTGGCAGGCTGCAGAGTAGAAAGAGGACCCTTGTCATACCTGTACAGAGTCACTGTCCCAGGAAGTCCCTTTTTCAGTAGTAGATTTATGAGCCTCTTGTGTCTATATCTTCATGTAGCCTTGTGGCTTGTGCTCTTTTGTTAGTTTTGTTTAAATATAATCTGGAGTAGGGGAGCCAATTTGATTTCAGTAATAATAATAATAATAATAATGATAATAATAAATGGTTAAAATAATAATAACAGCTAACACTCATAAGGTGCTAACTACCCTGGGCCTTCATTTCACAAGAGAGTCTCAGAGACCTCTGGGTACTGATCTGCAGTTGCACAGCTTGTGACACAAGCCTTGCAGTTGAGCTGTAATCCACCATTGCAAGAGGCCCATCAGAGAAAGAGTCTAAACTCTCCCTCTGCTGTGTGTCAAAGTAAGTAACAGTCTTGTCTGGATTAGGGAAAATCTTATTTCTTCAGCCTTGGTTCTTGGGCTGTGTGCCTTGCCTTTAGCAGTGTGTTTTGGGTGGGAAGGGTCTGTGAAGGAGCAGCTCCCATCTCTGCTCCTCACTGAAAGGATCTTTCTCTCTGCCTCATCTTCTGGTCCCACTGGAGAATCTGCCCAGGCCCATGAACAGTGGAGGGGAGGCAGAGGTGGGCACAACTCTGGTTTAAGATAGGTTTAATAATGGGTCCTGCCTTATCATTTAGGGTGGGGGCTCTGGAGTCCAAAGATGTGTGAGCTCTGGAGGCCTTTGCTAACAGTGCTGGGGATCACCCCCCCCATCATGATATTCAAGATAGGAACATGAGAGTCACATGATAGCTGGTAAGCTGGTATTGACATTGATCCCATGGGAATATTAACGCCATCAGATGTAGATGCTACACATCAGGAATTCCGTCCTCACCTTCCTGAATTGGTTATTAAATATTGCACCATTTGTTCTCTCTGACACCAAGTGTGTATCTTAGAATTCATTCTGATTCTGATGTCTCCAGAGTCAGTGAAGATCTCAAAAGTTATGGGCACCCACATCACATACGAGTCCCAAGTCTGGTTCCCACCACCTTCTAATCCAGCAGCTTTGAAGGCAGAATTTCCTTGACCCACTCCTCGGAACTGATAGGGGGTAGGACGGCCCACAGAACCAAGGAAAGCACTGTGGACTCGCACTGACTTATCACCTGGGACATGACTGAAGAAGAGCTGGATGTTCCTTCACAGGACGCACAGGGCAGGGGAGGGGAGGGCTTGGCATCGGGTGTCCTTGATCTCTTTGGGTGCCATGAAGCCCTCCAAGGCCACTACTCAGGGATTAGTGATAAGTGACCTCAAGCTGCAGCCCCTCTCCTCCTTGGAGGTCAGGGCAGGGCTGAACCCTCTAAACCTCTAATCACTTGTTGCTTTCTCTGGCAGCAACCCTCATCTGTCCAGGGGTGGCAGCATTTACCTCACTGGCACAGACTCAGTTACAGCTAACAGGGGCTTTTAATGACTAAGAAGACACTTCCACCACAGGGGAACTCCAGGGAATTTAGGGGCTCTGGACCAGGAATCAGGTACAGAGATCAAATACATTTTTCTTCATTCCAGTCTCGGCGCTCACTCCCAATGATCCCCCTAACAAGCTAATACGCATCCATTGAGAACCTATTATATACAAGGAACGAGGCTGGGAATTGGTGGGGTGTTCGTCATTTGAATGATAAATGTCAGTTTCATACCTACTAAGACTTACTGAAATGCAGCCTTTTTGCCTTTGAGGAAGACATAAGATACATCTTAGGCACTTGAAAAATCTAAGCAGCCAGACAAAGCAGTATGTCCTAGTACGGGGCACACCAAAGAGTCAACGGAGCTCAGAGGTTCAGAAAGCCTAAGTGGGCAGCCCGGCTGGTCCGCAAGGCCCCTTAGAGGAGATGGACTAAGATGGGGAATGTGACGCATCTGTAACAGTGACAGGGGAGAGGGCCTGTGCCATGTTCTGACAAGAAGGTGAAGGAACCCAAAATCTTCCCTCTGTAGTCTCAAAACCAGTGCAGCTCCATTCTGCACCTGATATTTTTCTCTTCTCTTTAGTGGGAAATTTGACTCCCAGCCTTGTTTGGCTCAAGATACTGGGTAGGTTATTTAATTCTTGGACGCTAAGATTCTCATTACTGAAGGGGGAAAGTCCTGACATGAAAGTCCTGACATGAAAGCTCCACTCTGTGATATTTCGTGAGTTTGGTAACCTCACAAGGCCTCAGTTTCCCCATATATAACAAGCAGAAGGCAGTGCCTACTTCCAGTGGGGACAGGCAATTTGAAGCATAGACGGTACCGAGGAACTCTGCTGGGCACATGATAAAGGCTAGTTCTTACCATTACTTCTAAGGCGTTTTCAGAGTTGGGAATGAAATGCTAGTTGACATGGTTGAAGTGATTCCTTTTTAAATTTCACAAGGCGATTGATATGGATATGAGTGTGTCTTTCCTTATTTCATTGTTTCACCAATTCCCAAGGAGGCATATTGCTAACAGAATTGTGAACTGAAAAGGGTAATTCCGGGAGTGCCTTAGAAGTAATCATAAGAGCTAATGTTTATCGACTGCTTACTAAGTGCCAGGCGTAGTTTCTAAAGGCTTTGCTTATTTAGTCCTCAGATGAGGTAGACACTGTCTTCTGCATTTTACAGGGGAGGAAACTGAACCCAAGAGAAGTTGCTTAACTCCCTCAGTGTCATACAACTAGGAGGCGGTCAAGCTAGGATTTGAACCTAGGATAGTTTGACTCTTAGCATTCTGCTGTGTCGCCTTCATGCAGCTGAAATAGGGACAGTCTTCCTTACTGCATGTCCCTGTGGCCTGCTGTCAGTGCCCTGCACACATTGCCAGGGCTTGAACATGTCCTTGTGCTCCGGCAACATCCAACCGCCAGTGTCCATGTCTGCCTCTAGGATTTCTGCAGAGCCAAAGTGCATAACAGGCAGGGATCTGTGGACTCAGCCACCATAGCAGCCCTCACCAGTGACAGCAGGGTGATGTGTGTAAATTCTGCAGCCTGTCACCTCTAGGGCAGGTGACAGAGCCCTGTGCTCTGCACAAGTTGTGGGGCTCTCCAGGGTTATAGAGCTCCGGGATCCCGCCTCAGCTGTCTGGTCGCCACTGGCTTGGCCCCCTTTACTGACCACCTTCCCTTTTCTGTTTCACTCCCCACTCACTGGCCAGGGTTTCCCCACTGCCACTCAAATCTTTGTCACAGGCCCTTCTTGGACACCACTTGTTTGTGTGACCCAAAAAGATACACTGAAGTCCTAACCTTTAGCACCTTATACTATGATTTGTTGTTCTTTTTTGAGACAGGATTTTACTACATAGTTCAGCCTGGCCCTGTACTTACTTCTGCACCATGTGTGCCTGGCTCACAGTATAATCTTTTGGTGTAAGATCAGCTGGGTGTGATGAGGCACACTGGTCCTAGCACTCTGAAGGGTGAGGCTAGAGGATCACCAGCCTGGACTACAGAGGGAGTTCAAGGCAGCCTGAACTACATAACAAAACCTTGTCTCAAAAAAAATAGGGTCTCTTCAGATAGGACCATCCAAGCTAGGAGGAGGTCTTTAGGGTGGACTTTAATCTAAGATGACTAGTGTTCTCCTAAGAGGAGAAAGGGATGTGGGGGACATGTGATAGCGGAGGCAGAGACTAGAATGGTGGACAGAAGCAACTGTAAACAGAGGACAGCAAGTTCGGACCGCCACTACCAAGAGGCAGGAAGAAGAGAGGGTATTGCCCAGAGTACTGGAGGGGCATGATTTCAACTTTGAGTTTCCAGAGCTGTGAATAGCGGTTTTCTAGCTTGTGGTCCTCTGTCACAGCAGCCCAAGGGAAAGGCTACACCTCCCTGAAGAAGTCTTGATTCTTTCCAAGTTTGCTCTTTCCAAGGGTCCTCTGTGTCCCCTTCTGTAATGAGCATCCGCACCCATTCATACTAGAGCTGCCTTGCAAACCTTTTGCCCTTCTGCCCCCTCTGCAGCTGACCAAGGCATGCCTGTCCCCACCATCCTTTGGCATTGCCAGCCCAGGATGGATCATTGAGACTTCAGGGCATGGCTGCACAGGGCGCATTGCTCCCATTGATGCGTGGGTAATTAAAGAGACTCAAACAGTTCCTGGAGATGCTTTGGGAGCTTTGGGGTTCCTGGCTGTGGCAGGAGGGACTGAAAGGGAGCAGAGGCATTTAGTGGCTGCTTCAGGTTGACATAGGAGTGGTGGCGCAAGAGGTATCAGCTGCTCCCCATCTCTACTGAGCTGGATTAAGGGGAAACTGCACAGAACCCATAGGAGGGAGTTAAGTTTTCTGTGTGAACTTCCTGATTTCACAGTTGCGAAGCTGTGAGGATTGCTCTGGAGACCTGGGAAATCTTCCTAGAAGTGCTTATGGGCTGTGTAAATTTCATCCTCCTATAAAGGCTTTACAGAACCATCTTGAAGGAAAAAGAGTGATCTGGAAACTCAGAGACAGATGTGTAAAGCCTGAAATATAAAACCCCAAGAACTAAGTATTTTTGCCACCTTACCTTAGGCCACGATCTCTTGAGTACACTAGCAATAGCAAAATACAGTTTTAAAAACAGGTACATCGAACTCTACCAAAATTTAAAACTTTTGCTCTTTGAAAGTCATCATCAAAGAAAGAAAAGCAAGCTATAGAGGGACAGAGTATTTGCAAAACATGTATCTGATAGACGGTTTTGTCATTGTGACTTCTCACCTTTTCATTTCCATGAGCACCGGAGATAGGATCCAGGGTGTCGTGCTCTCCAGCTATGAGCATATTTAGGGTTAAGTGCTATCATATATTTAGCATCCAGACTCCTACCTCCAGAGATTCTTCAGATGGAAAAATTCAAGTATGTTATGATTTTCTTTTGTCACATTAACTCAGTTTTTCATTAAGAACATTTTATAATTTTGAAATTCCCCAAAGTAGACTGTCGGAGCTAGGAGGGGGGTTAAAGACAAACGGCTGGAGTCTTCTCATGTGCCAATGCAGAAGCCAAGGCCAGGACTGCTGGTGACTTGCTTAGGGCCATGTGAAGAGCTAGGGGTCCAGCTTGGAATCCAGGTTCTGTGGCCTTCCTGTCACCTGCCAAGCACCTTCTGCAAACCCTCCCAGAAGCGTCTTCAGAACCTGCACTAGGTGTGCGACTGGTGATTTTGTTTGGGCTGAACACAGCCTGGAGTATCACCAATCCAGCCTGGTCAGCAGTTCATCACACACAGGGAGCTCCTTATGGAGGAGGGCCCCCTCCCCTGCACGAACTGCGGAGCTCAGGCCCTGCTGGAGGGGGGTCTTAGTATCGGGAAACAGCTCCCCAAGACCTGGCTGCGTCTGAGTGAGGAGCACTCTCACCCGAGGCTGTGCTGCACAGTTAATGTGGACAGAGTGGGATCAAGACTCAATGTCATACATGTTGTAAGGGCTTGGATTTAATCTCAGCTTTTACACTTACTGTGTAATATCGGGAAAGTCGCAACCTCTTTGAACTCCAACATCTCATTGGTAAAACAGACCTATTCTACTATTCCAAAATGGAGATGACCATATCTATCTGATAGGGTTGTGAAAATTCCACAGATGATACATGTGGAGGCCACGGCACAGTGCCTGCCTCTATGTAAACCGTAAGTGGCAGCCGGTTTATCAGGATCTGTTTTAGTTGTCACGTGGTTGCCTACATTAGAAGAAATTGTTTTCAGGTCCACCCCACCTGCTTTCCATCTGGAAATGTCTGCTGTCAGTCTACTCTGCCTCTCCCCCTTTGATGGGCCACTGATCTATCCGCACCCAGGGCGCATTTCCCTCACCCTGAGCTTCTACTAATTCAGAGGTGGTTACTGAGAAATGTCAGGATGCACCAGCGGGTGGCACTGCACCTCGTCGTGTGCCCTCTGACTCCCTTCAGCCCCTCCCTCCCCATCACACGGCCTCTCTCCCATCTTCCTCATTTAGGTTCTGAAAGGAGGAAGGAGTTGACAGATCTGGATGGCTTGCCCTGACAGGAGGGAGGGCGCCCAGCCCGGGAGTCCTGGCTGGGACCTGAAGCAGAGTGGGGCCTGCCTGGCCCAGGAGCAGGTAGCCGGCCAGCTGGCTGTGCTGAAGAAAGCACAGGAGTTCTTCCAGGCCTGTGACGTGGAGGGCAAGGGCTTCATTGCCAGGAGCGACATGCAGGTACGAAGGGTCTGGGCCTGCGTGAGGAGCACCAGACGACAGGGCTCTCCTTGTCTCAGGCTTATGCTTCCCCTGTGCGGGGACATTATTCATAGAAAGGACCACATCCGTCCTGCACCCAGAATCTCCTCGGTTCCTTCCATGTCTGGCCTTTACCTGATGCTGGTCTTGGATTGTTTTGCTTCTCTGACTCAGTGACTCCCCAGGGCTGTGGGAAATGGTGATAGTGACATAAGAGACTTAGGTAGGACAAGGATAGGAAATGCCTGAAACCACAGGTGGAGAGGCGTTGACCTACGGCTTCACAGTGACACCAGGGTATAATGAAGCTCCTTCTGCCACGTGGCTGCAGGAGGGGAAGAGGGGTGCCACAGGGGAGGAGGGCATTTCTGGAGGTCACTTACCTGCCTCAGGCCCAGATGCAAGGCTGGGAGAGGACAGCAGGACTGTGCACCCTGTGGTCCTGGGAAACTTCACTCCTAGACGTCGACATCTGAATTTTATAGAATTTCACATGTCACCAGATGTGCCCTTTCGCTATTTCTTCAATCATTTGAAAATATAAAAGCCGTTCATTATTCATTGACTATATGAAAACGGATGAGGGGCTGGGGATTTAGCTCAGCGGCACAGCGCCTGCCTGGCAAGTGGAAGGTCGTGAGTTCAATTCCAGGTACCAGAAAAACAAACAAACAAAATGAAAACGGATGAGAGCAGGCTTCGTCCACCAGCCTAGTTTGCCCTCCCTGTCCGTGGCCTTCACTTTAGCTGTCAAAAACTTCTTCCTCATGTCTTAGCTGCAGTCTCGGTGTCATTTGTGTGTGAGTGAATGGCACACAGGGCCCGTTTTTTAAGTTTACTTTCTCAGTGTACGTTAGAGTTAGACAATGAAACATGCACACTGATCAGTACCATCTGCTCGTCTGTCTGTGGGAGCTGTGAGATGGCCTGGTGACCCGGAGGAGATAAAGTGTGGGTTCTTCTCCTTGGGCCCACAGAATGTGGTTTACGTGTTCTCCACCGAGTTGTTCCACTGCCTATCACTGCGTGAATGGAGGGAAGAGCCAGTGGGAGCAGCACTAGCTCAGCCCAACCCTGGTTTTCAGCAGTTGACACCCTAGATGGTTCAGTCACTGAAACCCATCCCCACATCCCTGCACTCTCTGCGGAAGGTATGTTTTGAGGAAACTTTGACAGACCTCTGCCTAGGCTCCTAACTCATTCACAGGTCTGTAGGTCTGCTTGTGGCTGTTTTTGTGGGTCTGATTGCTTGTGGCACTGGGAGTGGAGCCCAGAGCCTCCCACATGCTGGGAGGCTCATGCGCTGCCACTGAGCTGCACCGCAGGTCCTTGCATGTTTAGATTTGATCCCCTGCCCCCAATAAAACAAAGAGAATTCATACCAACTCTGGGCCACATGTGCAGTGGAGGTTGGCACTCTTACTGAATAGCCTGGTTACGTCTCCCCAAACCTTTAATGAAGGACGACACTCAGCGAGTTTAAGATGCTGAGGCTACCTTTTTTAGAGAAGTCATTTGGATTTGACATGGAATGCAGTCAAACCCATGAAGCCCCAAGGTTCCAGCTTAGCTCCTTCCTTCCTCAGCCTTCCTTCTCCACACCAGGCAGGGGAGAAGGGGACGAGGGAGCCACCATGGATAGGATGTTGGCATTTATTTCTACTCTGTTTGATTCTCTGAGGATTTACTGTTATCTGTGAGCAACGGAGCGTTTGAAGTCTCCTCTTCAGGCCAAGAAAGTGCTTTCAAGAGCTTCAAGCATTTTGTCTAAGCTCCCTCCCTTTGGTCATTTCTGATGGCCATGTCTGCAGGAAGAGATGCTGAGGAAGAAAGCAGTCCTGTCACAGCCTACTCTGGTGCCTCGGGAAAGTGCACTCGGCCCATGGTGTCCCTGGGGCACATCCGAGGGCATCTTGTCTCGCAGTCCCAGGCACAGCTGCTCTGTGTATGGTCACCTCCTGCACACAATGACCAGCTCCTGGGTACCACCTTGGCCTCAGCTCCCAGTGCACCCTCATGGGTCTGGAAGGGGGGAAGTTGCCTTGTCTTATGGCTGTGGTTGAGTGGAAGGGGCTGTAGGAGCTGGGAGGGGGAGAGGGAGGAGAAATCCTGGAGACCTTACAGTAGTTTTAAGAAAAGATGAGAAGTAAGCTCTTCCTGGGGGGCTCTTTTTTTTCTTTCTCTTTCTTAAAAAAAGAAAAACATTTTCATATAGCAAGATTGACTGTGCAGTCATCCTAGAGGTAGGGGAGGGTCTGAGCCCATCACCATGTAACCAACCCTGCAGGACACAGGGGTAAGCAGAGGCCACACAGCAGGAGCAGGGTTTGGTGATCACATATAAAATTGATATTTATGTGTATGTGTTTTGGTGAGGAGGTTGGAACCCAGGGCCACACATTCTAGGCAAGATTACCACTAAGCTGCATCCCATCTTAGTCCTGGCTCTTTTAAAATGGTGGCTCCTTGGAGGAGCAGAAGTGGGCTGGGGGGAAGGATGGCAGCAGGAGCTGGGTCCCTGTGTGGACCATCATCACAGGGACTCTGGTGATGGAAGCTGACCTGTGTGAACAGGCTTGTGTGGCAGGGTAGGGCCTGCAGTCTCCCTGATGGGCCCTCGGGGTCACATCATCCTTTGGGTGCTGTGGTGGCCTGTCCAGGCAGAGTTGGGGCAGGCGTTCTTTCAGGGTGGGGTCTGGTGCAGTACACTAGAGGAGCTGAGTTGTGGGGCTGAGTGCCCCAAGTGACAGTCAGCCTTCCCTCACAGGGAAAGAAGGATGCACAGAGAGGGTCAGGCTAGCGGAGCAGCAAAGGACTCCATGAGCTGGCAGCGGGGGAAGAATGGGCAGAAGGTCTCTCTGAAGAAACGTACAGCCTCAGAAACCCTGTTTCCTGATTTTTTTTTTTTTTTTTTTTTGATGAGTAAAATGATTGTCTGCCAACACCAGCTCCATTATCTGCATCCCCAATCCTTCCTAGAGCTCCTGGCTAAGCCAGACCATTGAGAATTCTTTTAGGGGTTGGCAAGCTGACCAAATTTGGCCCACAGCCTGTTTTTGTAAGTAAAGCTTTATTGGAACGTGGCCGTGCTTGTTCATTTCCACATTGTCCCTGGTTGCCTTTCCACCTCAGTGACAGACTTGAGCCCTGGTGACAGAGTCACTGCCACATAGGCCAGAGGACAGACACTGGCCCTTCATGGAAGGAACTAGCCAACTTCTGATTTTAGGGTAACAAGAAGATGTTTGTGGTTGGTTGTCTTGGGATTTGACTTAGGATCTGCCGCTTGCTGGTGATGTGAATTGTGTTAAGTCTCCTAGCTCCTGGGCCATGGTTCCTGGGCTTGGAGTTCATCCTTGCCACCTCCCAGCAGCAGAGGAGAGTAAAATGAGCTGCTGTATGCAGAAGACTGAAGCCCAACTCCTGGACCTGGAAATCTCTCCATAAATATGCAGCGAAGATGCCATCTCTCAGCCTAGTGGGGGGGGTGCACTGTGATTTTTGAAAATCGTGATATACCTTACATAATTTACCATTACAGCTATTTTTTACCTGTTCATTGGAGGTATGCACATTCATTCATTGTGCATCCATCACCACCATCCATCTGCAGAGCTCTTTTCATCTTGCAAAACAGTAAGTCTCCCTTTCATCCCTCACCCAGCCTTGAGCAACCACCATCTGCTTTCTACGTCTAGGAATCTGACTACACTGAATGCTTCTTATGGTAGAATCACACAGTTGTTGTCCTTCTGTGTCAGGCTTTACTTCACGTAGCATAATGTCCGGCACTCAGCAGTGTTGCAGCATGTGTCAGGACTTCCTTCCTCTTTAAGGCTAAATATGCCAGCATGTGTGTTGTCCATGTTTTGTTTCACCTTCTGTTGATGGACTCTTTGGTGGCTTCCACCCCTGGGGTATTTGTGGAAAATACTGCTATTGGGCAGATACCAATTCAAGTTCCTGCTTTTGCTTCTTTTAGATCCATACCCAGGTGTAAAGTTGCTAGATTATTTCTGTTTCTAATTTTTGAGAAACCATCACCCCATTTTCCATGGTGACTATGCCATCCTGTGTGATTTTAGGTGTGTCATATGTCCTGTGTCTGAGAAAGAAAGAGCATTTCTCATGAGGAGGACACCTTCCCATTGCCTCCATCAGCTTCTTCTCTTCTCCAGGCTATGTGACTTTGTGCCAGAGGACATTTCATAGTGTCTGGGGACATTTTTGATTGAAATGTTAGAGAAGGAAGGTGCTATTGGCATTTAGAAGGCAGAGGTGAGGGTTATTTCTGAGTATCCTAGCAAGAACAGGGCACCCTGCCCCCTGCTTTCCCCTCCCTTCCCTGTCCTCCAACAAAGAATTGTCCAGTCCCGGGTGCTGAAGTACAGAGGTTGAGAAACCTTGGTCTACATCAAGCGATTAGGCCAATCCAAGCACATCAAGCCACAAAGCAGACAGAGGTACCTATGCCCTTCCAAAGTCCTGCTCTTCTCCCAAAGATACTTAGCACGGTTGAGCTATGGATGGTCCCACAGGAGGGAGGGTTCAGGTCTGGCCATGCAAATGCATCTCCTCTAGTTTTCCTTTTAATGGAAGTTTTGCTTGAGCATGTTATAGGTGGCACAGCCATGTACTTTACGCTACATGAGGTGTGTTCCTGGCCCAGTCAGTGACCAGGAGGACACAGGAATCTTGGCGGAGCACAACAAAAGGCATCATTTGTCCTGGCTCGAGAGCCTTTGCCCTCAGTACTATGGCAGCAGGATTGCATCCAGCTCCAGGTCCTGCATGTTCCATTTTGTGAGACCTTGCTGAAAGTCAGCGGATAGTCTGGTCAGGATATGGAGCCTTTGAGGTCTACACCAGCTCTCCCTAGGTGTGAATGGCAGATCTCCCACCACCACTTTTACTTACCCACTTATTTACTCATTTAATAGATACCTAAATATTCTATTTTGCCAGCACGGGGATACCAGTAGGGGGGCAGGATAGTGAGTGAAAATGACTGAGGGCCCTGGTCTCAGGGCACTGAGGCAGGGGACATTCACCACCTACTAGCATTTCTTGGCTTAAAAAACTCAGGTTGAGGTAAGACTTGTGATGGAGAGACTGAGGTTTGGGTAGCCTGTGTGCCCTGCATTGCACTTCCCTGGGGAGGTGCAGGAAGTGATAGAGGAGCAGAGAGTGGAGGAGGAATCCAGGGTTGGAGATGGAGTGGAGAGGCTGGTGTGTCAAGGAGCCCACAGCCTCAGACAAGAGGCAGACACGCAGCCTTCTTCCCATCTCTCTTCTTTTCCCCTGCCTACTCCCTGGATGTGTGCAAAGGTGGGCTGGCAAGAGGGACCCTGGAAGAAGAGGGCACTTGCAGCAGAGGTGCACATTTGCCTGGTGTGATAAGGGTAGGTATGGACAGGTAACAGAGGTGAGGACACTGGAGGACAAATACACTGGGAGACCGCTAGATCGTTCTTCACATCCCAAGTGGGAAACCAGCTCTTTCTCCCTACTCTGGTCTCCACTCCACTGCAGGCAAATCTCAGAGCCCCACCAGCCCAGTGGAATAAATAATCTTGTTCCCCTCCACCCTACTTATCTCAGTTAAAAATGTAGACAGCAGCAGAGGCCCAGGGGACCAGACCAGAATAAATTGATTTTGCATGGCACTGCAAGCCCTGAGAAGAAAGATAAATAAGAGATAATTACGGTTATTAAAGCTAAAATACTTTTTAAGTAGGGCCAACAGAAAAAGATGAAAGAATCTGGAGTAGTGCAGCTTGCAAAAAAGGCAGTGCGCAGAGTTGCAGGACAGGAAGAGTGAGAATTACTGGGAAGACAGTGCAGCTTTCCCCATCTTCACTGCCAACAGAAAGAGGAAATGGGGAGATGGCGATTACACAGGGGGAAAGATTTATGGTCAGACTTGTTAGATTCAGGAACGTGGCGATGGTGAGATCTGCAGTAGTTTTCTCGGGTTCATGCTAGCAGGGGAGAGGGTGCCCATGTGTGGGGCGGATTGAGTGAGAGGCAGGCTGGGGGTCCCACTGGCTTGTGGAATCACTTCCAGTTCATTCCTAGCTCCAGTATTACATAAGATAGCACATTTTCATCAGATCCAGCAATCCTGATGAGGGGGAGGAGGGAGGAAGTTTCATCCTAAGGAAAGGACTGGAATCCCCGGGTGTGACTGAAGCTTGGGGTTCATCCTACCTCTAGCATGATGCCCTCATTTCCAGTGGAGCTAGTTAACTTCCGGCTTGCAAAACTGACTTCCTCTCTGCCCATGTTTTTCCTGTGGCTTTTGAGACAGCTGGTTTGTGGATGTTGATAAGCCAGAGATGCCAAACAGACACACGTTGAAGGTCTCTGCATACACCTGCTTTCCTTGTATTCACATTTAATTCAGTCCTTCCAAGTGGCTTGCACTTCAGCCTCTCCCCCGACTCCATAACGCACCCCGTGCTCCTTTAATGCAGGGTGTACCACATTAAACTCTAGCTTACCATCTGGAAGATGGCTGCAGGATCAAGCCTGGTGTTCTTGCCAGTGATGTTGAGGGCTCTTTGATTGCTCAGATGGGCAGATAGATGCCTTTCTCCATAGTCTTCAGCCATCAGTCATTTCTGTAGGGGCAGCTTTGTGCCATCCCTCATCCCTTTGTTTACTGGCAGGAAGAGGAACAGTGGCCTGAGACATAATGAAGTCCCTTGGGGCGCTCCCCTCTGAACACAGAGAACTAGGGTAGAAGAGGGCACTTGCAGCAGAGGTGCACATTTGCCTCGTCTGCCCATCAGGGAGAAGGCTGGAGCACCCTCCAGCAAGAGCTCAGCCCTTTTGCCCCCCTGCCCTTCCCTCTCCTTGAGGTCCATGCTTATTTATGACCTTGTGTACCTTCTTCTCAGCCCCCTTTAAGCCCTGGGGGTGCTGATACCCAATGCCACTGGAGATTAACTTAGCAGGAATTGGTGGCTGGCTGGGAAGGGACAGGAGTGGGTTCCAGATGGGGTGAGGAATTTGGAGCACTTGGAGGCGGACTCAGGGCGGTCCATGGGTGCCTACACAGCAGTGCTGACAGTATGGGGTCTCTGTCAGGAAAAGAGCCTGGGGGCGAGAGAAGCCACCTGCCAGGGCAAGGGCAGCGGCAACTCAGCCTGGCAGAGGGGAGGTGCTCTTGCAGGGCAGGGGAGTTCGGCTCTGTGTTCCCTCACCGAGTGTCTTATGGCTCAGCGACACTTTTTCCTCCCCCATTATCCCTCCTTCCTCATGGTATCCTCTGTTTATCCCTGTGATCTGGAACTGCCCAACACCTGCCATGCAGTTCTTTCCCCAGGGGCTCCTTCCTGTGCAGGCTTGACCCATTGTAGATGCTGAGGACCAGGATGCCTTGCAGTGAGACCCAGGTTTGCCCCTGGCTGTGTCATTGTTCAACCTTGGGATGGGCGATTTAACCTCAGGCTTTGTCTGTAAAGTGGGGGTAACAGTGCCTACCTCAAAAGGTCGTCATGATAGATGGAATGATACATACGTATGTACATGTACGCACATTCATATATTTACCTATAAACCATCTAGTGACTTGTCTAACATATCAGTCAGCACCCAGTCAATAGAATCTGTCCTAATGTGCAAGGGAGAGGGCGATGGTAAGGCAGTGTGTGTGCAGAAGCTCACCCCTGGGTTTTGTAGGCATGGGCCAAACTCCAGATGTCTTTTTTTGTTTGTTTGTTTGTTTGTTTGTTTTTCTCCGGTACCAGGAACCGAACTCACGACCTTGCACTTGCCAGGCAGGCACTTTGCCGCTGAGCTAAATCCCCAGCCCCCTCCAGATGTCTTTTGACAGATGGCTCTGAGCCCCAGGCCAGCCCCTGGGACCAAGCAACCTTAACCAGCGAGTCTGCATTGCTTTCAGAGGCTCCATGAAGAGTTGCCCCTCAGCCTGCAGGACCTGGAGGATGTGTTCGATGCCCTAGATGCTGACAGCAATGGTTTTCTGACCCCAGAGGAGTTCGCTACTGGATTTAGTAAGTGCTGCTGGGTGCTGGGGACCTGAGGTGATGGTGTACCTGTAGCTGTATGAGCTGCATTCCCAGCCTCTCCAGGTCTGTGGACCACATCCTCCAAGCTTTCCTGTCCTTCACAAGAAAAGTGAGATGACTGATGGCTCATTCCAGCCTGAGCCTGGCCAAGTCTCAGAGTTGAGGGAGACCAGCTGTTAAAGAAAGTTTTAGAAGTTTTGAATAAAGCATTTGTACTCAGGGTAACCAGGGGAAGCAGAGCTGAGATCCATCCTGTGTACTGGCTTCCTGTGAGAGACTGTATAGTTTTAGCAGAAGTTTCTGGTACCTTTCCTGGCTCTTAGGATAAGACATGTTTCTGTACACCAGGTAGCCTGAGTGTGAAGGAAGTGATTCATCCATGAAGTAGAAGGGTTGGGCAGCGGGGTAACAGCACAGAGCACAGGCAGCTGGCTGCAGGAGACCATAGAAATCAGGGAAATGCTGTGTTCTGAGTCAGGACTACAAAGGAGCCCTCGTATCTATCATGCTGCCTGTCTTTCCCAGGCTTTAGCATCTCTGCAGAATGCTTATAGACATGCAAACAATACGAAATCTGGACCATGGTGTGCTACAACTTGTGCCTTTTGCTTCCTTCTGATGAACCTCAGGCAGTTCCCACCAATAGCAGAGGCTAAGCTCTTTCTGGGTGGGGACTGTGTGATTCAGATCTCTGTGCTTGGCACCCCAGGCCACTTCTTCAGCCATAGTAACTCAAGTCAGGAGGATGCACATGAGCAGGTGTACCAGTCCGGAGGAGACGGGGACGCTGGGCATGTGGACCAGGAGGAGGAAGCCCAGTTCCAGGTGCTGATGGACAAACTCGGAGCACAGAAGGTGTTGGAGGAGTAAGTGGTGATGGGACTCGGGGACGATCCCAGCCTGCCTATTGCCCCACTCTCAGCTCATGCCAAACCCGAAGTGCTGGCTCCATGCTTGGTGCTGGAGAGAGGACCCTGCTTTCTACCATCTGCCCTTTGCTGAACCTGTCATGTGTCAGGCTCTGTCTCTGCACTTAATTTTTCCTTTGGCAGACCCTCCTCTTCTCCTCCTCTCCCATCCTGTCCTCTCCCTGCTCTGTGTTATCACCACAAACCTCAGGGCTGCCTCACCTCCGAGACTGCTCTCATATCAGGCTGTGTCCAACTCAGACTTTGTGGTGAGTTCTTCCCTTGGCTTCCTGCACCGTCAGATCATTGCATTCCCACCTGTGGTGGGCGAGCTGGCCCCAGTCTCCAAGCTCAGTGCACAGTGCATCCAGCTCCCTTGCAGGCTGTACCTGGCAGAGGACCCCCTGGCAGAAGCCTGTGCATAGCCAGTCTCTGTGCAAACTGAACTCGGTCAGGAGCAGCAGCTGGGAAATTAATCAGTTTTACCAGCCTGCAGCTTGGAACCTCAGTGGCTCAGCTGAACAGTTTAGACGGCTGAACTTCAATAAAACAATACACCTGCATTTCCCCCTAGAAGTGATTTGGAGTACAGAGACTCACGGACTCGAGCCCTGGCACTTAAAATCAAGTAAGAAAATAAAGCAAAATAGTACAATGTGATGCTACCACTGGTAGAAACAAGATGCTGGGCTGGACAGCGTGGAGCACTTTTGCCCCTTTGCCTGTCATCTTTATCTTGGTCATTTTTGGTCTCTGGGTCTAGGGTTGGGTCTGAGGTTTCATGCATTGTGGGAATAACCTCATGATTGGAGCTGCTGTTTCTTGAGCTTGGGAAGAGGACCATGGTGAGAACTGAAAAAGAAGCCACGCAGAAGGAGCCTGTACACAATACACAGCCAAAGCTGTGTGCTTCTGTCAGCAAACAGTCTGGTAGGAAAGTGTGCACCAAGCAAGAAGGGTCCTGGCCAAGGCCTGGAGGGAGCCTGGGGGCCCCTAGAGGGAAGGGTCTTGAAGCTTGTTACCAGTACCAATGGCAAGAGCAGCTGCTCTGCTGGTCTGGAAGGGGCTGGTACATGTTGTGCCAGGGACACAGGCTGCTATCAGGGGAAGCTCACTGGTTGGATTGCTGACTCATCTCCAGGTAGGATAAGAGGCCAGGGCACAGCGATGCTGCCAGGGACCCAGTGAAGCCTGCTGCTGGGGGGAGGGAGGAGAGGGCAGTTCAGTGGACAAGCCAGGGCACTGCCACGAAGGAGAAGGCCTTGCCCCTCAGCCCCTCTTAGGGCAGTCAGCTTCCCAGCAGGAATTTCAAGTCACAGTTCACCAGCCACTGCTCTGAGGACCTGTATCAAAAACCTGTGCAGTTGTTAATTCCCTACCACTCTGTTTGTAACTCTGTAATGTCTGTACTGATCCTATGCTATTTTGTAAAATGTTGTCGGTCTGTTAGTATTTTCCTCCTTTAATTTCTAAAATAAAAATAAATAAATAAATCATTGGAATTAAAAAAAAAAAAAAACTGTGCAGAACTGAGCCAATGAGCTATCCAGAAAATGAAAGCTTTGGGAGAGGTTTTGAGAGTCATCTCTGAGAGCTGATTACAGAAGGTGGTGGCCAGAAAGTTTCTTCTCACTGATAAGGGCTCACACTGTGCCATGAGGGAACCAGCCTTGACCAAAGGACCCCCAGATAAAGACAAGAGAAGAAGCTTCTCAAGAGTGAAGACTTCAGAGGTGTCTGGAAATTGTGCTCATCAGATTGATTTGTGTGCTATTTTTGAAGAAGAGAGATGGAAGGACTGACTGCTCAGTATCCTTTGTACCCTGTACTCCTGCATCCTTCCAAGAGGGGTAGCCCTGACATGTCCCGAAGTTGTAGACTGAACATCTGGACTCCCAACTTTTTTTAGCAGTCTGATTGGCTGAGTGACTTGTCATGTTAGTGGACTTTGGCTGATTTTTCATCAAAAGTTGAAAGACCTGGCCCTTCTCCAGAAGTCTGAGATGAGGTGATGTGGCAAGACATGGCAAAAGTAGACATCAACCTAGCCCAGCAAGGTGGACCTTCAGTTCATGATGCATGCACATCATGAGGAAGTGTCCCAGTCCACTTGGGCTGCTGTAATGAGCTCCCATTGACTGGGTACCTTCTACATGGCAGAAGTTGGTTTCTAAAATTCTGGAAGCTGGGAAGTCAGCAGCTTTGGTATCTGGTGAGGTTACTTTTCCTGGTTCACAAACAGTTATCTTCTCCCTGTCTGTTCTTAGGGTGGAAAAGGTGAGCTCGGGCCTCTTTTACAAGGGCACTAATCCTATCAGTGAGGGCTCTGCCTTCATGACCTTCTCACCCTCCAGGGACCCACCTCCTCACACTATCATCTTGTGGGCCAGCGTTTCAACATAAGAATTAGGGTAGGTTGTAAGCATTTGGACCACAGTAGGAGTGGCCACCCCAGGAACAAGAGGTCATTAGAGTGTCTCTCTGAGGCCCCATAATCTCCGCACCCTTTGTGCCACTTACATGGCACAACCCACTCCAGGGAGAACACTCACAGCGTGGTTTGTGTGAGGAAAATGGAACTCTCTCGGGGAGACAGAAGTTGCCTCCACCCCTTCTCTTGTTCCCGGATTCCCTGATGTAATTTGGTACAGTACTAGGGTTATCATAGTTGATCATCCATACTTGTTGGGTGAATGAGTGGATGGGTGGATGAAAGGATGGCTGGATAGCTGGATGGTCTCAATGAGTAGGTGGATGTTTGGGTAGGATGGCAACAAAGAAGGAAGGAAGCAAAGGAGCAAGGATCAGAGGGAGGGAGGAGAGAGGAAAGACACTAGGTGATCAGATACCACAGTTGGATTCATTTCTCTATGGGCTTCTTGTCTGCTGAATACAGACAGTAATATCTGTGCCCCAAGCACTGATAGCATGGGCCTAGCAAATATTACTTCCAAAGAGAGTTTTTGAAATATAGCACTTATTACATAAGCATGAAAGATTATACTCTATCTTGAGGGGCCCTGGTCATAGCTGGTCTCAGATCATATCTGTTTGAGAATTCAGTGGGGGACAAATCAGATTTATGTGTGACTTAGTTTGATCGCTGGTGTAGATTTCTGAGTTGGGGAAAGGAGAGCAGATCTCCAGCTGCTGCTTCTGTCCACGGTCCCTCCGTGATCACGGAGGCCCTCAGCCTCTGCTGTTCTGCAGGCTCCGTGTGCCTGTTCTTTGGGGATGCTTCTGGACCTGTCACTTTGTATCTTGTCTCTGCCTGCCTCCAAGTCCTCCAATTTCCGCTTGTCTTTCCCTCTGTGCACCCATATCATTCAGAGTTGCTTCTTCCCTTCCTGGCACCTGCTAGTCACGCCCTGCACCACCAGACCTCTGTGGGTGTGGCATACTCCCTTCCCTTCCCCTCAGTGACAGCTGCATCCGGCTACTCATCTAATGGCATGCCTGCCTCTTAGTGGTGAGGACCATCCTTTGGGTGACAGCTCTCTCCTTTAGCGATGCAGCCTTTGTCTCCCTCCTGACCTGGCTCCAAGCCTTCTCTCTTCTTCCTGGTGTTGTGACATGCTTGTTTTGTGATGCTGTGGGTGCTTTGCTGTGTGTACTCAGCACCCTTGCCCTCCTAGAGTGATACAGAGAACAGAAACTGTGGAGTGAAGTGAGTTAGAAGGCTGATGGAGTCAGCTCACCTGGAGTGTGACCCAACTCCATTAGTCCCAAGAGTGACCATGTCCCCCTGGATCCTCATCTGCGACAGGGTAACCAGCTCCCAAAGTTACTGAGGGCCAATGAACTGACATAAAGCAGGTCACATACATCAGACACTTGATAAACAACGGCCTTATGGTGCTTGAGGTAATGCTGTTTCTGACTACTCACTTCCCATCGAACCTCATTCTCCACTCCCACGTAATTCCTCCTTCTCTCCCAGTGAAAGCGATGTCAAGCAACTCTGGCTGCAGCTGAAGAAAGAGGAACCTCACCTGCTGTCCAGCTTCGAAGATTTCCTGACTAGAATTTTCTCCCAGCTCCAAGAAGCCCATGAAGAGAAGAACGAACTGGAATGCGCCCTAAAAAAGTGGGTACCCTGTCTCAGCGGCTCTCTGTACCTGTATGTGGAGACCAGAAACATTTTCTCTTACATTTCCCCCAAAATATTGTGTGACTCCTTCTTATCACTGTCCGCCCAAGTGGGGCAGGGCCCTGTGGCTTTCATATTCTGTCCACTCTGAAGCCTTGTCACATGCACTAAGTACAGCTGGGTGCTGTTCTGAATACTGTGTATGTGCTAGCTCCTTTGAGTCTCACAGCAACCCTTGGGGATACGGACGATCTAGTGTTGCCCATATTTCTTAGATGAGGAAATCAAAGTACAAAAAGGTTAGGTAACATACTTCAGAACACACACTTTCCAAGTGGCAGAGCTAGCAAGCAGAGCCTGGTGACCAGGACCTCTGGGCAGGAAGCCCCAGCATTCCGGGCCTCTCCCGACTCCAGATAGGCTCTCACTGTGCTCAGGGCCCAGGGCTCTTCTGCATTCTGCAGAAGTTGAGGCCAGTAGTGCTGGAGATCACACTGTGGCTGGAGGACGGTTACAGCGCTGTGGAGAAGCACCCAGGGCTTGGAAAAAGACAGGGCGAGAGGAACTCCTGGATGCAGCTGTAGCCAAGTGAGCCATGGAATCAGGCAGAACTGAGTTTGACCCTCGGTTCTGTTACTTACTGGCTGCACAACTTAAGCCAAATTACCTCAGCTGTCTGAGCCTCGGTTTCCTTGTCTACAATACTGTCTCTCACAGAGTTCTGAGCAGTATATGTGATTGTGCCAGGTGTTGGGAACATTGCTCACATACAAATAATCAATGAATGTCAAAAGAATAGTAATTGCCTTAACTAAGGGTCTTTGTTAGTTGTGGAGGATTTATCTAGCGCAAGCAGAAGGTTAGAGTCTTGACACAGGTAGAGGTTAAAGCTCCTTTTATCTTTCTAGACAGCAAGGTGAAGAAGTGTGGTAGTGGGTCAGCAGCAAGGGTAGCAGCTGTATATGCCCTAGAGACTCAGGCCTCATCAGGCCCCATGACTGCATTTTAACAAGCCATCTGGGAGCTTTGTTTTTAACACGCGGAAGCCTTGCTAGCATCTGAGTGATTTTAACAAGACATCCGGGTGACCTGAGCAGCCGAGGCTGGGAGTCAGGCGCCATGGACAGTGACCCTATTCCAGTCTCGGCCTCTCTGAGCCTGGCTTTGCCTCTGAGAGGCGAGGAGGCTAGATTAGTTGTTGACCCCGCCCGACCCTCAGTCCCCTCAAACCCGGCGGTGAGTCCCGGAGGACTCTGCGAAGCCTGCGGCTGCGCGCCCGGAGGAGGGCGCTGCTGTCCTCTGCCCTCCTTCGGGGAGAGGGTGAGCCGCAGAGCCTGGCTCCACGTCCCTCTGAGAGAGCCCAGAAGTGCTTTTCCCGCATTTAGTAACTGTTTTAAAAGGTCTTGAGACGAGAGTCAAGGCCAGTCTTGGCTCTTGCGCGGAACTACCTTTACCAAACCTTTGGCCTCTGAGTTCTTTCCCGGTGGATGTCCCTGCCTGCCGCACCTGCCTCAAGTCAGCCAGTCAAGCCGGTTCCTGGCTGCGAACCCAGCTGACGGCTCTGCCAGTGTCACTGCAGCGGTGCTGTCTGGGCACAGAACCAGAGAACTGCAGGGGCTGGAGAGCAGAGCCTTGGAGAAGACAGATAGACCTGGGGTTCCTAGCTGGACACAGCTACTGGTGAGCTGTGTGACCTCGGAAATCTTGCCTTACCGCTCTGTGCCTTATTTTCTTTGCTGACCACAGAAGTGAATGGCATTGGTTTTTTTCAGACTTTGTTTGTGACTTACCAGAGGAAACACATTTCACTTTATAATCTCTGTCTACCTATCTATCTATCATCTACCTATCTACCTACCTATGTACTTATCTGTCTGTCTGTCTTTCATCTATCTGGTAAGTGTGTGGGGGGAGGCTGAAAGGTTTCATGAAATGCTAGTTGCCCTTGTTACGTGAAACACACTCTAATATTTTCGATTAGCTTCTCTTTCATTCTGTCTTTAAAACGATTGCTATTGGGACAGAATATATCTAAGGCCACCTGAAGCTTAGAACTCAAGAAACTGTTACTCCTTAATGGAGAATAGAATGCGTATTAGCCACTGAATATTTAGATGAAGTCTTTGCAGAGTATGCAAGGTGAGGTTAAGTTGTTCCGAGACATCTTTCAGGACTGAGCTAAGTTGAGCTTGTTTGGGAGGAGTGTGTACCGAGCTGGGAAAGGAAATTGGACAAGGTGCTGGCACTGGCCTGGTGCAGGGCAATGTCTGGAGGACCTGGGAAGCTGCCATGTCTGCCAGGCTGTGCCACAGGCTCCCCGCCCAGTAACAAAGTACATTTCAGCTCCATGGGAAAATGTGCACCTGCCCAGGACCACGGGGAGGAGATTCTAAATCAAGCAGCTGTGTCTCGCCGGAGCTGGGCAGCATGTGGTTCGATCAGATCCAGACCTAGCGTTTCACCAGGCTGAGCTAGGCAAGTAGAACACAGAATCCCTGATGTCCTCGAGGGAATGACAATCACATATAGCCAGCACAGGTTGGACCCGGAGTCATGCACTGTGGAGAGTCACACAGTGTTGCCATGGGCGGCATAGCCTCTGCTCCCTCTTTTGGCAGACCGCACACCCTGTTTTTTCTGCATGTGGAGGCCAGAGAAAATGACATCTGACCTGGATTAATGAGGATGCAGCTCCCTATCTTCAGCTCCCGGGGCTGGGCTGTGGCATCAGGGTCACAGGGTTGCTGCATTGAGTGAAAAGATCTACCCAGCTACCTGCTCAGTCCACCCCATATCCCCAGAGGGAGACAGGTGCCCCTGAGGAGTGTGGGGGCTTGGAAACAATCTCTCTAGCAGATGGCAGAGTCCTGTTCTTATCACAAATAACCAGGGCCTTCTTCACCTCATTGCTATGGATTTTTAAAAACTGCATATTGGAACCTGGAAATGTCCTAGGAGTGTGCAGGATCTTCGGCTTCACCGAGACCCATGGCTTTCCCTTTTATCAAGATATACAGGTGCTTCATGTGTGGAGTTGAGAAGTGCAGGGTGGAAGCATCTTGTGTCTCACTCCCTGTCCTCTGAGCAGAGGGAATATCAGACATGGGGTCAGAATCCCGGGTACAGTGCTGAACTGAGGTGTACCCACTAGGAGGTAATCACAGGCCCTGGCACAAGGTGAAAGACAAAGTCAAATGCAAGAACCTGGGGCTGAAGCACAGAGCTCTGCTGACCTCCCAAATGAGATCTGTTCCCTCTGTGCCCCAGCTTCTCTCTGAGGGTGTGGGAGTTCAGCTGCAACTGAGCCACACTTGTCTGCTTTCTTGATGCAGAAATTCAGAGAACTGTCCATCTTAGCATGAGGGCTAGAGATGTTTTAGACAGTCGGGATAACTTCCAACCATCAGAATTTCTTTGCCATGGAAAGTATGTTCCACATTTACCGGTTTTTTTTTTGCGGGGGGGGGGAGCTTTAAATCTTCAGGGGACATAGAAAGATGCTGTCTGGAGCGCAGTAGATTCAGACCTTTTGACAGATTCATTCAGGGATGCTGGGCTCCTACCCCAGGAGGCCCAATTTTCTTAGTCTTGAGTGGGAGTTTGAGGTCTGCATTTTAAAGTATCGGGATAAAGATAAATTATTTTTTGTCCGGGGAGAGCTCTGAGCTTGCTGCAGAAATAAAGTACTTTCTGGATCAGATGTCAGCCCTGACTGTACCTTCTGCAGTATGCAGTTCAGTAGCCTAGGGATGCCATTCCGTCTGCTCCATCATCGGAGGGCCATGCTTAACCTTGCCAAGCTTCACAACACTCCAGACCTTCTTGGGAGCCAGTGCCTTGTCTGGTTGGCTGGTCTTGCCTTGTCTATTTGAACCAGACCACAAGCAGTTTTTTGAGAGCTCAGGGCCACTTCACTTGACCCCTCCTCAGCTGCATGCATGCCTGTTCTGTCTAACGTGGTTTCTCTGGGCTCTGGGAGGGGTACCAGGCCAGAAAGGACCAGACTTTACAGGTAGCCCAGCTATGAAAAGGGACCCAGTCTTTGTGAATTGGTATTCTCTGGTGCGTAGTTTGGGACAGGAGAACATTTGCAGAACAGGAATGATGTCATGTTCCTGGCCTGGCCTCCAGACAGAGCAGTAGCACATGCATTGCAGGTGGGGGCTTCGAGAAGACCTGTGCCTCAGCTATGCAGCTTTGGAATGCTGGCTTGCTGTGGAATTCCCAGAGGACTTTTAAAGTGAGAGGCAGATTCCTAGGCCCTTCCCCACGAGAATCTAGATCTGAATGTCTCAGTGTCTTGGTTACTTTTCTCTTGTTGCTAAGACAAAATACCCAACACCTAAAATTCAGGAAGGAAAGGTTTATTTAGCTCACAGTTTGTGAAGGTTTCAGCCCATAATCGGCTCGCTCCAAGGAGGGTGGCATGGCACAGGGGGACAATTCAAGGTCGCAGAAGAAAGCAAAAGCAGCAACAGCAAAAAGGGTGAGAACAAGCCTCATTTTCTTCCTTATATTGTAAGCAGGTTAGCCACCCCCAGGGGGTGTAGCACTTACACCATCTCCCTGCCCTCCTCTTGCACAGCTTGAGGATGTTGGCAAAGTAAGGACCCTGGCTTCCAGCTGAATTAAACTACCAAACTTCTCAAGTTGACACAATCTACCAATCTTTATACTCAGGGAGGGGGTCCAGGAGTGGTCATCTTGGCACACACAGATTCCAGGTGTTCCTGACACAGGTAGGCTGTGGACCATGCTTTGAGACATGCTGCTGTAACCTGTTTTTCCAAAAGGTACCAGCCTGCAAAAAGTACACCCCATGGGGCTTTCCGATCTCCACTTTGTGTCTTGCTCAGTGAGTGAGAGTAAGAAGTTCTTGTGAGGACTCTGGAAGAAGCACCAGCTTAATCAAATTCATGTATTTTAAGGGTAAATTATCATGTGAGGCAGAACCACAATGCTAGCATTGCCCTGTGAGCAAATGGAAAGGCGAGGGCTGTTTGTGCTGAACATACACCATGGGTGATTTGTAAACCTGAATAATGAAGACTGCTTTGCCTCACTGAGGGAGGGGTAACTGAAAGTTGGTTTTACACAAGGCAATAGAATCTAATTAGGAAGAAACCATCCATCTTGAAAATCCAATTGGTGATTTTACGACTTTTGCAGAATTTTCTACAAACCCTTATGTTTTCCTTTCACTCATCTGCACTCTTGTCACATGTGCACCTATGTGTGGGAGAGATAGAAACACAGAGAGACTGCGATAGTCAACCGCTTACTGAAGCAGGAAGAGGATGAGTTTAGGAGGAGGGGAAAACTCAGCACAGGACATTTCTGTTCTCAAAGACGGCAATGCCTAAGGATGATGGCAGGGGGCAGTGCTGAGCCTGAATCCCCACTTGCTGTTCCCAGCCCAAACACAAACCCTGCTCCTACCTTCCTCCTGCAGAGTGCTCCCGTCTGGGGCCTACATGCCGTGGTCTGGAGCCTGGGAATGGGGTGCTGCCTGTCCTCTGCAGGCCAGGCGGTGCAGTAGGTCTCCAGTTCACGATGGATGGGTTGGAGGTGAAACCCTGACAGTCCTAAGTGCAGACTCCGGCGCTGTCAGTCCCACTCACTAGGCAGCTTGGGAAGATGCTGCCCTGCTCTGGATGGAACCACAGGACCCAGAGTCAAGGCCTGTGTTCTCCCTTCTCTGGCCCTTGGTAATTTGGCCACTTTGCCATTTGTCCCTCATTTTCTTCACATGCAAAACAAAGGGGTTGGGAATGCACACTCTTTTGTGGGTGTGTGTTTGTGATGCGTGACAGCTATGTTTATCATGAGGGAATTAGTACATGTGCATGTCACATCTTCATGCTTTTTACTTCCATTTCCCCTCTTGGCCCTCCCCTCTCCTCCATGCTCAGGCCTCCTTCTCATCTTTGCAAAGCCTTCCTTCCTGTTCCCTATCATCTCTTTTGTTTTGCTCCTTAAATTTTTTATATTCTGTGTTTGCCCATGTAAGAGAAGCAATGCGAGATTTAAGCTTCTGTGTCTAGACTGCATGTTCTCTAAGCTCATGGCCTTTGAGGGAGGAGGGCTGCTTTCCCTGCCTTTGTGTCTTCTTTTCCAGTCTCTGCAAACTGGGAAGCACATGGATCTGAGCTCTGCCCACCCACACTGAAACAGGACTTCACAGTGAGGAACACCCAAGGTCGGCAGCCACTTCTGAGACTCTGCCTCAAGTTCAAGTTCTTGAAACATGTATGCAGGCTAGACAAATGCCACTCTCTCCGTCTAAGTTTAAGGCTATCCCTTGCCAGAAAAGAAGTTATTTCTCTTGGGGTTATTTCAGTGCATCCCTGCCTAGAACCAAGAAGGTGAACTGGCTAACTTGCTGAGATCTGAAATTCCCACAGCTTTTCTTCCGTAAGTAGAGGCACAGGAGAGAGGGAGTAGGAAAAAAGCGTGTCTTGCGAGTGTTGTTCTGTGGCAGGAAGGCCTTGGCCTCTGTGCCATTAGCCAGAGCCCCCATGGTAATGAGTAGGAATGCTTTATGTCAGTGTAGCTAGCACCATAGCTCTCCACGTGCAGAGCATTTTGTGAAGGTTAATTAACTTTCACGGTCCCTGTGGGAGGCTGGCAGGGTAAGTTATTGCCAACTGCATCTCACCTCCTAGTTTCCCACCAGTGATCTATAAAGCCTTGTATGTAAGTTACAACTTGAGCCTGGAGTATATATTAGAATCACGATTTCCCCACTCCACTTCCTTGCTGTGTCTCTATCCTCAGTTCTCCAGTACCTTAACAACAGACACACACGCACACACACACACACACACACAGAGGCATCCTGCAGGCAGGAGTGCTCACCAGAGCCAGACATCCAGGTGACATTTCATCCTGAGTTAGTTGGACCTGGATTTTTTTTGTGCTGGTTTCGGTGGGACTCGCTGTTTCAGATCTGTCCCTGTCTGAGGTCACAGGGTCACTGTCATGCTGCAGCCAGCAGGGTGCTATGGGTCTCCTTGAGGGTGTCTGGCCTTTTTGATCTCCCCCTTTTCTCCTTGCTACTGTAGCATTGGATTTGTTCTTAGATGTTAATTCTGTTATGCATAGAACATAATTTAAGTCTACATTATTTGACCCAGAGTCATACTTTAAGAAGGGCTTAGTCAACGCTATCTAAAGTCAGTGGTGATGTATAGATCTCTCCATACTTAGTCCTCTGGACTGAAGCACCTTGGGTTTAATCCATCCCTGCCATCTGTCTTTTAATGCTCCTTTACTACTGCACACATTTTTTCACAAATGTACCCTTCTCTCTCACTAAGAACTTAGATCTCTTTTCCTCCGTTCTCTTTCATCTACTTCTTTCTCCTTCCCTCCTTATGTAGTTCCAAATGACAGGCTCAGATAGCAGAGGGAGGGATCATTAAAAAGACACTGCCAAGGGTTGGAAGTTGGAAGGAGAACTTTAAGAATGGTGAGTAAAGCACAGGTTGAATAATTATATCCACATATTATTAATTAATACTTCAGAAAGCTCTATTACAGGTTGCAGTCCTTTCTTCTTCAACATTTTTACCAATGGAATAAATTAAGGGAGATAAAGAGGAATATTTTATACAAATAAAAAAATTTCATCCACAAAGAGAATCCAACATATATAAATTGTTACACAACAAACAATATAGCAGCAATATATATAGGCAGAATCTTTTGGGAAAAAACTTAATACTAACAAGACTCTAGAAGACTTTAACAAATTTATCTCAAAACATTAGGCAAAAGAACATGGATATAAAATATTTTAAACCATCAAACTTAAGGCATTAGGATAGAATGGTATATGTTATAAATAAAATATGGATTCTTCTCATAAAAGTTAGAAAAACTGATGTTTTTAGCTACAGAGAAAAGGGTAATAAATTCCAAAGGTTAAATACCTTGCCAGTGTATTCCCTTTCTGTAATGAAATAAAACTAGAAACCAATAATTTTTGTATTTTAAAAATACTCTTCTAAATAACTCTCAGATAAATTATAAAATCTAACATATACATTATTTAGCTTGAATTCTCCATGTATGTTAAAATTCAAATATCAGTAAAACTTAGAAGGTCATTTAATATACTGGATGTCTAACTGGGATCCATTTATAGAGTGAAAGCTGGAAAGATGCACTGGGGTTAATGAACGTGAAATCTAACAGAATTGCATTTGAGACTTTCTTCTGTGTTCAAAAAGCCAATAGCAGAAGTACAAGGTGGGAGAGATATGATTGAGTGGCATGATCTTAAAAACAAAAATAATCACAGAGAAATAAAGTTTAGAGGTTTTCTTTAACAAATGTGTTCCTTATCCATCAACCATGATGTCTCTGCCAAGAAAAGTCCATGTGATTGTAGGCTGCATGAATGGGGGTGAACTACCTAGAATAGGAGAGGCAGGAGCTCAGATCTGCAGTAATGGGGCATGGAGCATTCAGTTTGGAGCCCCCTGCCTTGGGAAAGATAATAACAGCCCATTCAGAGAGGAGTGAAGGAACCTATACAGACTTACAAGATAAATAAGTAAAATGGGTATGAGACACAACTGAGTGAAGTAGAGAAACATGGCCTGAACTTGAGGCAACTCCTTGAACTTGATGCTGTTCTCAAATATTTGAAAAGCTTTTAGATAGAAAGGGGTAAGGTCATTGGAAGACAGATTTCTGTGAACCAGAATATTCCCAGATAAAAGTACTGCTTAGACAGCAAGTTCCCTGTCATCAGAGATGTTCTAGCCTAGTTTGATGAAGATGTTGTGGCAAAGATTATAACACTGGAACAAGGAGGTAGGTTAATCAAACAAACATTCCAACACTAGAATCTAGTGTTCACACAAAGTGGTCCACGAGCTTCTGTGCTTGGTACACAGAATTGTAAGTTGACTTGTTACAGTTATTCATTAGCATTTTGAGCACAAGCCTTGTGGGTGACATAAAAGTCTAAACGTTTCATAGACTAGTAGAGACAGCCCCAACCCAGATGAAACCCAAATAGGTCAGGACCACTGGAAATTAAATGGAAACAAAGTATGTCAAAGAGTTCAGACAAAGGGTCAGCGAGTGTTGGAAAGATGAGGGACTCCTCATAGAGGAGACTGCAGAGTCTGTGTTTGTGTGTATTAGGCAACATGAGTGGTTTTAGGAGTTATGGTGAAAATGATGTGTATAGTAGGCAGACTTGATGGGTTGTCTCTTTCCTTTGAGGGCAGAATATGGTGCGCCTGGCTGGAATGTAGCTCATCATATCCACAGATCTTTTCAGATGCCTTTCACCATTGCCACTCTCGCAGCCACTGTGGATCCCCACAGACACGGGCTGTGGCTCTCCAATTCCTGCTCACACACAGCTTGCATCGCTAATGGATGGCTCTGACAGGAGCTTTTATTGACTAAGCTTTTCCTTCATCTTCTGATTGCCTCTGAGCCTTTCTAACCATAGCTGCCCTTTCATCCTTGAAACTAAGACCTTCCTCCTCTCAGAGAGCATCACTCTTGTCTTCCACAGC
This sequence comes from Chinchilla lanigera, assembly GCF_000276665.1. Lineage (NCBI taxonomy): Eukaryota > Metazoa > Chordata > Mammalia > Rodentia > Chinchillidae > Chinchilla > Chinchilla lanigera. The sequence continues at coordinate 1,468,326 of NW_004955413.1, read as the reverse complement.
ACATGATTGTAATTGTAGGATTAAACAACACCTTACGTTTATCTCAGGCTTGGTGGTTCTGAACACTTGTCACATGCGCTCTCCTGTTTGCTCCTTCTGACAATGTGGGGTGCGGGGGGAATAGGGCCAGTGCTACCCCAGTGTGGGAGGAGGTCAGAGTATTTCCCCAAGGGCACCAGGAGGAAATGAGCTGATTCTAGGATCAGGGATCTGAACATAAGTTTTCTGACTCTGAGCTTGCTTAATGATGCTGTTGCTGAGAACAGTACCTTAATGGTCCTCCTTCCCAAGACTGGTGTGCTCTTTTTTTAAAGACAGTTTGTTTGGTATGTTCAGACCCAAGCTTGTTATGATACTGTTCAGGCCTAGAGACTCCCACAAGGCCAGTTTTTCCAAAGGGCTGGCTCTATGAATGAGACTGGCTGGGCCCAGGATCACTGATGCCCACAGAAGTCCTAGGACTTCTTTAGAGTCCATCCAAGCTTTGGGAGCAAGGGTTAGCTGAAGGCAACATTCAGAGGCTCTGTCTGCCTTCCTTCAACTTGTCTTATAATGGTTTATAAAATAACTAAACTCAGAAGAAGTAAACTGGCATGTGAGCATGAAAAATGGAGAGTATTAATTTAACCAAGTAAAACTTAGAGCAAAATTAATATTATACATTTAATGATATCATAAAATTAATGCCCTGCCTGGTTATTAGGCATAAATGTAAATAGTTTACATGAATGACTATAATTAGTATTGCTTTAGCAGAGCCAAATCAACTTTTAAGTTGCTCTCAGCTCACTTCATTAGTTCTGTATTAGTATTTGTGTAGTTGGAATCACTATCTAAAGTTTTCCTTGGTACCATTTGCCACCTAGCATCTGAGTTTCTTCAAACACAGGAAGGTCATTCCAGGGACCAAGAAGAAACCATCTTGCTTTCTGAAAGTTCCTTCAAACTACATCTACTTCTAACTTGAAGGTGTCCCATTCAATAGCATGGGTCTTTCCCTCCCAGGTTTTCCTTCAATTTTATGCATTATCTGAGAACAAAAGTAGCAGTCCTAATCATCTGTCATTTACCAAGAAGAGATGTCTTTCTCTTGGCCAAAGATACTTCTTGGCCAAAGAACACCTTCCTAAGGACTGGGCCCCAGATGGTGGGACTCCTGGAGGACTGTTGTCTCTTCTTGAAGGACTGTCATCTTCTGCTGAGCACATCCTGAGGCCATTGTCATACAGTTGCTGCAAGTCGATTTTTTTGAGGGCACAGCCAATGATGGAAACTCAGAGGCTAGTGCTCCATTGTGTATGACCTTGACCTTGGAGTCTCACCCAGTTCCTCTGCGTAGGTACAATCTCTAGTTTCTGTAGAGCCAGAAAGATGGCACTTAGATGTCTCTATGTTCATTGCTGAGTTTGTGCTCATGGTGCAAGCATTTACTACAAATGGCACACGAGGAGACAGCAACTGGGCTAAGGCAAAGCCTTGGACAGCAGGAAGGTCCAGCCTTGGGGCTGGAGTCCCAAGTGACCATGGGAGGAAGGGGTAAACTGATAGGGCTCAGGAGAAAAAGTACAGTTCCATCCTTTATGTTTTGTTTGGAAATCTCCACAGTGCCTCTTAAAACTGAGAACTGGGGCCATTTCTGTAAGAACTGAAGTCTCTTAAATAAAGAGACTCTAAACCTGTCAGTTTAGAATGACAGGTTACACATTCAAACAGGCATGGTGAGCTGTAATAATATCAGCCTGTTCACAGACCTGGAGTGCTCTTAACAGGACAAGGAGAAGATGGATTGGAGGCCAGAGAGAGGGTCTGCCACTATGTGGTCAGAGAGAAGATGCACCTAGGCAATTGCTTGGGATTAGTAATTCAGTGTCTAATAACATCCAGCTTCCAGTCAAATGCTAAGTCTGGGTCCTTCCTGTTTGACTTTGGAGGAACATTAGAAGGAGAGTCTACTAATTGTGAGAGAAAGGGGAACAAAAAATGGCCATCCCAAGGAAGATGTGTGTAGTTTTGTAGTCAGCGCTGTGGAGATTGCTGCCATCATCATGGGATGTTCAGAGACTCTTCTGAGAAACATGGATACACAGACTTAAGAGCACATTTTCAAGGAGCGTCCCATGATGGCACAGTGTCAGAGAGTGCTGATGTAGACAGGTGGAGGCAGTTTCCCAACCAGAAATGAGATGAGCTAAGGTGCTGAGCAGAAGAGACTTCAGGCTGTCTCTGAGCATGGAAATCAGTGGGAGCAGAACACTGAGTCCGGCAGAGGCAAAGGCCTGGTGTTGAAATAGCACAGGGTAAGGAAGATGTGTCCAGGGAAGGAGTGTGTGGGTCAGATACGCACAGGGAGGCCATGGGCAAGGCATGGCTGCGGGAGACCTACCAACAGCTGGCGTGTATCCAGCTGGGTTCTGTGCCCCTGCCGGGTCTGCCGGGCCTGAGGGCTGGTTGTGCAGCCTCGGCTGACCTGATCTACAAAGTCATCCCCAGAACTGCCATTGGAGAATGGAGGATTCTCAGTGCTGACCCCATCACACCCTGCTTTTCATCTCTGTAGGAAAATTGCTGCTTATGATGAAGAAATCCAGCATCTCTATGAGGAGATGGAGCAACAAATCAAAAGCGAGAGGGAGCAGTTTCTCCTGAAAGTGAGTGTCCACCCTCTAGGCTTGGCTCTAAGGGTTAGCTGGGCTGACACTTCTACGCTGACCACCTCCCCCAAATTTGAGATCACAATGCCACCACCCATGGTACTATCTGTTCTCTCTTTCTCTGCTTCATTATTTTTTTTCAAGGCATTTGTCACCTTTGAACGTGACATATGATGTACTTGTTTATTTTTATTGATTCTTGTCTGCTGCCTCCTACTAACATATAAGCTCCACAAAAGTCTTTGTCTTTTACTTACTAATGTATCCTCAGCTCCTAGACCATGCCTGGAATATGGCAGGTGTTCAACAAATATTTGTTCAATCAATTGATGATGAACAGGTTGATGGATGGATGCAGTGCATGCTTTACTAGCAAGGCAGCCTGGAGTTTGGGTCAGACACTGGCTGATACCTAAACCTGTATCAAAGATCCATCCGAACATATCAGCCCCATTTCAGACTATTCCCAGCAGCTCTCCCCAGGGGGCAATCATTAGTGCCAAGGCTGCCATCTGTTCTCCTTAGATGCCTAGAAAATGTCATCACCAAGAAAGGCAAACTCCACCATGCCCAGATACCATGGGAGAAAGTATAAAGCTTACCTCCAGATTCCTATTCTGGCACACACTCGGCCTCTTTCCTAGATCAGCTATTTGTCTTGAGGTCAGGACTGGTGAAATCCTCTCCACTATCAAGTTAAGCAGGGTCTTTTTTTGGAACATATTTATTAAAAAAAAAAAAAAAACTGCAGAAAACTCTGTTACCCATTCTTAGCCAGTTCACTTGGTGAGTTCTCAGCAGAAATGCCTTTGAGCTTGACCTGCAGCCCCCTCTGCCTCTCATCACTAACCCAGGAGTGTGGTCCCAGCCCCTTCCTTAATAGCAGTAGCCCCCACCCCGTGACCAGAAGCCACCCCTTCGTCCCAAATAGACTCTTGAGAAGGGACAGGTTCACAGAGGCGTTCTGCCTCATCTGCCTGGGACTGTGACCACAGGTCAAAGACAAGCTTTCGGAACAAAAGGTGCGCCCAGGTACAGGAGCAGTGGGCGGAGCTCAGAGGAAAACATTCAGGGCAGGTTAGTGACCCTGAGGATGGGCTGGCTATGGTGCTGTGGTGTCACCTGTCCCCTCTGCTTCCTCTTTCTCCTATCTTCACACCAAATGCCCACAGAGCTCAGTGCTTAGACTTACGCTTTTCACATGACCACAGACACTCTTAAGATATCTTCGGCAGTGCTGTTTCCTTTTAGGGATAGTGCCATTTCCTTTTATGGCGCCCTAGAAAGGGCTGCACCTTCTGACAAGGGCTGGATCCTTGTTCTGCACTTAGCAGTGTGTTTGACCATGAAGGAGGTACTCAATCATTTGTACCGTAAAAGCCAGGCAGAAGTCCTGTTTGTACACTGCCTTGGGTTGAAGGGTGATACACTGCACAGGGCCGTTGTGGGGAGGGCGGCATCCTCAAGGGAGCCCTGGGCCTCTTGCTGCCCCAGCATTGTCCGTGGGGTGCCTGCTCTGCGAGAAGCAGTCAAGCAAAACATGGCATGTTTGCTGGTGCTGATTCTCCAGAAACTCCTGGAGCAGCAGCTGTCTGATCAGGTGCTATTTGTGCCATCACCTGGTTAAAATGAGCATGGTCACAGGCTGATGGCCCCTGTAACCCCACAGATGAGGACCCAAGGAAACCTCACATGTATCCAAAGCCCTGTGAGTCTAGAAGATTAATGTTCTACCACTTGGCTGCTGCCAACCATCATTCCAACCTCCTAGGCAGGCCCCCACCCCACCACCTCGCCCAGGGTAGCATCCTACCTGTCCTTCTTGGAAAGGGTATTTCCCTGTCACGGGGGCTCCCAGGGCACTCTAGCAGAGAGAAATAGGATACTTAGAGTTTCTTCTCTTCCTGCATATTTTATACCCCTGTTCTACTTTCTGGTAAGTGAAGGGCTACAAGGAGCTTGAGTATTTTTGTTTTTTTTTTCTTTTGGGGTACTAGGCATGGAACCAAGGGCCTTGCCTGTGCCGGGCAAGTGCTGCACCACCAAGCTGCATCCCAGCCTGAGAATTTGTGACTGATCCAGGTTTCTAGACTGTGAATAATCCAGAAGCAAATTAGCTGGATGATGCAGGGACTGGCGCCCATGGCTCCAGGTGCCGGCTCTGGGCCCTTCCATCGGGCATGACTCCCTCAGTGCTTCCCTGTCTCACAGCCCACCCCTCACACCTGCATCTTTTGGACCTCAGCATCTCAGAGCAGGGGAGTGCAGTCAAGGGTAGAAGGAGAGGGGCATTGTGAGCAGAGGCACAGACATCAGAGGGGCCTGTCACAGTGGAGAACTGCAATGACCAGTCCTCAGCAGGGCTGTGCCCCTGTGCTTGCAGATGGGAGGAAGTTTCAGAGCAGAGCATCCAAATTGGGAGCGATTTTAGAGGTCGTCTGCCTCCCCCTTCACCTCCAGTTTAGAGACAACCTGAGACCTCTATTCTCCCTGCTCTGAATTCCACGCTGACCCTGGGTTGTTTCTCTGGTGGGGGTGATGGGGTGCAGGGCACAGCGGTAGGACAGGCACACTGGTGGAGCAGCATGGTGTCTCCATGGGCCTCAAGCTCTACATATGGGCTCTCACTGGTAGGCACTGTGGGTGCTGGATGCAGGTGTGTGGTGGGAAGGCCCTCATGGCACCAAAGGCTAGCAGCCTGTTCAGGAGTCTGTCTTACGCCCAGTGTGTCCCCTCTGCCCACTTGGCAGGACACAGAGAGGTTCCAGGCCCACAGTGAGGAGCTGGAGAAGAAACTGCTTGCCAAGGAGCAGGAGCTGGAGCGACTCAACCAGAAGCAGAAAAGGGTAGGTTTTGCCCTCAGAGCCCTGGCTGTTCCTTTTACCTGTGTCTCTGTTAACTTGGAAAAGTCGCCACCAACTCCGAAGGGCTCCCAGATGTTTCCATTGTTACATCCAGGGGCCATGGGAATGCCCAAACTTGAACCTGATTCTGCAGCCTGTGTGAGAACAGAGGGAAACTTGGGGGCAAAGGGATGCTCTGGCATTTGAAGGGAGGCTGCAGGAGGGTCAGGGATCCGTCCAGCTGGAAAGGGGCTTCTCAAAGGTGGGCATATATCTCCCCTGTCTGCTACAGTCTGGATGAGATTCATTGGGCCACTTTGTGCTGGTCCCCATAGCCCCAGGATGAGTGCAGACCCCAGACATCTTTTTCTGACTGCCTGAGCCTCCAGGGGCAGCCAGAGGCTCTGTGGCTGGGGACGCCTGCTGGTGGGACAGGCAAGCATCACACCCAGGACCCTCTCTCCAAAGCCAGGGCTCACGAGGTGGCATGGGTGAGGGAGCTGCCTCTTGCATCCTTCCACCTGGTCCTGGGAGGAATTCAGCTGTAGGAGAACCACCCAGACACATTGCTCGCCTGGGAATGGAGAGTGCTATTTTTAACACCACATTAAAATAAGCTTGAAGAGACCTCAGCGCTGACTGGGGACCATCTTGCTGCTGCTACTGCAGGTGCTCGGGCTTTGGGTTTCAGTTGTTTTCTTTCTGCAGCAAGGCAATGTCAATTTCAGGATCTGCTGGCTGCCTTCCTGTTTCCAGTCCACATTCACACCTCGCTTCTCCTTGCCTCCTCACTATTATGCATTCAATTTTTAGCAATTAGATTTACCCCTCATATGAGTGATTGCCACTCAATTTAATTACTGCATGCTTGCCTGATTACACAGGAGCCTCTTGAGAGCCACACGAAATTCCTTGTTGTTGCTTTCTCCTTCGCTTCCTGGCCACATTCATTAAATGAAATTTATTATGCTCTGTTTGCCTTGGTGTGGTTCTTCTTCTAGTGTGAGGATTGGAAGTCCTGCAAAGCATCATCACAAGAAAAAGCTGCAGCTATCAAAATATGGGTTTTAAGATGCTTTGGGGACATGAAAAAATGTTTAGGGGCCTGTTTGACCAACTTTAGTTTTCCCTAAGAATTTACAGGGCTTCTGCTTCCCACACAGACTTTTTTTTAAGAAAAGAAATTGGGCTTACTTAGCTGAGAGGAGGTAAGGGGATAAATAAAGTTGCTCTCAGCATCCACGGTTGAGAAGGATGCTTTCATGAAGAATGGCATTTAGCTGTTCTTTCTCCCCAGCAAGGACCAAGGGAAAGACATTGGTTATGAGGACAAGAGAAGTGGAGGGTAGTTTGCAAGACTGCTCTGCTTCAGGGTGAGAGTTGCAGGTGGATTGTGGAATTTCCTTTGCTAGTGTTTATTTGCTGTTCCTGGGATGGAACCTGTGGCCTGGCACAGGTTGGCAAGGGCTCTATCACTAAGCTGCACCCTAGCCCTGCGGACCTGTGGAGTCGGGCAGCGCTTCCTGGCCTGTTCAGTAGGGGCCCTAGGCAGAGACAGGAGAGATGAGACGAGCTCTGAAGGCTCCGTCCTGCCTACCGAGTGTCAGGGTGTTTGGGAAGGAGGATAGTGCTGGCTTCAGCTTGAGGGCTGTGACAGACCCTCCCCTCCACAGGTAGAGCAAGGAAAGACCAGGCTGGTCAGCCTGCCTGTCCATGGTGGTCGCTCCTCATTCCTTCTCCCTGTTGCTTTCCAGCTGGAGGGCCAGTGCACAGCCCTACACAATGACAAGCATGAGACCAAGGCCGAGAACACCAAGCTGAAGCTCACAAACCAGGAGCTGGCGCGGGAGCTGGAGCGCACCTCGAGGGAGCTGCAGGACGCTCAGCAGCAGCTAGAGAGCCTCCAGCAAGAGGCCTGCAAGCTGTACCAGGAGAAGGAGATGTGAGTCGGGCCTGCTCTCCTGCCTGCCTCCAGCTGCAGTGTACTGTCTCTCTCACAACCCTCTGCCTGCCTGCGAGACAAGAATTCAGGCCCACTGCTCCTTGCGGCTTCTTCTAACCTCTTCTAGATTCTGAGACTACTGAGTGACCAGCGTGGTGCCAAGCACTGCCTGGGAGTGACAAGAACTAGATAACCCTGGTCTCCAGGAGTTTATTATATGGTTAGAAAAGTGTGCTGTCCATCAGCAGACATGCGATAGTCTGTGAGCAGATGCTGAATGAGCAGAGAGACCTCAGGTGACTGTCAGAGTTTTAAGAACCAGGGACCCAGGGGAAGAGTTAAATGGAAAGACTTCTGCATCAGCAGATGATTTGGCAAGGTTGTGGCAGGGCTCCGGAATTATCACTCTAGCTCTGTTCATTTTTCCAGCAGTGCTTTCCTCTTAGACTTCATGGGCCCAGGGTGCCGTGAACCACACGTCTCTCAGGGCTGGTTTGCCAGTGAAAGGTGCTGTTGGAGTTCAGCTGCTGGGCTTAGTCATCTGGCTGGGCAGAGGTCCACCAGAGCAAGGATCAGCCGTTTACCTCATTTGGGGAGCGTGAGGCTTGCTCTCTAATGCCCAGGGTGGAGAAATGTCACGATCTATCCATTCATTTGTCTGTGTATGGCTATTGCAGATCACTCCACCCTTGGCACCACGCGGGGTTTGAACATGTCCCACTTCAGGTTGTATTTCAACAGCCTCTTGTGTGACCTTACAGCATCTTGCTGCAGCTGGTACCATTATTCTCAACTTTGATTCGCAGAGGAGGAAACTGAGGTTCAGAAGTTTTGAGTAACAGCCCCAGGATGCTAAGTGCTTGGCGACACCCCAGAGAATAATAAGCCAGCCAGCAAGTACAAGCATTGGACAGACCAGCATTCACTTTGTTCCCGTCTCCACTCACGCATTCGTTCCTTCTGCAAAGGTCATTGTGTGGCTGCTCCTGAAAGGAGCCTGGGCGCTAGCTGTCTGATGCAGGGTAGCGGCAGCAGCATGCTTAGTACTCAGTGCTCTGCATGTTTCAAGTGCCCTCATTCAAAAGTGAAAACCCCCATCTGTCTGACTGTGGGCAAAACCTGGGTGCGCAGACCTAATGCAGCTTGTTCCACCAGTCTGTTCATATATGAAGTCCTGCACCATGGGGGTAGGTGGTGAAGGCAGTAGAAAGGAAACGTATGCAGACTGGGAATTTGACCCCAGAAAGGTATCTCTAGTCTAAAAGAAAAGATCCCCCAAACAAAATCAAGTCCTTCTGTCCCAATTATTTGACGGACAGTTATAGAAAGAACGTGTATTTCACTGTGAACAAGCAAAATCACTTTCTCCTCATTGACAGCAGGGCAATACAGGGTGAGCACTTAACTTTATGAACAGAATTAAGGATTCCAGCTCTTTAAATTCAATCAAGTTCTTAAAGCAGCAAACATCTAAAGGCAGGAGAATTAAAACAGTAAACAGGAATATACAGCATTGGAGCACTGGTGCTCAGCATGAGGATGCAGCCTTCTGAAGTCTCATCTTAATTAACCAAGCCAGAGCTGTAGTCTCCGGAGGGCAGGGGCAGGATCCACAGCTTCACCATGCATTTTTCAAGGGAATCAGAACATCCCATGCATCTGAAAGCCGTGGTGGCCCAGGACAGTGTGTCCTACCCAGGGAAGCTGGGACAGAGGGACAGTGGGACCCTGACTTGTTCCCCACAGAATGGAATCACGGAGCCACTCTACTGGCAGGGCTTGAATGTTCAATCTGTTGCCTTCATTTTGTCCAGAGAAAAACTGAGGCTCAGAGAGGTGTAGAGACTGACTCAAAACCACACAGCTAGTTCCCTCCAGAAGCCTGGGACAGACTGGTTCTCTCTGTACCTGTGCGTCCTGTCCCCTGAGGGTGCCGCCTGTGCTGCTCCAAAGCCTTGGGAGGAGTGGGGGTGGAGTAGGAAATAAATAGACTTAATCGTTTATCAGCAAGAACGCTGCATGGGCAAAATTAATTCTCCTGTTGTCTGAGAGTGCCCGATGTAGGAGTACTAAATCTTCAAATGAGATGAAGAAAGAACCACAAGGAGAGCTAATAGATGGAGGTTGGTGGGAAAAGTAGCATGGCTCTGTTTTTAATTAACTTTTATTTGGAGTAGGTGTTTATGACACGGTGCAGAAGGGTAAATGTTTGAGAAACAGCCTGCCCCACCCGTGACTTCAGTCTCCTGTTACCCAGAGGGCACCAGTCACAGTGTCTCAGAGTGTACTCAGTGCAACACACACGCACACATACACACACACTTTACCAAACAGTAGCACAGCAAGCATACTGTGCTACTTTTGCCTTGTGCTTTTTACTTGACAGTATATTTTTTAAAGTGTTCCAAATTTCATCTCTTCCTAAAAGCAAACCCAACAGTCCTTCCCTTAAGGGAACCATAAACCTCTCACCAATGACTACAAGAAAAACCAGCAGATTCTTTCCCTTGTAATTTTCATTTTACTGAGGAACAGACTGTTAGAACCTCTAAGTTAGAGGGGCTATAAGGGCAGTTAACCAGGGGAGCCTTTCTTTTTGTTAACAGCAATCCGTGTGTATCTGAATAGATGCATGTTCACCAGATGAGTAGATACACATGTCCTGGCACATGAATGCCATGCATGTGTGGTCCTGTGGCTCCTGCCTGCCTCTGGTACTGCAGAGAGGACAGAGGAGATCCTGCAAACCTGTGGGTTAGGAATTGGCTTTTCTCCCTGGGCTGTGCGCTGAGTGACTCTGAGCAGGCAGAAAGCTGTTGAGCCAGGGCAGGCACAGAGTGGAGTGGGTGGCTGGGTACATGGTGTGCTGATCAGAGCCGTGTCCCAGACAGGGCTCGGGGACCCACTTGGATAATGGGAAATACATTGTTTTCCCTTAAGTTGAAATTAAATATAATTGGTAGTAAAATGTGAGGAACTCGCAGCTCTGCTGGAGGGCGCCAGGGAAGCGCTATGGCTTTCTTAGGATTGTCTGAGGTGAGCTGGGGATTTGATTCAGCCTGTTCTTGTCCTGAGGCAAACTTGTAATTATTCTGTAAAGGGGAAGAAGAGAAGAGCACAGAAACCCCCGTTGGAGCTGGGTTCTCAGGTGCTTGGCGGGAGGCCTGGACCCGGCCCGCTGGTGCTGCTCACACCCCCCTGGGCGGGGACACTGATGGCTGATGGAGGGAACCCAACAGCAGCAGGCAGCCCCCCACCTGGCTGTGGCTGCTTCCCAAGCTAAGCGCTGCAGTGTAGCCCCTCTGCGGTGAGACCGAGGGTGAGGTGGACGACACGGGCTTTTCTAGACCAAGGTTCAGAGCAGAGCGAGAAAGGAGGCGAAAGTGTGCAGTGCAGTGGCCTCCACTGCTCCGGTTCACTTGTTTTTCCTCTCCCTTCCCCAGCAGTCCTGAAGCCCCGCCATCCTTGCCACCCCTCCAGTCCTGCCTCCTGCTCCTTCCTCCATTCCTCTTTTCCTCTCTGTCCCTCCTTCTTTCTTCTCTCTCCCTCTCTCTCTTTCTCTCTCTCTCTCTCTCTCTCTCTCTCTCTCTCTCTCTCTCTCTCTCCCTTCTTATGCAGTCTGGGCTGGGCCTCTGTGTCAGGTGTGGGGTTGAAGGGCAGAACGCAGCACTACTCCCAGCCTCCGCTGACCTATAGTCCCCCTGGGTACCCCAGTGTTACCCTGTGAATGACTGCAGTTGATACACTCACTCTCTGCATGAAAGCCAGCGATAAGAAATCCTGTCAAAGAAATGAATGCCCAACAGTAGAAAATTCCAGATATCTAGGAACAATGTGGGGACTTTGCGAGGAAGTTGGGAAGGGAAAATGATTCTTCCAAATCGTTTGAAAATGAACTAACCTGGTGTCGGGTGAGTGCGGGGAGAGATGGTGATGTAAGTTTTCCCCCAGACCAGGCTGCAGGAGAATACTGATTTCTGTCCTTAGAGGGAGCTGAGGGTGGCAGGCTGGCTGGAGCCTGGAACAACCACACCGATACCACCCAGCCACGCGGGCAGGTGCCGTGGGAAGTGGCTGTGGAATAAGGGCTCTGGAAGATGAGGTCTAGAGAGGCCCCATATTCAGTTGTGGGGTGTCTGTGTCATCAAGTTTCCTGTCTGTAATCACACAGCGGGGACATCTCCCTTCCACACAGGTGTCTGTGATGACTCACTGAGCTGAAGATCCCAAGCCAGGACACCTCCCCACACACTCCCTACCTCCCTGTGGTCTCTTCCTCCCCATGCCTGCTCATTGCTCTGTCTGCTGCTCCCCAGGGAGGTGTATCTTGTGACGGAGAGTCTGCAGCGAGAGAAGTCGGGGCTCCTGAAGCAGCTGGATTTCCTAAGGTGGGTCAGAATGCATCCAGATGCTTAGGTTGGAAGGGCACCTGGAGGTCAAGAGGAGCACCATTCCCCTCTTGTCCCCTGTGTATGGTTGGATCGCTGAGCACCACTCCTTTGGGTGTTTGGTACATTTACACACATGCCCACATCTCTGTGCAGTTTGTGCTGTTCGCACAGCTCTGACTCATTCTTGGTGTCTTCCATGGTGCCTACTCAGGTAGGGGGGCAACTGCATTTACTGGGCAGCTACTCTATGCCTGCTGTGTTATCTCCCGTCTTCAGCCAGACTATTAGGTAAGTAAAGCGGCTGTTAGGACAGGAAGTAACTGACAAGGAAGCTGAATTTAGTAAATTATTAGAAGCTGCGAAGCTCCTCACAGATGAGCCAGGATTGAAATCCACAGCCAGCTCTTTGTACTCAGCTATATTCCAGTCCTGTTTTCTGGATGAGTAAACAAATCACAAACAGCAAACATCTCAAGAAAGGAGTCTCCTCAGACTCTAAAGTGCACTGAAATAAATTTAAAGTTCACTAGTCTGGAATGTGCCAGAAAGAAAAGCAAGCCCATGTCGGGCAGGATGGAATTTTTGGTTTTGCCGCTGTGGTTGTACACTGCAGCTACCCCAGCACCCACTGCTGATGGGACAGAGGCTCTGGGTGCAGATTGTTTGAATCACTTCCTGGATATGTAATGGAGTTAGGGGGTGTTATTTCAAGGGCACGTCACTGTGTCTGGTGTCAGTGACAGTACCAAATCAAAGCAGCCTCCCCTGGATGTGGTTCTGATGAACTCCACTCTGCACAAGGCAACAAGGCCTCTGCAGAAGGGTTTAGGTGGTTACCTTCTGATCACTGGAAAGAGTGTCCTGATTCATAAGCGGGCCTTATTTAGTAAGAGGGCGAGAACCAGATGTATAAGGACAGATTATTTGTTTTTGTTTTCATCTGTTGTACTTGGAAGAAAATAAAGGGCAGATCCTAAGAGAATGGCAAAGCAGTACTCCACAGACACTCACTGGTAATTTCCCTGAGGCTGGACTTTCTGTGTGATGGTGGAGTTACTAAAGCTGAAGCTGAGATGTCGGGGTACCAGAAAGCCCCCAAGGACAGCTTTCCCATTGCAGTGAAATCCTCAGGAATCACAGGCGGTGACAGTGCTGGGTGTAGGCGGGCCGGGGAGGCCAGCAGGGATACGGAGGCAGAGGCGGGGGAATCAAGATGATGGCTGGAATGTGACAGATGAGGAGCGCTGGGCTCCTACACAGACAGGAGCACATTTCAGGGCTCGTGGTTAGGAATATGCACTACAGAGCAAGACCTGGCTCGAAATCCTCACAGTCTAGTACTATCTTGGGCAGGTGATGTGAGCAGCTGGGTCTGAATTTCCTCACACCTGACTCATAGGCTTCTTTGGAGAATTAGGTGAGGTTTGCAAAAGGGGTTAGCACAGGCCACGGTGTGGTGAAAGGAGGGACATGCTGCCTTTCTTTAAATGCTGTAGTTTCTGCATGGCTGCACGGAGGAAGCAGGAAATAGCACCCAGGTACCCAAAGTCTTCACCTGGGTGTGAAGCTGCTGACTTACTCCCTGCATGAGTAGGTTCCTTCTACATGTGTTGCTTCCTCTGCTCTTCTGGGCTTACAGAACACCCCCAAGCCTTAGCCTCACCCTGGCTGTCATCCCTGAGGCCTGCCTGACGCTAGTCCTGCAGCATACAGCACACAGAGCAAACACCTGGCCCCGGGAGTGCCCAGTCAGCAGTGCGCTGTGATGACCAGGGCCCGGCCTCTGCTGGGCCTCCCTTTCCTTTCAAAAGCGTGGATTGGTTCAGAGGCCAGTGATCTGAAGTATCATTGAGTTACAGAACTTCATGCACTTTGTGGTCTTCTGATCTCTTGTGTTAGTGGATAAGATTCTCCCTCGTTACAGTCTAGCACATCCTGCAGTCACACCACACCCCAGGCCTGCTCACTCCGTGGTGCAGTGTACCTCCATCCTCCTTTCTACCCTCCTCCTTAGACTCCTGGGAGCTTGCCCTGTGCCCGCCTGGGCCTCATCTCCGCTTTCTGTGCTGCCCTGGGAGAACAACCTGTGCTCCTAGAGAAGGTGACTCCACCTCACCCCTGTGCCTGGCTCTGGAGTTGATCTGTCCTTTGAGGCTGCTGCAGGGTCACTCCAGCATCTGTTCTCATCTCCTCTGCTGTCCATTCCCTCTCTGTTAGAAGTGTCTGCAGATACACTGGAACATTTCACACCTGACCCCTGTGGTCTTCACTTCTCCATCCAGCTGCTCTGCGTTTCTTCCATCCCTTGACAACAAAACTTCCAGGAGCCATTTACCTTCCCTGTCTTCTCCATGTCCTTTCTTCTCTGTCCCACTGAAACAGCTCCTGTCCACTCACCCATGACTTCTACCTCACTAAAGCTGTGGTCCACTCTCAGGGCCCCATCCTGTCCCCAAAGTCACTTCTTAGTGCAGCATCCAGGGGGCTCCTTTCAAAGCCAGAGTCAGATAGATCATGACACCCTCTGCAGTCCACACCTCCCCACCCTGTGGTTTTATATCTCATTTGGAATGAAAATTGTCATTCTTCCGGTGATCCAGGAGGCGGTGAATAAGACGGTCCCCACCCACTCCTGCCCTCGTTTTCTCTAACCTCTTCTCTTAGTTTCTCTCCCTTTGGGCACCCTACTCCTCCTGTTTCTCAGGCCCACCAGGTATGCCCCAACCCAAACCTTGCCTTGCTCTCTCCTCTGCCTGGACCGCTCTCCTCCAGACATCTGCCTGTTTTCTCCTCCTTCAGTCTCCACTCAGCTGTGGCCTCACCAGCAAGGGCTTCCCTGGCCATGCTAATGGCAGTAGTGTGCCACCCTCTGGCTCTCTTCTTCCAAGTTCCGGCTTTATGTTTTTTGAAGCAATGATCCACCTGCTAACATCCAGGTTGCCTCAGGCAAGAATTTCATATTTTGTTCATAAGTGCTTCCCAAGAGCCTGGCAAGTGCTCAGGAGCCCTTTAAATGGAGCCTGCACACATGCCTGAAGGAATGCTTAGGCAGAGGGGGCTCTGGCAGGCCTGGTGAGGGGGAGCATGCTCCCTAGTGCCGAGTGCCATGCATGATCTTGTGGGGCTGCAGGTGTCAGTAGACCATTCAGTTTTACCCCCCTGCCTCTGAGCTGATTGACAAACTGTCCTCTGTGGTTAATCACTTCTCTAAGGGAAGACATTCCACATGCTATTGGGGTCCTCCACACTAGACCCTTCCCTGCACCCATCTGACCAGTAAAATGACAACTGCTGGAACTGTGGGCTTGTGTGTGAATAGCTTCCCCCTTGCTGTCCACAGGGAGAGGAACAAACATCTCCGAGATGAACAAGATATAAGCTTTCAGGTCAGTGGCCGGTGCTCCCTTTGGGGTTGGGGCAGTGGGAGACAAAAACAGTGATCCAAGGGCAGCCAGATCTGTGCCAGGGCTGACCTAAGGTTGTCCTGACATCTGGGATGTGTTTGATCTTGGTGTGGGTGCAGGATGATGGTGCCAGATGTTTGGTAAATGATATGAAAATCAAGTGGCCTGGCAGATTGTGACCCGAGTGGATTTTCCATGAGTAACGTACTTTCCTCTTGGCATAGTGGGAGGAATGCCTTTGGGAGGACCGCACCTTTCTTGGCTGCAGAGATGGCAGTCCCATCTGTGAGATGATGCAGTTGAAATGCCACCTTAACTTTTAAGCCAAAATGCTATAACTTTTAAACCAAAATGCTTAGTTTTATTTTCACTTAAATTTTCAACTATTGATTTTGCATTTTTACAGTCATGGAACAAATTAAAAATATGTCTGTAGCTATTTACATAGTTGATTTTATGTAAAAATTTTTCTACTTTATAGGGACTCCTCCTCTTGTGTACCCTAGCACCATCCCTCTTTACTTCCTCAAGTATCTTGAGAGGCTTTATTTATTTAGATACCTTCACTGTGGTGAGCAAAATCTAAGACTCCACACTCCTCTGCTCATCTTCCTCTTTACCAGGATCAACTGGGTGCTCTGAAGAAAGAAAAATGCGGGTGGATGGATTAGCGTGGCTTCCTAATTATAGGGTTGTCACACCATGAATTGTGGGTGTGTCCCTGGACACACCATTCATCACTTGGGACCATGATCCCTGCTGTCACACAAGGAAAGGAGATCCTTGTCCTCTTTTTTCCCCACATTAGAGGGATTTAAGAGAAAAGCTGTTGTGAAGAATGAAGTGTACTGCATCCTTGTCTGAATGGCAGCCTAAATATGGCTGGCATAAGGCAGCTAGGTTGCCCTGGCTTGGGCCTGACCTGGTTTAAACCACCAGTACCTGGGAGACGTGTCACACTCCCTGCCTTCAGTATATCACTGACAGCAAACATTTCTGTTGCCCACTCATGCATACCATCTGAGCAAGACTTGAGCCTACACATGTTTGTTTGATGATGATAATGGTTGTAATTGCTTTAGAAGTAACGCTGGATTTTTTTAAGCTTCCAACCAAATGTCATCCTAATCCCTTCACCCTACTTCCTTTCACCTGCCAAACCCATTCTGCTCTGAACAGGAGATAAAGTGAAGAACCCCAGTGGGGACTGAAGAAAAGGGGGTAAAGTCCTGTTGATATAAAATATAATTAAAGATTCATCTACAATAATTAAAGCCATACCTCCAGGGGCCCTGGGAGTGCTGCAGCTCCTCCTCCCCTCATTAAGGATCACGGAAAACTTTGGCGGGGTGACTAATGAGAGGTACTTTCTGTGATCTGACTCCCTCTGCTCTCCTGGAGGACATCTCTTAGGGAGCTTTGATAGAGGAGTTCTAAGACCTTGCTCCACAGATGCTGGAGCTGTTTATCTACACCCAGTCTACTTCCCCCAAAGGCCTAAAAAGCTTACACAAGCACAGGAGATGGATAAGGCCATGGGTTACTTGGCCTTCCAGGTTCTCATTGTATCTGGGGCTTTGGAAGTAAAGAGATTAGAGCCACAGAGATGAGTGTGATTTTAAATGTGCAGAAGCTTTTAATGCCAATCAGTATTTGTCTTATGCATGAAACAGCTATCTCTTCTTCGTCTTCTTGCAAACTATCAGTGCCTCTGAGAAGAATAACATGGCAGACCAAGGCTCTACACTTTTTCCTTGGATTCAGTTATGAGAAAGGAGATGGAGGAATTGGGGTGATAGCCAAAGGGGAAAGTGGGTGACCAGCACCCTGTTGGCTTACTTCAAAGTCTTGATACACTCTGCCTCCCAGAAGCAGGAATGGTGAGCCCTTTCCTGCTCAGGCATTGGGGCCAGTCCCCAGGCATGCATCTGAGGGCATTCTGTGTTTCTGCAGAAAGATAAGGCAGCCAAGGCAAACACAGCTGCTTCCAAGGCAAATTGGAAGCAGAGATCTGGCTCTGTGATCGGCAAATATGTGGACAGTGGAGGGATTCTTAGAAGGTAAGTCATCATTGTTCATCACTTATTCATCTGCTTGGATGTTGGCTCTGGGCCACACTCAGTGAAGACTGGGCTCTGAGCTATAGCCTTGGAGGGGAATTCTGAGGTCAGCTGCTCTCACTGCCTTAGAAGCTTGGAGAACATGACCCGCCCTGCTGAGGCATCCATGCTGGAGGGGGTCTATGCAGAGGAGACTTTCAGGAAAGGTCGTTGTCTTCTGAGGCTGCCTATCCTAGGGTGTGCTACAGAGAAGAACCTAAAGGGTGCTATAGGTCCACAGAGTGAGAGGAAGAGAAGAGGGCCCAGGGAGAGAGACAGAGGGTGGGCTGGATGACTATTGTCTTCTGAGCAGAACAGATGTGGCTGGCTGTTTCAGAAACATGACTTTCTTGGCTATGAAGGTTAATTAAAGAGTTATCTGGGGTCTTACTGGATGGATTCTTTGATAGACAAGATTGGGTCTTGTGCTTGACAGATTGTTTCATAGATTCTTATGTAACTAGCTCAAATACAACATGTTTTGCTGCTGTTGGACAGCACATGATTGAGCTTGAGAACCCAAAGTATTGGCTTGCCACCCGTGCATAGACAGTGGGCCCTGCCCCATCCTGTGTGGCATACTCTCTGCCCACACAATGGTCACAGAGAGGTGGAGGCCCTGAAGAATCAGACCCAGGGAGAAGCAAGCATAAAAGGATAAAAAGATTACATTTCCCCAAGGGAAGATGACTTTGGGGATGTAAATCAGCTCCTCAGGAAAATTTTTGGGTCTGTTCATCATAAATTCCATCTCTAAATAGCTGAATAATGATATACAATTTGGAAGCCAAATTTCTGCGGTAGTAGTTGGCCTTTTGGTTCCATGGCACTGAATGTATCTATTGATTCAGCAGGCACTTACTGATTGCCGACTCTGTGCCAGGTATTCTTTTGAATTTTACAAAGACTTGAAAGATGAATTGGACATGACTTTCTCTGTTAATATCTATTAGCAAATGCTCATTTAATATTGAGGTTGTGTGAGGTCTTGGTGTATGTGCTGGATACCTGAAGTGAGTGAAATAGACCCATCTCTTGAGCAGAGGAAACAGACAATAATCCAGTAAGCAACAAATCATGAACTCTAAATCCTAATACAGGCTTAGCAAAAGTGGATGCTTTCTCTACCGGTGCCAGAGAGCGTTTGGTGGCAAAACCAAAAATGAATTTAGTCACGCTAAGCTGAGGGTATTATAGAATGTCAGCAGTGCTTAAGAATTTCCCAAATAAAAAACCTTTTCCTAGAAATGCTTTCTTTTAGAGCCTGTATAAGTGGCTGTTTTGTTTCTGGTCGACAAGCCTCTGGAGAAGCATGCTGTGTGTGCGTGCTGCTCATGTTGCACCCAGATATCCTCCTTGCCTGGGCAAAGACAGTGACAGTGAGTGTGAGTACTCGTCACGCTATGGTTACTAGGCTCGATAGTGTGGACAGGAAGCGTGCTGGAAAGAAGCCATTTGGCTTTTATTGAAAACTGTGATTTTTATAAGTAAAGGGATAGGTGTTTGGCTTGCTGTAGATTTCTTATTTTCGGTCAAGGGATCCAAATGAATTCACCATTGTTATGAGCAAGCACTGCGTCTTAATTGATCTTTCAGAATTACAATTAATCTTAGAATGGTGGTGTTTGCAGTTGGTTTTATTTTTCCTTCCTATTGTCTGTTCTTGGGAGCAATAAATCCTATAAGCCAGGGGTTAAAATAAAAGGTGTTTCTGTGTTCTGTATATTCTATGTTCCTCACTACATTTCTTCCTCCCCATGTCCTGTCACCTCAATACTTCATCTTTGTTGAATTTGCTTTTCTAGTCTGTGTGTGTGTGTGAGAGAGAGACAGAGAGAAAGATAGAGAGAGAAAGAGATTCAGGGACAGAAAGACTGATGCAGCGTGGGTGTAAGGTCCTACCTGTCAGACTTCAGCTCCCTTTCAGAATTCTCAGCTTCAGTTTTTTTCATAAAGACCTAGAAGGAGCTCCCTTGCTCAGGAGCCTCGGTGAGGCCTTTGCTCTCCAAACTTCCTGAAAATGCCACCTGTTCTTGGTGTGTATCCCAGAGGCCTGTTTTTTTTTCCCCTCCTCCCACTGCTCCTCTGTGGTGTTCCTGCTCAAATGTGTCAGGAAACAAGGGTGCACTTCTAGGGACAGAAAGAAGGAGAGGTGGATGGATATTCCTTCTGGCCCAAAACATTCTCTCTCTCAAGGGGCAGCTGCCTCTGAGGTGCAAGACACCTGCTATGAGAGGTCAGGGCCCCCCAGAGCCATGGCACCCCATACTGTGGAGGGCACTGGGTGAACATGCCTACCACTGAGTTGTTGCAGTTGTGAATAGGCAAAGCAGATGGGCCACCTTTGCAGTTTCATTTGTTTCCTCAGTGAGGAACCTGAGGCTTGCAGAGTGGAAGTGTCCTACCCAAGGGTGTGCAGTTTATAAGGGCCAGTGCTGGGAGAAGAATGGGTCACTTGATTGCCAGTCTGGCGCTTTACTTCCTTTCTTCATTACCTTTACTTCTTCATAGTGCTCTCCGAATTTGTAGAAGTGTGTTTATTTGGTCATTAATGCCTTAGACCTTATGTTAGCCAGCTTTGCATTGTTGTGATAAAATGCCTGAGAGAAACTGCTGAAAGGAAGAGAGGTTTATATTGATTCAGTTTTCTAGGCTTCAGTCCATGGTCAGTTGGCTCCAAGGCAAAAGCATCATGGCGGAGTGACATGGTGAAGGAGAGCTGTTCCCTTCATGGCAGCCAGGAGACAGAGGGGAAAAGCCCAGGAAGAAGTGGCTGGGCACAAGACAGAGGCTTTGTCCAGTGGTCTGCTTCCTCTGAGGCCATGCCACCCACACCCTACTCAGCTGTGAACTCTTCATGGGATGACTCTATTGATGAGATCGACACCTTCCTCATCCAATCAATCACCTCTCTAGACCCCAGCTCTGAAGACTGCTGCTTTGGGGATCAAGCCCTCAATGTACAGGTTTTTGGGGGAACATTTTGGATCCAAACTACAACAGACCCCCACTAAACCCAGCATGCATGTGGACAGGCCCTCTGCCCATCTGTTCACAGCTTTCTTTCAGTCCAGCCTGACCATAATCTTTCATTCTCATCCTCATCATCAGGCACTTAGTGTTAGAATGAATGAGCTAAAAGAATGCTAGCTCTGTAGTTTTTCTTTCCTGATTTTCTTTCTCTTCTCCAAAGGCCTGGTGCTTTTCAGTTGTCTTTCACAAAAGGTATTCTATAATGGAGGATATTCCCCCACTTTGTGTTTCTTCCCCATCCTGACAGCCAGTCCGAGGAGGAAGAAGATGTATTTAGCATTCCAAGAGGGAAGGGCTCCCTGGGCCTGGGTGCATGCCCCCTCACAGAAGAGGAACCTGAGACCAGCGAGCCAGGGGCTGAGAGTCCACTCCGACGGCCACTTCGCAGAATCATCTCCATCGAGGAAGATCCCCTGCCCCAACTCCTGGATGGTACCCTTGAGCAACCACTGAGCAAGTCCCCTGAAGAGGAGGGGGCCTCCAGTCAGGGGGTAGAGGGACCAGTCCAACAGGCCCCACCCTTGACACTCTCCCCCACATCTCCCCGAGGGCAGCCTGTCGGAAAAGAAGCCCTCTGTCAGGTAACAGCCCAGCCTACCTGCTTTGTGGGCATTGTTCTGTGATCTGTCCTTTGCCTTTGCACCCAGGAGTCCCAGACGGCATTCAGGAAGTCAGCACAACAGGTCCCGGGATGTGTCACATTCCTATCTTCCAAATGCCCCTTTCCCCTGCTTGGCTGAGTGTGGTAGGAGAGACTTGGGCGCACTGATGAATTCTCTGTGTTACCTTTGCTGTTGGCCCCATTCCCCCATCCTGTGCTCTTTTCTGACTCAGGTGCAAAGCATTTATTGAACGCCTACTTAAGGCAGGCTTTCTCTGGGCTCATACCATGAAGCATCAGATACTTTCAAAGCTGCACATGTACTCCTCTCAGCAGGGTTGGTCCCTGCTGGAAAGTGTGTGCACACTCATTTCCTCTTGGTTCTTAGTCAAGCAGCCTACATCCCCCAATTCCCTGCCTTTTCCTCCCTTCAGAGAGTCTTTGCTCTCCTGCCAAGCCTTCCTGCTAAATTCTGCCAGGAGACATAGACCACATATATTCTTCCTCTGGCTCAAGATGGTAATATCCTTCCTCTCATCTGTGACCCAGGCCTTGAAACAAGCTGCTCAAGCCATCAGCCTCCACTTGACCTTCTGAAACAGCTTCAGAAACATCCACTGGGAGGTGCAGGAGACTCTAACCCTGCACATTGTGCATCCTTGTGGAACTGTAATTCCTAGCTTTAACAATTAGTATGTCTTACTTTTCTATTTTTAAGTTTTTTAAATTCAGAAAGGCATATAGAAGGGAGGCAAACACACAGCTCCTGTGGCCCAGCTAAGTCTCCTCACTGGCCCCTGCTGTAGCTGGGGTATATCACTCTCTCTTGCAGGATGTGCAGGCTGAGGGCCTGGCATAAGCAGGGGCTCACCACTCTTCCTGGGTGAGTCCTGCCTGAGGCTGTACCTTCTCCATTTGCTTTGGGGCCTACAGAAGAAGTGCTCTAAACAGGGATAGGCAGCAGCCACAGGGCTAAGAATTAGGCATCTCCACCACCAGGATCCTTCAGGTACCCTGGGCTTCACATTCTTCACCTGTGCTTCTGCCCAGTGTCTCAAACAAATGACAGTTGGAGATACAAGGATGAGAGGCACCAGCATCTTTGTGCATCACATGAATAAACAAAACAGGACAGGAACATCATTTTTGAGTGTGGGCTTTCTTTTTATTTTTTTTTTTTTTTCCAGTATCGGGAATCAAACTCACAACCTTGAGCTTGCCAGGCAGGTGCTGTGCCGCTGAGCTAAATCCCCAGCCCCTTGAGTGTGGGCTTTAAAAGTTCTTTTAGTTTAAATTCTGTAGTTGACCTTGAATTCCTTCCTAAGTACTGGGTGGAATTTATTTCTCTGCAAAAGACTGCCAATGACTTTCTCTGAAACTCAAGTACTGCTAATATCAACTGCCACTCCATTATAGTATTTGCTCAAGGACAGGAGCTAATTCCCCCAATTCACTCTCAAATAGATGTCAGAAAGATTCCTCTGACCAGGCAGTGCTGAGCTGAGCTTGCAGGCAAGACTCAAGTGAGCAAGCACTCGCAGAAAGGAATGGCCACTGGGCAGAAACAAGGGACACCAAGCTGTGTCCCATTCATCTTGTGTCCTGAGCAAGCCCACTGTCTTGGTTACTTTTCTCTCATTGCTGAGACAAAGTACCTCATGCCCAGAAATGAGGAAGGAAAGGTTTATTTAGCTCACAGTTTGTAGAGGTTTCAAATGGAGGTTTCCATAAAGCAGAGTGGCACATGGCAGAGGGCAACAGTTCATGGGCGCAGAAAACAGCAAAAGCAGCAAGAGCAAAAAAGGAGGAGCAGAAACTAGCCTCTTTCCCTCCCTTATATTGTATGAAGGCTCCCCACCCCAGGTTGGGTGTAGCACTTACACCCATAATCCCAGCATTGGACCATGAATCAGTCAAAATCTCTATAAGCCTGCCTTATGACTGCATGAGGCTTTAGGAGGCCATCAAGACACAAACCATAACACTCACCCCTTCCTGGCTTTTAGAGTCCCTGACTAATGGGTGGTCCAGCTCCCTGCACTGGCTCCTGGAGCTCTGGGGAAGCTTCAGTGGCCTGTAGGAAGCCACAGTGGCCTCTGAGAAATTGCAGTGGCCTCTGGAAAGCTGCAGTAGCCGGGCATCACAGCACATTCCAGCTTCCTGAGTGGCTGGTACCCAAGGAAGACGGCTACAAGCTGAGGAGAGAGAACAAGAGAGCCATATGAGGGAGGAAGCAAGGGGCTCCATTCCACCCCAGCTTTCAGTGACAGGGCAGAAAAAAAGAGCTCTTCAGCCCAGCCTGGATGTCTCTGCCCCTGTGATATGGTGGCCTTCTCTTCTCTAGATCTCCTTCTTTCTGGGAATGGCCCAGCGGTCCTGTCTACCTGGAGAATCCCTGCCTCCTCTAAGTTGCTCTCTGTTCCCCCTCTGCTCGTATAGCTCTCCAAGTATTGTGCTTCTGTGATTGTTTACATGCCCGCCTCCCCAACTTCCACATCACCAGGGTCTGCCTCCCCACCCCAGGGTCACAGCAGCCGGGCAACACATGTCGGTGGTGGCTGTTTCTCCTCCCTCCTGCTGTGGGAAAGAGCCTCTGTGCCCAGAGCCCAGTATGAACTGCATTCTGAGCCTGGGGCAGCCTCTCTGGTTTGGGCCCTCCAGGAACCATAGGCAGAACAAGAAGGATGAGTCAGGTCAACAGCAGGGACTAGCAGCTGTGCCCAGCAGGTGCCCAGACCAACTGTCTGTGACCCACAGGAGGAAAGCTCGCCATCCACTCCAGACCGACTGTTCAAGATCGTGTTTGTGGGCAACTCAGCTGTGGGGAAGACGTCCCTCCTGAGGAGGCTCTGTGAGGACCACTTCTCAGCAGGCATTGCGGCCACTGTGGGTGAGTCCTCACCCAGGAAGGGATTTTAAGCCCTTGGAAGGATATGTGGCGCTGGCTGGTAGGGACACCGGTGTCTGCGGTCCTCAGCAATGGGCTGAGTGAAGCCCACAACCTCATACCACCAGGCTTTGATCTGGGTACCCCAAGACAACTTCCAAGTTTCATCTTGGGCCAAGCCAGCTTCCACTTCAAGCTGTCTGAGAAGCTGGACAACCTTCCAGTGCCTCAGAGCCCACTGAGGGAGATTTCCTTTTCTTTCTCCCACTTTGACCTGACTCCACATTTCTCCTACTCATGGACCTCTGCCATAGGCCACAGTTCTCCATGCTTACCGCTGGGCCTTTTCCTGTACTTCCTTTTCGTGCTCTGCATCCTCCTGGCCCCTCCCTGTGCCCACTCCAACAACAGACTAAAAGCTGCCCTACCCATGACAGAGCATCAGGGCCCTGAAGGGAAGGGGGACAGAGCCCGAACCGAACCTCGGCAAGGTGGGCAGGCTTGCTCTGTGCATCCCTCTAGTCTGACATCCACCTGGTCTGTGGCAGGCCAAGGATGAGTGTGTGTAGCCCTGAGCAATGGGCCTCTCCTGCCAATAGGATCAGGTCTGTTTATTCTTCCTGCAGATGGCCCTGAAATGGAAAACTCTGAAAAAGAGGAGATCAGATTAATTGCACTTCCCAGGGGGTCAATTATGGAAGCACCTACAATTTAGGAATGAGAAAAATCAAAAGTTCTATATCTGTAGTACCATCGATCACATCCACCCTGCTGAGGCAGCCACTTAGATTAGTTTCTCTACCACACAGCTTGCCTTGCCTTGTTACAGTGACAGTGAGGAGCTGTCAGTGTCAGCGAGGAGCTGTCATACAGAATGCTCCCTGGAGGGAAGTGTATTCGCTGATGAGTCTCAGACCCCTAAGGCCAATGCAGCCCAACCCAGCACAAGGCTCTGGCGTGCTACCTCTCCAGGGCACAACTGCAGCGCATCCAGGAGTGGGGACTAGATTCTCCTTCCAGGATCACTTACATTGCCAGAGTCTGTGGTCTCCCACATCCCCATAAGAACTCAGTGGCCAGAACTCTTGGCTTTTGATCCAACTGTGTGACCAAAAGTACTCTACCTGCTCCACCACAGGACCCTACCTACTTTTCAGTAGTGGCTGACGATGTTTTGGATGACCACTACTGAAAAGGTGATGTTTTGTCCATGTAGATCACCAGAGGTGGAAAGCAGCTTGGAAATAGCCTATTGTAAGAGAGGAAACAGGTCCCCAACAGGCTGATTATTGGGAACTAAACTCCCTAGCTCCTAGGATTCCAAGTCCAGTGCTTGATCAGCTGCTGTCCCTGTGGCCCTTGCCAGTCCTGTTTCTGAGTTCTTGGGACATGACCCCCACAGGCCTTTCAGAAGGGGGGATGGGACACTCTGCAGTTCTAGAGTTGGCCTTCAGACTTTTGGAACACCATCTTGCATATGTGAATATTCTTACAGGTCACAGGAAAAGAATGTTTGTATCAGAGAACCTGTGTCAAGATCCTTTTCTCTGAGTGCTGCTATGGGGTCCAGAATGCCTGTCATTGACCTTGTCCCTCTTTCTGGGGCAGATGACCCCAGGGTGTGTCACCCTCAGAGAGATGCTTGTGATGGCTTAGAGGTTCTAAACCCATCAAGGGTAAATGCCACATTTAGTTCCCTCCCTTACCTCCTCTCTCCTTTCTCCTCTTCCACACATCTTTAGATTGGCTTACAGATGTTTTAAAGCATGGCCCATCCCCCAGGATATTTGAATTTTATTAGGAGAACTTTGAAAGGATTTTAGCCAAAAGAGAAAGAAAGAAAGAAAGAAAGAAAGAAAGAAAGAAAGAAAGAAAAACAAAGAAAGAAAGAAAGAAAGTTAGAAAGAAAGAAAGAAAGAAAAAGAAAGAAAGAAAGAAAGAAAGAAAGAAAGAAGGAAAGAAACAAGAAAGAAAGAAAGAAAGAAAGAAAGGAGAGAAGAAGAGGGAGGGAGGGAGAGAGGAAAAGAGAAGGAAGGAAGATTGGGAGAAGATTGGGAGTACAAGAGGGAGGGGATACACTGGCCTGCATCTTCACTCCCCCTTCAGTTTTCCCGTGAGAAATGAATCCGTGAAGGGCAGTGTGGTCTGCACTGCACATCGCCTTCCTGCACGGGCTCTGACTTGCCCTCACACAGTGTCACTGAAGAGGTCACGGGCTGCAACACAGTGTGAAGCCTGCAGCTGAGATAGGCTGAGTGACTGATGAGGGCCAGAGTAAGGAAGTGGGAGACAGGACCGGAGCTCAGGTCCAGCGCTCTGTGCATCTCCCTGCAGCGCCTCCTGGGAGGCGTGAGGACAGCTTCCTCTGGGCCTGACGTGATTCCAGACATGGGAGGCTCACTTCCTGATTGAGAAGTGAAGATGCCCCCAGCCCCGGGAGCCCTGATGACAGGCCCGGTCCCCCTGACAGGAATTGATTACCGAGTGAAGACGGTGAATGTGGATGGCTCTCAAGTGGCCCTGCAGCTGTGGGACACGGCTGGACAGGAGAGGTGAGGAGCTGTCCCTGAGGTCTGGGCTGGGAAGCAAGGCTTGTAGGCCTGACTGTGGCCTCTCTGGGCAGGTACCGCTGCATCACCCAGCAATTCTTCCGAAAGGTTGATGGCGTCATCATCGTGTACGACCTCACAGCCAAGGAGTCATTCCTGGCAGTCCGGCAGTGGCTCAGCAGCATAGAGGTGAGCTGGCCCCTTCCAGCGGCTGCGGGCCCTCTGTCCTGCCCCTCTCCCTCCGGCTCTCTCCTTCCCAGGACCAAACAGAGGCAGGTGTTTTTTGCCTGTGCACGTGAGAGCCTGGTACCAGGTTAGGGACTGGGGGTCAGGAGCTGGTGCAGACCCTGCCCGCACAGAGAAACACAGACATCGCCTGTGCTGTGGTTTGAAGGCCTTAGCCAAGACTCATGCTGAAATGTGACTCTTACTGTGAGGTGTGAAGAGGGTGGAACTTAATCTGACTACAGTATTTGGGTGGTGTAGAAAGGAGGCTGTGAAGGTTGTGCCGTAACAAGAGGGGCTGTGGCTGTACAAGAGGAGAGGCCTGAGCTGGATGTTCTTTCTGGCCATGTGATGCCTTGCGCCACCCTGGGACTCTGCAGAGTCCTCACCACACTGAAGAGAACCTCACCAGATAGAGCTGTCTAAGCTTGAGCTCCCCAAGCTCAGAGCAGTGTGCAGATAAACCTTTATAAACTAGTCACACTGCGGTGTTCAGTTGTGGCAGCAGGAAGGGGACTACTACTT
Source organism: Chinchilla lanigera (assembly GCF_000276665.1). Classification (NCBI taxonomy): domain Eukaryota; kingdom Metazoa; phylum Chordata; class Mammalia; order Rodentia; family Chinchillidae; genus Chinchilla; species Chinchilla lanigera. The sequence goes on along the minus strand of NW_004955413.1, from coordinate 1,441,176 downwards.
CCTGTAACTGTGCCATTACGATTACTGTGAGTGAGGCAAGGGTAGACTGGAGTAGAGGTGCAGAGCAGGGTGCCCATGAGGTTCCCCTGAGAAGAGAGCAGTGTTCAAATTGAGTCACAATGGAGCTTGTCCTCATTCTCACCACTCCTTGCTCAGCCCCGCATCTTGCAGGTGCCAGTGCTCCCGGCTGTGCCCTGCCCAGTAGCTTCTCAGTGCAGAGTTTGAGGCCTGTTTCACAGCCCTCACACACCCTCCAGGGGAGGTCATTCTATAAATATGCACCTTTGGGCTCCTCCCAAGTCCAAAGGCCTACAAGGGCACTGAGCAGCTGCGTTCTTCAAGTCCAGGGCTAAGTGTGAGGCTCTACCTGCTTGGTTCATGCTTGCAGTGTGTTGCTTTGAGAGGGCCAACGACCTCTTGCCCAAACACATTGTTCCTCTACTACCCTGATGCAGGCTTCGCAAGGTCAAAGGCAGCATAGACAAGCCATGTATTGCCTCTACAAAGCAGTCAAGTAGGACTTCCCATTGCCTTCCCCCAGCAGGATCCATCATTCATTCTGTATTTGTTCAGAACACTGCCAGGCCCTGCTCTAGGGCCTGGGAATTATACAGCAGACAAAGGAGACACACTTCTGCCCCCATAAGGCTTATCTTCAACCTTTGCTGTAGACCCGTCACCTGCTTATGGCTCTGTTGTAACTCATATGCTTACCCACCTGTGTCCCCCACTGGGCCCTGTGCCTTCTGAGAACTGAAGCCACATGTTTGTCACTGTAACCCAGATGCTTGGCAGGGGCCCTGCCTACCGGTGCTCAGCTGATCCAGATATGTAAGTGGATGTTCACTGGAGTTGCTGATCTCTTCATCCCTTTGGCCTTGAGACCTGATTCTTCCCACCAAAATCTGTTTTTGTGTCACTTTAGCTGGGCCACTCTCTGCTATTAATCTGCATCCTTATTACCAAGAAAAATAAGAGAAAGAATGGAAACCAGATTTAAGAGTAACTCAGAAATTTACTTAATGCAAATTATTTCTCAAAATTACTTTGCATAAAACCCTTACACATGCAAAACTGTATGTTTTGAAATACAGTGGATTATCTTTGCACCAGACTATTAAGAGTAGCAAGTGGTATGGATAAATGTGGCAATTCCTGTTTACAGTGTGGAATTTATGATGTGATTTTCTTTCCCTTCCCTTCTCTGTCATCCCCTCCTCCTCATCCTGCTGGTCTTCCTTTCCTTCCTTCTTGTTGGCAGAACTAGGAGGAGCATTAGGGATCCCTTAACCCATAGTTTTCACACTCTTGTCTCTGGAGCCTTGGAAGCTGATACATATTCCCTGAGAGTAGGGCAGGGCAGGAATGTCTAGTGACTTCAGCTATGAGTATTCATCCCTTTTTGTCATCAGATCTTCTTGGCTTCTTTCAGTTGTGCATATTGAGGGTACAGGTACGTTTTACTAGGCAAAGGAGTTTCCCTGTGAAAATCCCAATTTAGCATAATCTAGCACACTGGTTTCATCTAAAATGAAGAAATCAGGGTCATAACTTCTTCAAGGCCACCCATTCTTTTCTCAGCCACAGATATTCAATTGTCTGCCATCTAAATTATGATATATCTTGGAACTGGGTAGAGGCAGTCCAGAAGTAATGGAGGTAGATAGAAACAAATTTGCAGGACTGTGCGCTCTGCTATTATTAGGGGTATAGTTTTTATGTCTCCTGTTTCCACAGAGGACCTGGGATCAAGAGAGAGAGTATCCAGTTGGACTTGGTAGAGATGAAGAAATCTCAGAGGGCGGCTTGGAGTAGTCACTATAGGCAACTGTTACTGAGCAGTGGATATCTGCCTGTTCCTTCATGGAATGAGACAGACAGCACCATCAGCATGTGCCTGGGAAGATGCCCAGGGAAGGCTCAGAGCACCCAGAGGGGTTAACCCATACATGGCTAACTCAGAACTCTGCTAATTCGTCAGCTTTTCATTGCTGTCACCGAGTACCTGACATATACTGTCAGGGCCCTGGCCTTGGACCACTGATCTCCTGCTCAGAGGTACTATGACAGAATAAAACACAGATAAAATATATACACAAAGGGTACCAGAATGTTCAAAGTCCAATGATGGGCTAAGACCACAAGTCGTGGTGCCTTTGGCTTTTATTAGGTGTACAGTTTGATTAGGGGATGTGCTGGTGAGCTGCAGGAAGTGGTGGGGGTGAATTGCTGATGTGGTCAAGGTTCAAGAATTGAGGAACAATGCATTTTTAGAAAAGCACACAGAAATAGATCAGGGTTAACTAGTACCCCGATTGTCTGTTAACTACAATTATTGAGCTAGACAGAGTGTACACAAGTTAAAGTCCTCAGCTGCCATGTTATCTTGCTTTGAGGTGTTAGAACTTCACAGACTATTTACTAGCCTTGGCTCTAGCCGTTGGCTTAAAGATTAATCAATCCTTAAGCCAACGGGGAGAGGGGTCCTTGCCATAAGCCATGTAGTCCTAGGACAGACTCAATTTATTTATTAATATTAATTTTTGCCTGTTCTGTACCATGTCAAGCTGGTTCTCAGCAATACACAACTGAAAGGCTCATGGTTCCAGAGGCTTCAGTCCATGGGAAGCTGGTTCCAAGACAGAAACAGCATGGGGGAAGGGTATGACAGAGAAAATCTGCTTAAACCATGGCAGCCGGGAAGCAGAGAAAGCAAGAGGATCCAGAGAGAAGAAGGTCCTGGGAACAGGATATACCCTTCAAAGGCACATCCCCAGTGACCTACTTTCTCCCAATGGTCCATTTGGCTATGAACTCATCATGATTAATCTGTCAGTGTGGTTAGTGCCTCCAGGATTTCATCACATCTCTAGGCCCCACCTCTAAACATTGCTGCCTTAGGGATCAATTGGGGACTTCAGGAGACCCTTCATATTTCAACCAAAACAGTAGGTGTGGATAATTTGCAGTTTGAGTTTTTCTTTTTTTAAAAAAAATTTAGTAGAAGATATAAACTCTCAAGTAATGATTCTCACCCTGGGTAAACATGAGAGTCACCTGAATAAGACTGGCACCAAGACCCTCTCTCCCAATTAGAAGGATTCAGGGCCTAGGAAAAAAAGTTAAATTTCTTCAGGTGATTTTAAGTCTCAGCCACCATGGTTTCCAGCCTAAACAAGGGGTCAAACTCCAATGTACCTGGGAGTCTTCTGGAGCTTTGTCTAAATTTGGACTGATTCAGCAGATCTGGGCAGGGGTGGCAAGGTTTTGCATTTCTTACAGATTCTTAGGTGAACCCAGTGCTACTCATCCAAGGGCCATCCTTAGAGTAGGAAGGCAGTGAGTCATTTTCAAAGATATCCATGATCCCTCACCAGAAATTTGCTGAGCTTGACCCACAAGCCCAGCACTCACTAGGCAGCCTGGGGGACCTGGATGATGGACTGGGAAATGAATTCAGCTCAGTGGCACAGGGTTTCCAGAGCAAGTGTGGGAGGCTATGTCAGATGGTGGCATGTGTGTTGAGGTGTGGAACAGAGGCATCAGAAATGCAATTATTCTCCTGATTCTTGAAAAGCTAAGTCATTCCACCTTGGCAACCAGCAATCGGAGGTGTCAGGTGATAGATTAAAACTTGACATCTAATTTGATCTTAGGGGAACTGAAAATAATAAGTACTTTATATTTGTGGAGCACCTTATTTTTCCAAAGAGCTCCAAGCACTTTACCAACTCCCTCGCCTAGGAAGGAGGGTGGAAGGGAAGCTTTAATAATAGTCTTCATAGTTCTGAAGCCTTATTATTAACTGAATGGTGGCCGGCTGTTCTCAGTGCCCCTTTCTTTCTCAACCTGAAAAGCAGCACAAGAAAAAAGAGCTGAAATTGCCATACATGGGAAAGACTCTCAGATCAGCTTGTGTGGGGTGGGAACAGATGCTGGGGGAGGCAGTGGAGTCCCTGGAAGGAAATTCTTGCCATGCCAACTCAGCCATTTTCTGCCATTGAACTTTGGCTAATCATACGAGGAGTGAATGGAGCAAACACTCTGAAAGGCTCCTTCTGGCACTGAACTCTCTCAAGGGACCCTGAAGGAGCAGGAGTACGTGAATGGTAGTACCCTCAGAGATCCTTCCAGCTCAAAGGGAGCCAAGAGCACACCTTCAGTGTTAGTCTGTTGTTTGTTACTGTAACAAAATACACAAGGAAAGCTAGTTATGAAGGAAAGTTTACTTCACTCACAGTACCAGTGAATCAAGAGCACAGGAGCCTGCATGGCCTGGCTCTAGTGAGAGTCTCTTGTCTGTGTCACAGCGTGGTGGATCCCACCATGGAAGAAGTGTTTGTGAGGAAGAGATTGAAGTACAAAACCAGAAGCCACAGGGGTGGGGAGGGGCTGGCTTACTCTTCCAAGAAATAAGCAAGGTCACATGAAAACCACCTTAAGCCCTTCCAAAGGAAGCACCTCAATAACCTAAGGCCCTCCCCTGGCCTCCCCTTGTGGAGGTCACACCTCCAACATCAGCATATTGAGAAGCAGGCCAACCCTTGGGGACAAATTCATTCAAACCATCACACTTGCCCTGTCTGATGGGGTGGCAGGGTCCTACCCTCTGGACTAGTCTACTCAACCCTACCCAGTCCACACCCCATATCAGCAGCTTCACCTGCAGGCCTTCTGCAGAAGAGGCCCGAGCTGCTCCCAGGCACATCTGTGTTGGTTTTCTGTGCTTGGGATAGGAAGTAAGAGCAGTCAGCCATCCCTGCCAACTGCACTGCCACCCACCCCCTTCTCCTCTCCACTCCCTGGAGCTAGTCCAGCCATTCCACCACCCCAGAAGAAACTGGCTGGGCTGTGAGAGTCCCACACTAAGACCATGAGACAAACAAGACATCTGAAGATTTTAAGCCCTGTATCAGGTAGAGATAATAGAACTGAGTCCAAGCCTGTGTAGACTCATAGTTCCCCTGAATCCAGATTATTGACCCCTGAGGTCTGCATTCTTGGATGCAGAAGTTCTTATTTTCATCTTCTGTGTCATTCTGGTAGCACTACACCATTAGGCCTATAAGCTGAGGGGGCAGAGCATAACTGGGATGGTTAAGCCAGAGACACCAATATGTCTGATAAACCCATGTCCTGAGCTAGAAGAAAAACTGGAGATTAATTTTATGTGAACCCTTTTCACTAGGTGAGAAAACTGAGATCTGCAGAGAGGAAATAACCCCTAGTGCCTACCCCTAGTCAGTGGCCTGGTCAGACCAGAATCCAGGGCTCCATCATTGCCTTGTGCTTCTGTCCTGCCACGTGGCCTATGGCTGAAATCTCCTGCTGAGAAACAGGTGTTCATCTTCTTTTCAGTCCTTCTTGCTCTAGTCTCAGTGCTGAGCCACTCAAGGGGTTCTGGCCCACTTTGCTCCCTTCCCTGTGCTGCGAACTAAATCTCTTTCTGTGATCTTTGTCCTCAGTGACAATGTACAGCACAGAGCAAAAAATAGCAGTTTGATTTTTTCCCACATTCCAAGTTGAGCTTGAAGTGCTAGCAGTTTGAAATGCATTGCACAAATAAATCTTGTTTTGACTCATAGTCCAGGGGGTGGATAAATATGGAAACCCCCAAGATATAATTTTGCAGTCATTTTTTTTCTTAGCATAATGGCATGCTTTAATGTGCTGAGAAATTTTTTGTTCTGGTTCCAGAGAAATAGCAGCACCATCTCAGCTAAGTGCTTTTTCATGCCTCTCAGCAAATAGATATTAACATGTGCATGCGCGCGTGTGCACGCACACACACGCACACACACACACACACACACACACACACACACACCCTACAACTCACCCAGCCCAACAGCTGCACATCCTGAGCTGAATGCCAATCCCAAGCTCCAAGCTGACAGCTCTAGTTATTTAAAGTCAGAGATGGGTAATCTTTAGAATTTCAACAAATCTGTCTTCCAACAAGCTCAAGTTCAGAAAAAGGCAACTAAAGTGATTGAAGGTGTAGAGAGGGTTGTCTGACAAAAGGTCCTAGAAGAGAAAACAGCTCTAGAAGCTGATTTTACAGATCAGGAATTAGAGATTTGGAGAAGAGCAATCAGATGAGTCATGTGAACAGATGGTCACAGAGCCAAAGCACACCCCAAGTCTCCTAAGAAGAGGTCATGTGTCATTCTGGTCTGTCACATTTCTGGAATTTTTACCAACATCTATAACAATATTAATAGCAGAGGTTGAGTGAATCAGGCTTTTTCACCAAAACCCCAGAAGCTTGAAAGAGACATGCTTTGGACTTTGAAGAGGAAGTATTGTGCTTGGGGTGTGGCTTAGTGGTAGAGTACTTGCCTCGCATCCAAGAGATCATGGGTTCCATCTCCAACACCGGAAAGAAAAGGGGAAATATGTGTAACCTAGTGGGTAATTAGGAACCTTCCTGTGGCGAGTAGCAGTGGGCCAAAAACCTAGTGATGGGTAGGAAATGTACAGCATTTAGGCAGATAGTTCAAGACTTTTAGGGCTGGAGGGGACCACGGGGACCCACATGCCTACCCAGCCTATCCCTCTGCCCCTGTGTCAGAGGCTGACCTTGGGCCAGGGTGTCAAGGACCGACTTCCTGTGATAGGTAGCACATCCTCTGGTTTAATGTGTGTTCTCTTTCATTTTTGCCATTCCTCTGGAAGTAGGCTTCATTCTCCTTTACCCATAGCAGGCCAGGCCCACAGAGGGGAAGCAAATTGCCCAGAGTGGTTGTGTAAGAGAGGAAAAACACAAACAACAGAAACCATAACTCAAGCTGGGTGTTTTGCTTTCTCCTGCTGTATTTTATTTTTATATCTAGAAATTACTTTTTAAAAGAAAGAAGAAGACTGCCTCCTTTCCTGAAAGGCAGCACTGCTGTTGTGGTACACAAGGCCCAGATGTTAGACTTACAATTCGAACCCCGCCCTGTCCCTCTGGGTCTCTCAGTATCGTCATCCCCTCCGCAGGGGCAGGAACCACAGCCATGGCCCCTTCCCAGTGAAAACAAAATCCGGTTCAAATTCTGTCCTGAGATTTCAAGTCTGATGCTCATATTTTCAGAGAATTTCCATGTCAAGAAATCGCACAAGCCTTAGTCATTCCTCACACATCAGCATACAAATATATCTTTCTCATGTGCTCTAAACAGCAAGCCTTTGGCCCAGTTCCCTGCTTCTTCTTCATTTCCTTTTCTGTGAAAAATTCTTTGCACAAGTATTCAGTCACCTGGCACAGTCAGAAAATGGGGAGACTCCCATTAGCTGACTCTTTGGCTAATAGGGAGCCACAGTGGTGAATTTTTCACTTACAATCTACTTTACACATAACTGCAGTGCATGTAATTTAATTTATTGTCAGTAGGTCCGAAGAAGGCACTGAGATCTTGGAGGGGCTCTGAGTCATCATTGAGAATGTTAATTCCCATCTTAGCAATGGATGCTGTTTTTAGAGCGTTCTGTTTAGTAAGATGCTAGGAGGTAGAGTGGTCATAGGAAATAAGAATCCAGATAAAAGGGGTGGAATTGTGGACCTATTGGCTGACAGGGCCTTGTACCTTAGTGATTCTGTTATTGGGTTCTCTGACCCTAATGTTCTCATTTAGTAAATGAGAATTTTTTTCTACCATTGCACTGCAGTAAAAATGAATGTGCAGATTAAGGAAACTTTGAGGCTTTAATTTTAAAGGTAATTGCATTTAAATTTAAAATAGGTGTTCCTGTCAGGTGGACCTCAGACATTTATTTGAAGTGCTGAGGCAAAGTAGCTAAAGTATTAGCAAAACTAACTGCTTGTAAAGTTCTGTTATTCTACAGTCCCTTCTATTTAGTAAAACATTTAGCTAGAGTGAGTAACTATTAGTTACCAAATTATGATAAAAAGCTCCTAATTAAATATTTCACAAAGTAAAAATAACAGCCTTTTAAAATGTGAGTGTTACCATATTTGCACACTGAACAGCTGCCAGTCCTGGGCCTTTGTTCCCCTCCAGGAGAGGCACGTTTTACCCCTTTCCGGGAACAGGCAGAGACTCCAGGACACGGGCCCCTGGTTGATGTGTCCCAGCTGAGCCGGAATGAACAGAACTGATGCTGCGAGTGAACCCATGGCTTCTGGCCGAGCAAAGGCGGCTGCTGTAGCCTCGTGGGTCTCGCTCATGCAGCTGCCTTCAGAGCCTGGGCTCGCAGTGGCACAAGTCTGTGGCGCCCACCTCGTTAGGCACTCAGCAGTCCTGTATGGAGGTCTGTGGATCCCATGTGATGAGTCAGATTTGATCGAGCCCTCGCGGAGCCTGTGTGCCATTATGAGGCCTCTGGAGATGCCACTTCTAATCCAAGTATTCTACAGAAGAGTTCCAAACCGGGCTAATTTCCGTGCTTCATTCCACAAGCATGGTCACTTGAGCATGCCACAGGGGGCACTGTAAGCCCTAGAAAAGGATGCAGTGTTCATCAGTGTCCATTGTCCCCCCTTCCTGCTACCTCCACCCCAGGATAGCTGGGGAGCCTGCATGTCCACCCAAGAACCAAGGAAAGAGCAGGGGGGGAAGTGGTTGTTGCCCTAATGGGGACTAGGAGGCAGCCAGAGGCCTCTGGCATCATGCAGAAGTATGGTAAACTGAGGCTTTTGCAGGAGGCAGCTCTCCCTCCTGTGTGCCGGCAGAGGACTTGCAAACCAGATTTTACCACAGCAGCCAACATTTTAAGCCCGTCCTTCTGGGCTCTCCTTATGGAGCCTTTCCTCAGCTGGGGGATTATCTGTTCTGCAGGAGGCTGTGGGAGACCGTGTTCCTGTTCTTCTGCTGGGTAATAAACTTGACAATGAGAAGGAGCGAGAAGTTCCTCGGGGCCTGGGGGAGCAGCTTGCCAAGGTAAAGCATCGGCCTTCCTTTTCTCTGGACAGGCTGGGAACTCCCAGGCAGTCCTGGCTCCTGTGCTTGAAGAAAGACACAGGTCCCAAGATGGGGTTGTTCGGGATCCACTAGGTGTAGGAAATTATCCTAAACTTTGTTTCTTGGGACACAGAATTATATATATGATAGTAAGAGGTTATGTATTTCAGTCCCTTCTCTGTGTCATCTGCATTTGCACTTGATTACCTTCAAGGATGAAAATCTCACTACCCACAGGGCCACTCTGTTCCTCCTTGGGCCACTCTGCTAGAGAATCATTGTTTCTCTCAAGATGGTGCTTTGAAGGTGTGAACTCAAGATAAACTCAGGGGAGGCACTGGGAAAGCCTACTGTAAAAATAACATCAGCCTCTGGCCAGGAATGGACCAGTAGGGCTTCGTGGAAGCCAGGCAACAAGACAAAGCTTATTCTCGGGCTTCTCTTTCATGGAGCTGTGTATCTCCATGATAAGACGGGTGCTCCCCAGCCCCAAAATTCTGCAATTCTTACTGCATTTGCCCTAAACAGGGATTTGGGCTCATCAGAGTTTTGGAGAAGTTCACAGATGATGAGATTCAAGGACAAAGGATGAAGAAGAGCCTGCCAGGTGTCTGTGTGGAGGTCATCAGGTGGATGTGTCTGCAGTTCTGAGATCCAAATGCCCCAAAGAGAGAAAGGTTCTTGTATATTTCATTTGGCAGGGAAGTCTGACCAGAACTGACACAAGCCTATATGGTTTTAACTGCACTGTACATGAACATTCGTGTCTCACTGAAGAAATATGAATGTATTTGATTATAAGGTGGCATCCCAGACCTTCTGAGGGTATTATATAATATGTATTATCTTTCTATAACTAAAAAAATTCTGAATTCCCAAAGACATTTAGATCCAAAGATTTTAGCTGAGGAAATACAGACCTATATTATATCCCATCTTCTCTTTTTCTCTTTTCAATCCATGAGAAAAACACTGAGATGGTAGTTGAGTGACTGCTGTACGCTCCTGCCCTGACCCACCCAGGAAGTCTGACAGATGGTCCCAGAGTTGGGGCTGGACCGCACATGCACGGGGAGGTGACGGGGCAGAGGATGAGGGGGCCTGTGGCTCTGCGTGGAGACAGCTGGGTTGCAAACAGTGTTGGAACCATGACTGCTGAAGTATTCTCCCTCAGGTGGCCCTAGCCCTCCAAGACCTCAACCTCCAAGGAAAGAGCATCTCAGAGCAGGAACTGGTGCCATCAGCATTGCTATCACGGAGTGAGCAATCCGTTAACGGAAGTGATAAATGCACTGCAGAGAGCTTTGGCCCAGGGCCCGTGCACACAGTGCAGCCTCCCTCTAGTGTGGCGAGGGACAGTTGTCCTGTGTGTGTGCTCTGACAGCCTGGCAGCTGGGGTAGTCATTAACTGGCATGAAGGAGAATCCAACTCTAGGGCTTGTGACATCTGCCAGGGTCCCCGGAGCTCCAGGGTCCTGGGCAGAGCATGCTGCTGCAAGCTCTACCATTCACTAACTGCATGACCAGAGCAGGCCAGCCGTGTGCAGCACTGGCCTGAGTTTCCCTGCCTGAGAAGTGGGAAGAATATAGTCTATATGGCCTGTGTGTCTCTGGCTCCATCCCAGGGCTGCGAGACTCAGAAAGTGTGCGCATTCTTGCAAATGGAGCCAGGCTGTGCAGGGTTGTCTTACGATCCTTATGACTCACCTGGGTGCTTACAAACGGAGCATCAGACAGGGAACTGAGGGGCCAGAAAATTACCAGAGCCAGAGTAATGACAGGGTTGAGGAGCTAAAGGGTCTGTGACAGCAGGTGAGGCCCTAGGAGGAGGCAGACAGGGCATCCCTCCAGGTCCCTCTAGCTCTCCAGTACCCTCCCGCTAGCTCCTGTTTTATGATTCTAGGAGAACAACATGATCTTCTATGAGTGCAGTGCCTGTTCTGGTCACAACACCAAAGAGTCCCTGCTCCACCTAGCCAGGTAAGGAGACTCATGCAACAGGCCAATGCACATGCTGAGCCCAGCTGTGCCAGGCCTGCTGGATGCACTACATCCCTTCTGCCCAGACCATGCCCTGGGCCTCCCTCTCTGTGTTCCCCAGCACTGTGAATCCAGGCTGGGTGGCCCAGACCTCTGTGTGGGATGTCAGCCATCAGGGGCAGGCTTCTGAAGCACAGCAGTGATGATGAAGAAGCTCCCTGCTGGTCATCCTCCTTCATCTGTGAGTCTTACAGGTGGCCTTTTGCAGGAACCCTAGGAAAGGTTCTCTTGGAGGTCCCTCAACACTGTACCTAGTATCTTAGCAGGGATTATTAAGCAACCAGCTGGGAACAAGCATGGGTCTCCTGAGGAGAGGATAAGGCAGGGCTAGGAACGAGAATCAGTCAGAGGTCTCCACAGTTAGGATGCTAGAAGAACAGGTCACACAGAAAGACTTGTTCCTTAAGACCCTGTCTAACCAAAAATTAAGAAAACAGAACAACTGTGTGTAGCAGAGAGATCAGGGTTAAGGGAGAAAGTCCGAGGCTTTTCTCTGATACAGACTCAGTGCTTCACTGGGCCTGTCAGAACACCAAGCTGACCTTTCCTGTCCCATCAGGTGCTTGTGAAGGTCGGGGGGGGGGCCATATGGTGAAAGTGCTACAAAGACATAAAGCAGGTAGTATGCTTAACATTGTTTTATTCCTTTGCCTCCTACATTTAATCTGGATCTGTGGCCATGAGGCCCAGGCCTGTGAAGTTAACAATGGATAAACCTGTGTCACAAGCCTGTGTGCCAGCAACTGCAATAGGATGTGGGACTCAGAGACAAAGGCACTGTCTCTGCCCTCAAGCAGCTCACGCTCTGGTGAGAGAGAAAGCTAAAGGAGAGTGCACTGCGATGCTGAGTGGTAGGGACAAAGGTCAGAGTGCAATCAGGGACACTTGGGTCAAAAAGAGAGTAGATGAGGAGGCTTCAGGGAAGAGGTGTCCGAAGGATCCATGTTGACTAACCTGTGGCCTTACAACTAGTTACGCCCTCCACTGCCCAGGGGGAGGCACTCAGCGCTCTGTCTGACTCTGTGAGTATTCTCTGCATCGCTCTGATGGCCTCCCTCTGAGGGTGCTGGGCTCCTGAGCCTAGCAGATTCTCCACAGCTGACCTTGTCCCTTCCCCTTTTCCAGGTTCCTCAAAGAACAGGAAGACACAGTGAGAGAGGACACTATTCAAGTTTGCCGTCCCACCAAGAAGAAATCCTGCTGTGGATGACAGGAGGCCCTCAAGGACTGGGCACCCCCAGCCCCAGCCTGCAGGGCTGCTCTGACCCTGCAGATGGGCTCCTGTGCCACAGCCCCTGGCAAGGCCCACCCAGACTTCTGTCTTTGTTGGGGATTTGCCTTCCCTAGAGGAAGGGAAGCCAGTGGGTCAGCCTGCTGCTATCAAGCATCTCTCCTAGATGCCCAGAGTCCATTCCTTTCTTTCCCCTCCAGCTTGGTTTCTTGGGGGAATGAAACAGGTGGGCCTTTCCAGAAAAACCACCAGGTGCCTTCTCTGCCTCCCTTCTCCCCTTGCCCTTAGGAGCAGTTCTGTTGCAGTTGCCATGGCAACTGGGCCAACTTGCTGCTTCCTGGAGGCCAAAGATGCACCACTTGGGTGATGCCAGAGTTGCTTCTCTTGTTTTGACCCCCATTCTCCAGAGGTCAAAAGGGTACTCTTGGCACCTGTTTCGTGGACCTTGACAGGGTTGAATTGTTGAAAGAAGCAAATCTCTGCCCAGAGCCTCTGCTCCTCCTCTATCCAAAGCCGCAGAGTAGCCTCCTGGTGGTCACCATGCCCACGGATTGTCTCCTTTTGGGTCTCTAGAGCAGTGCCTCCCAACGAACCCACAGCCTTTTCTGCCCACCCCCAGTGACAACCTTGACTCCAGGCTGAGCTAAGGGTGACAATTTATGTCTGGAGTTAGGGAGTCGACTTTCTTCCTACTTAACTCTGACTAAGAGATGAAGAGAAAACAAGGGGGAAAACCATCTGCTGCTAAAGGGAGCGACCATCCCTGGAGGGTATAAGTAAGGTATAGACAGCTATATAAAGCTATGTTCTAAAGTGCCTCAAAATAGCTCTGAAAAATCATGCGTGATGATTAATGGAGGAGATTGACATGCAGGCAATGTGGCCCAGCAGTAGGGCCATAGTTACTGACTTCGTTTTATTTCCATTTTTGCAGTAGAATGTATTCTTCTGTAATGTTGGCACTTTGCTGGTGTTTTGAAAAGTGACTAGAGTGTAGCTGCTGGCTTTGACACAGGCTGCTCGGACAGAGGGAAAGATCTGGGTCCCCATGAGAGTCCTTCCACTGGAGGGGGGCTGTTTCTACTACTGGAGTGCCCCAGGCATCACTGGATGGGAGCTGGGGTGCAGGCAAGGGCATTCATGCTTGTCCTGGGTAGGAGACCAGATAAAAAGATCACAAGATCCATAACAACTGCAGTTCTGGACTGCAGGCCCAGGTGCCACCAGGAAGGCGGGGGTTCCAGACCCCAGTGTCTGGGCACGCTGAGCAGAAGACAGTAAGAATGTCTTGAGGTCAGGCCCCAAGCAGATGGCTGAAGACAACCCACACACAACCAGACAGAGGAGAGGCCACTAACTAGAGTTCCTAGGGGTATTTCCAAGCCTCCTCCCCAGACCCCAGAAAGAGTCAGCCCCAAAGGGTCACCAGGCAAGAGGCACCTCCTTTCTGCAGACCTCTCTCGCTCTCTGTGTCTGTCTCTGTCTTTCGTCTCTCTCTGTCTCTCTCTATCTCTGTCTCTCTCTTCCCTCACACTTGCAGGGACCAGAAACCCATGAGGTGAGTGTCTGAAGGTCTGGTGCCCTCTCCCATCACAGTGCAGGTGGGTTATTCCACACTTGGGAGCTTCCTGCTGAATTACTAATGGTGGTGTATGCATTTTCCATCATTGACTGACTCCAGGTTCCCGTACAAGGTTTGTGAGAACTTTTAAGAAACTCTTGTCCTAAAGGAAGGGCAGTAGTGATGGCCTCATCAAGGGCTATGGCAGGAATGTGTATGTGTGTGTGTGTGTGTGTGTGTGTGTGTGTGTGTGTGTAGGGCAGGGGGAAACCAGGGTGGTCATAGATCAGCTGCTCTGCTTCTGACCAAACACAGAGATGGAACTGGGATTATGGGTAAGCAGACTTTACCTGGAGCTCCCTAAATACTCAGACATCTTTATCCCCATAACTTGTCCCAGCCTCGGGTTGCATTTTCCCATTTATAAAATGCCTTCAAGAGTTTGCAAGTCATGCGGCAACCCTGCTACCTGTTGTGGGGGGGTAAATGCCACCATTCTTCAAAGGCCTGGCAGAGGAAGAGAGGGTAAGACCTCCACCAGTTTCAGGAGACTACAGGGATTGTCTTCAGGCCAGGCCTCTGGGGAGCTTCTGCTGCCTCCTTTTGCAGCCTCACTGTAGAAGAGTGGAGAACAGTGGCTTCAGGGGAACTCTGAGAAGTCCCTTGTCTCCTCCCTCCTATCCATTTAAGCCACCAGGTTGATCAGAGCCACCCTGGAGGTAACCTTGGCCCAGTGGCTAGCAGGATGCCCAGAAGAGCCTTCTGGTTCTGTCCCATTTGCATTGCTATAACAATCTCAAGCCAGTCATCTAACTGAGCTGTCCATTCATCCACAGTCTAGGTATCAACATATACCTCCCCCGGGGCATCCCAAATGTTAAAGGACATAACGGATGTAAAGTACCTACCACAGTACTCAGAACCTCATAGGTGCCAATAAGCAGGTGTATGTTTTGGTCAGCACTGAGTTGCTGTCCGGTCTACTTGCCTTGCTTTGGTTTTTAGGTTGGGAACCAGCTAACATTTAGCAAGCATCTACCTGAACCGAGTCCATTCACAGACACCACCTCTTTTGAGCGTCTCTCTGCTTGGCCTATCTGCAAGGTTCTGAGCTCAGATTTGACCTCACCATTTGGCCTCATGCCCTTTGTTCCTGGCTCTCCTGTCAGTGCCCACATCCTGGCAGAACCTGTTACTTGATTTCAGCCCTGATCCACTCCCCACCTTGTCCAGGATGCAGACAGCAGCTCAGACCTCAGGATGGCTCTGGCTGTTTACCTGTGAGTGGCAAACGCTCTCGTTCATAGCCACTTGTTGCCCTGCTCCCGCAGGGTAGTTTCTTATGCTCTTTTGGGGGTTTGCCACTTGCCTTTAGCCAAGTGTTGCTGGTACAAGAGCTCTAGCACCACGCCAATGACTAGGCTCAGCTCATGTGGCACATGTGTTTCCCTGCAGTCTCATTAGGGTCTTCTGTTCCCTGTACATCCTAGTTCTCCCTCTTTGTCCTGTATTCTTTCCTGTCCTTAGGACTTGCACCAAGTCTTGGGCTCCCTGCTGTCCTCCTGGGTCCTCTCCAAGGTATGTATATGTGCTCCATTAAAAACGCTGGACCCTTTGTTCCTGCCCCAAGCAGTCACAGTTCTGGAGGATCTTAAACCCATCTCAGCGGAGGTACTCACCAAATGGTGGCTCTAAGGCTGTATTTGCTTACTAACAAAGAACTCTAAGGGAGGCAAAACTAACCAGAATGAAGGCGTCCAGAGGGTTAAATAATAAACACTACAGTGGTCATGGAGGTTACATATTTAAGATGGAGCTGCCTCCTCTCCATCAGAGACCTTGCTTGCTTCATGCATTTAGAGACTCTTGCTTGCTTTCAGATATACTTGCAACAGGGACGTGTTTGGGATGTCTTGGGTCTTTTTCATTATGAGGTGCCCTCCTTTGTCTGCAGTATCAACTTTTGTTTTAAAGTCCATTTTGTCTTGTTATCATAGCCCCTTTTCGTTGCTGTTTGCCTAGTGTATCATTTACACTTATTTCCAGCTTATTTGTGTCGTGAATCTAAATTGAGTCTGTTGTTGACAGCATATAGTTAGATCACTTTTAAAAACCTGTTTTTTTCAATTTCTCTTTTAATTGGAAAGTTTAATTTGTTTGCATCTAATGCAGTTGCTAAAGCAGGATTTAAATCTGCTGTTTTGCTGTTTATTTTCTACACATAATCATCATTTTTATTTCTGTATTCTTCCATTACTGCATTCTTTTGTAAAATATATATATATATATATATATATATTCTTCTAGTGAACCATTTTAATTTTTTAATTTTACTTACTGTATAATTTTTACCTATATTCTTGGTGATTGCTCTGAGGATTACCATTAATATCTCAATTTATCAGCAGTCTGTTTGAATTAATAACAACTTATTTTAAAAATATATAAAAATGTTGCTCCCGTGTGGTTTCATTTTCCCTCCCTTATGTTGTTATTGTTACAAATTACATCATCACGCATTTCAAGCTTATCAACATAGAATTATAATTATTGTTTTATGCAGTGGTCTTTTAATGATAGAGAACAAAGGAATTTTAACAAAAAAATTATACTGTCTTTTATGTTTAACTATACAGTTGTTTTTGCCAGTGCTCTTTCTGTGTGCATATCAACTTGGATTATTACCTGGTGGCCTTTGTCTCAGCCTGAAGAACTGGCTTCCTTTAGTATTTCTTATAGGGCTGTCGTAGTTTCTCATCCCTGAGAGACAATATCCAGTACCCACAAGTTAAAGGAAATTGTTTCAGCTCACAGTTTGTAGAGGTTTCAGTCCACAGTCAAGTGGCTCCAAGGCAGAGCAGCATGGCAGAGGGGCATCGCAGGGAACAAGCAGAAGGCAGCAAAACAGTGTAACAGCCAACATCCCTTTCCCTTTTATCCCATCCAGGCAAAGCCTTTTGGGTGATGCCCCACACATACACCCAGGGTGGGCCTTCCCATTGTCCACACCCACAACTGTGATAAGCCAATCAGTGAACTAATTCAGCAAGCACCCACACACCCTTAATCCCAGCATCACACACGCATGATCCAGCCACTTCCAAAAGCACCACCTATGAGCACGTGAGGCTTTGAGGGGGCATCTGGATAAAAGCTGTAATGAGCAGACTTGTTCTCTCTTCGTTTCTATATATCTGGGAATGGCTTACTTTATCTTGCATTTCTCAAGGTTATTTTTGTTAGCTGTAGAGTTTTTGGTTGACATCTGTGTCTAAAATTTTGACTGTGTCCAAATTTCTGATGTGAAATTAACCGTTAGTCTTACTGAGGGCTGCTTTTATGTGACGAGTTGCTTCAGTCTTTGTGCTTGGCTTTAAGCACTTTGGTTTTGATATTTCCAGCTGTGGATCTCTTTTGAGTTTATCCCAGTTGGAGTGTGATGAGATTCTTGGATGGATAGATTAATCTCACCAAATTTGGAGAGATTTTTGTCATTAATTTTTTCAAGTGTTCTTTCTATTGTATTCTTTCTTCCCTTTCTTTTAGGGGCTCTCATTATGCATAAATGACATTCTTGATGGTGTCCCATTGACTTGTGAGGTTCTGCTCATTATTTTTATTCATTTTTTCTTTGTGTTCTTCATCTGAGGTTAATTAACCTACTTTTAAATTCACTGATTTTTCTTCCTTTTCAAATATGAATTTTATGTAAATTTTAGTAAACTTTTCATTTTCATTATTTATTGTACCTTCAACTCCAGAATTTCTGTTGGGTTCCTCATCATCATTTCCTAGTCTTTATTAATAGTGTCTTCTTTATAATGCTCTGTTTTCATCCTTCCTTCTTTTCTTTATACATGGGTTCCTTTAAGTCTTTGGATGTACATAAATAGCTTAGATTTAAAGTCTTAAGTCTGCCCTAGGTGCTGACCAAGTTGTGCTTGCCAGTGCCTCCTTCTTTCCTTCTTCTCCACACAACACGGCTAGCAGTCGGTCTCCCTCCTTAGCCCCACCTCTAGTCTCCTCTCCAGAGTCCTTCTCTCTTCTGATCTGGAAACAGAAAGGGCCCTTTGGGACTGAGTGTCTCCTGGCTGGACACCACCCAGTGGAGCTGAGGTGTCCAAGGAGGTGTCAGTCCCTTGGGGAAGTGAGGGGAGCCCAGAAACCCTTACATAGGGCTCCCACTAATCCAAACATCTGAAGCTTGAAAAGTAAAAGGAACTTTACTCCTATAATGAAATTATAGTACACATGCATGAAAAGCCCAAGACCCAGTGTTCTGGGCCACTGGCTGGGACCAAACCCCAGCCTGGCTTCTGGGACTTACCCACAGGGTGGTGCAACCACTTCTTCTGGGAAGTGGAGAGAGGCTGCACAAAGTCTAGCCAGGCCCAGACAGAATCCACAGGTTTGACCTTACTGGTCATTCCCTCCATCTTTATAGAAAGGAGTGGCTGATAGCATAGAAGTGCTGGGTGAACTTCCCATACCCCTTTCCTACCTCTGTTGGTGTTTCTATTAATAGGGGTATTAATTACCAGCAAAAGCAATAACAGAGAAGATCATAACTCCACTATTCACACAACTCAGTGGAGCCAATTTAATCAAAGTGCCCTACTTATGAGAACATTGCTGGGAGTGGTGGAGGCTGGGAGGCTGGGCAAGGCAGTGCTTAGAGTTGAGGAACTCAGGCAGCGTTGTATCATTTATCATCCTAGGGCCAGGGCAGAGTCAGGTCCAAGAGCTGACCTTTTCTCAAGCTGGGACCTCATTGAGACTTTGGCTCAGATTCAGAGGTAGTGTTTGCAGCCCCTTGTCATAGCACTGGGAGACTCCTCTCCCTACAAAGGAGGACTCCTAGAACCAGCAAAGCTTGTCCCGTCATCATGAATTAAGACTGGATCCATCTGACCTATGCAAATGAATACCACCCATAAAAGACTGCACTATTAAACAGAAATGGCAGAACACAGACAGAATGGGATCATTGTTTTTTCAACTTGGAAACAAGAATTGAAACATGTAGATGTGAACTCAGAATGAACATGGAGACATGACTGTGGAGGTGGATTCACCGAGCAGGTGCAGCACCAGGTCAAACACAGAGTGCCTGAGTGTAGTCCTAGCTCCCTTAGGATACTCTGTAATGGTGCTAATCACAGGGCTCTGAGGAGTGAAAGGTCCAAGGTCCTGAGAGCAAGAGCAACCATCTCTGTGGCTTCGTGTTTGACCCAGTGCCTGGCAAGCATCTTTACCTTATGGGAGCAGATGAGCATCATTTCTGGAGAACAAGGCCCACCCCTGGGAGAACTGCTCCTCTTGAGCCCAGGTCCCAGGGGCTGAACTGCTGTGCTTCTCTGTCCTGCACAGACCCATAGGGTTTGCTTCACTGGTTCAAATGAGGTGCTGCTTCTGGCTTTTAAAACAGCACACTGGGGAGCCTTCCAGCTGCTGTGATTCCATCGCCTCTCAGACAGTATGATGCCTATCAAAGCTTTCCATCTCAGCACCCCCTGTAGCTTCCCCAGTTGCTGCCAGTGGCAATCATTACCCTCAAGCTGTTCAACAACTCAATTTTGCTTGGGTTCCCTGCCTCTGTATAGAGAAGATGCTTCCTTGTCCATTTCTTTTTGTTCTTGGTGTGGAACCACCCTCTATTCCACTGTGCCTCTCCCAAAAGCTTTCTCTGCCCCATAAAGACCTGCTCAGAATAAGAACCTGCATGAAAGTTGTGTGGTTTCGGGCAAAACCTAGGTAGGCTGGGTGCCTGATCCCACTTCCTCATCTGCACAAGAGCACCCCAGCTGTTCTCTCACAGCAGGGACCGCAGAGAAAGAGCTGAGTCAACTAAATGGCATGCAGCAAATAATAGTTATTAGCACATCATGTCTCCCCATGCAGGAGACCAAACCAAACACTGGAGGATAGAGAGAGAATCTACATTCTTCAGTAACTGGGAGAAGCTAGAGCCAAGATAGATGCTCCTCCCATTTCCCTTTGGAAGGAGAATAAGTAAAACTTGCATTCCTTCAAGCCAGAGCCTTTCATGCTTTCTTTACCATGACTTGAGGTTGCACGGGGTGCCAGTGTCACAGAGATTACGAGGACTCACCAGCAGGGTTGTGGTCTCCATTTTTGTATCTACCATATGGACTACTACAGAGCAGACGCTGAGTGGTGAAGGCATGAGGTGGCTGCCCAGGGAAGACGGCAGGTTGTGCATTCTTGACTGAGCCACCTTTACATATATAGTTTATAAAACGTTTTCACTTGGGACGATCAGGAAGTTCTGGAGATTGATGGTGGTGGTCATGGCTGGCTGCACGTAGAATCACGAATGTACTTGTAAATTTTTAAATGGTTAAAATTATAAGTATTGTGCATATTTCACTGCAATAAAATGGAAAAACACACAAATATTCATGTTTCTTGAAGGACAGAAGGAAGGAAGGAAAGAAGGAAAGAAGGAAAGAAGGAAAGAAGGAAGGAAGGAAGGAAGGAAGGAAGGAAGGAAGGAAGGAAGGAAGGAAGAAAGGGATTGATTTTCATCCATCCCCAGCATTTAGAGGCTTTGAGTTAGCCTTGTGTTACAACTAGAGAAGAGGGACCTGGGAGGGAAGAAAGCCTGACTTATAGTCCTGGGAGCTGGAGGGCACTTGGGGGCAACAAACTCCTAGAAACCCACTGTACCAGGTATTTATGACACCCACAGTCTACCCCTTCCCAGGCCAGAACTCTGCACAGGAGGAGCTCTGCACCCCTGGTGCTCTCCGCTTTACCCACGCATGCATTTCTCTTGATGAGTTGGCCCTATGCCACTCATGGACAAGCTCCTTGTAGAACAGAATCTTCATGCCCTGAAAGCCAGTAGGAGTGCCATCCTGGCCCCAGAGAAGATATGAGAATATGTTGAATGGCAACCAAATGATGAAAGTCTTTTGCTGTTCCTGGACTTCTCTTGCATTGACTGTGGCAAGAAATACATTAACAGGCATCTTGAGCCATGTTGGCTTTGCATTGTAATAATTTCTGGTAAACAGTGGAAGGCGGAACCTAGGTCTGTGTTCAAGGAACAGACTGACTTTGGCTTTAAGCTTGTGCTGAGAGGCTCACAGGGACAGGGTTAGAAGCAGGGAACACAGACCCTAGAGACTTCATCTCAGCTAGCACTGAGCAATGGAACAGGCTTCCTGGAGCAAGCGGGTGGGGGTGAGCTCTCCCACAATGTGCTTTTAGAGAAGCCAGAAACGGAGCCTGTGAGTTACTGGGTCTCCACTCACTTTGTTCCTTGGGAGCCCTGAGTGATGTGAGAGGAGGTGGGCACGCCCCTCAGCCCTCCTACCCTCTGCCCCTCCTCCTCTGCGTCCTCATCTTGGGTCGGAGGCACCTGGCTGCAAGCGTTGCCCAGAGAGCTTCGTACCTCGCAGCTTCCCTGGCACAGGCACAGGTGCTGAGTTCCCACCAGGGCTCTGCCAGCTTCTCCATTGTGGCAAGTGAAATTACCAACTTCACACTGTGGGTCTATTTAAATCAGCCTTTCATGTCTGATGGATTTAAAAATATGCTAGGAGTCGGCATCTAAAACACAAGAAACACAAACACGAAGATGGGGCTGTGCTTTCTTTCCTCAGTGCCCCCCCTTCCCTTCCTCTCCCACCTCCAAGCAGTTTTCATTCATGAGGCCCATCCACCCATCCCTCCGTTTCAGTGGCACAAGAAGCTGGCACCTTCCCCAACTCTTGGAGCCCAGGAAGCCCCCATGTTAGTGTAAAGATGGGTCTCCCTCCAGCCACACCCCCTGCCTGGCCAGGAGAGCCTTCCACACACACTATCATTTGCAAATGCAACCGGGCTGACCAGCTCTTACCCTACTCCTTCACCCCAGGTCACAGGTGAGGAAAGACGGGGTTTGCCTAGGGTCAAGACCAGTAGCAGCCCTGTTCAGCAGGCTCCACCCCTGAGCCTTCAAATCGCTCCTGTCCATGCTTGGGAGGGGCCTGCCCTGCCCGTAGAGCTCTGCTCCTGAACTGTTCCCACTGGGCCCTGGTGCAGCAGCATGCCTGGTCTGTCCCCTGTGATCACTGGGAGATTTCTGGGGCGGTACCCACTTCCACCGGCCTAGCCCAGTTTTCTCCTGCTACAAACTAAGCCCAGCCTATGAGTGTCAGCTCATTGTGCCAGAAGCAGTGTCTCATCAGTGGCCCAGAAGCTGTTGGTGGCAGGGGGACAGCTTTTCTGTGTCTCAGCCCTGGTCCTCAGCTTGGGATGCCTGTTTGCATCACCTGTGGGGCTTTTCTTTATTTTTATTACTTTAATTTTGTTATTTTTAATTGTTTTACTTATCTCATTTTTTAAAAAAATGGTGTTAGTCTTGTCACCACCACCCCCTACAGCCACAGAGTCTAATTTATTAAAAGTTGGAAGAGCTTTTTCTCTTTATTATTTAACATTACTATCAGCAGCAGCAATAATGGGGAGAAGTAACAGACAGTGAAGCATCTCCTGAGCCTGCAAAGGTTTCCCTGATCTCAGATCTGCTGCCTGATGCCCCTGTCTCTGCACAGCCATTTCTGTGTCGACTCAAGAGAAATTCAGGACTTGCCTATGCCATGCAGCAGGTGGCTAACAAAGCAGACGCACAGGTTCTGGGCTTCTGTAAACCTGTGGGGTCCTCTTCATCACCAGGCCCACAATAGCAGCCACTTCTGCCTGCCGATATGCAGGGGACAGGTCTGGGCCAGGGCCTGCTTGAATCCTCAGGAGTGTGGATGTGTGACAGAGCTTTGCTGGAGCTGCATGGCCTGCCCATTCTGACTGCAGCACTGGCATCTTTGGAGAGCAAATTTCAGGTGGAGAGGCCTGTGGAGTCTGTGCTGTAATCTCCAAGTCAATGGCATTCCCTATCATCCACTACTTTGAATCCTTCAGGCCACCACTTCCCCCACTGAGGTGGAAATCAAAGCCCATTGTGGTCTGTAGCCCCAGGAGGAGATGACTGGGAGCTCACGAGGCTACAGCACTACAAAGCTCCACAAGGCCCTTCGGTGGCCCCCTGGCACTATTTCCTCTCAGTGAAAACTGAGGCCTCCAAAGAGTAAGGCAAGTGAGTGAGAGCTGAGATTGCCTGGCCCCAGGACCTCAGCTGAGGGCCATGACCTTGCACTCAGACTGCCCTTGGCTCCCACCACTAGCTTCCCCTCCTCGAACAACTCCCAGGACTTCTCTGCAGAGCCATCAGAATCTATGTCCCCTGAAGCCACCTCCCTAGAGACACCATGCCAAGTGACCCCTGAGGGAACCTAATCAGACAGGCAGTGGGAGCAGACACAACTTTACCACCCACCTGATGAGAATCACCCCACAAGCCTGTAGCCAGTATCCTTAATTCCATGTCCTCTCCATTATTAAAACAATTACCTACATTGGCAGTGGCAGATGCCTATAATCTCTGTACTCAGGGGCTGAGGCAGGAGGATCACTGAGTTCCATGTCAGCCTGGCCTACAGAGTGAGTTCAAGGCCAGCCCAAACTACATAACAAGACCCTGTCTCAAAAAAATAAAAATTATTTTCTGAGAGACAGCCCATCTCTGCACAGCCAAGACTAATAAAATGCAGTCAAGGCCTGGAGAAGGCTTCACTCTAGCCCATAATCTTGTTCACTCCGGCCTCTTGCTAGGAGGCCCCAGGAGCCTTCTGGGCCCCTGCACTGGTGCCCCTCACTCTGTGAGGCTTTTATTTCTCACTCCACTCTCCATTCTCCTCCAGAATAAGAAATCCCAACAGCCATTCTCCTCTCCTCCACTAACAAGTTGGGGACAAGATCAGTGTCATGAAATAAAAGCTGTAGAATCAGAAACTCACAGATTCCTCAAGCTGGGGATTATTTCAAGCTAATGCCTTCATCTCCTAAATGAGATGACTGAGTCCCAGAGATGGCAAGTGAACATCTCAAAGTGAAACAGCAGGTTCCCAGCAAGCATAGGAGCAACAGACAGCAGCACCATGCAACAAGCCATTGTCTACCTGTTGGACAAATCCTCCTGACTGCCCAAGATGGACCAGGGCCAGCCCTAGATGCTGAAATTCAGACAAAAAGTGGATACAGAGCCTGTCTTCCAGGGGAGACAAACACAAACCAGTGCTGATGAGACAGTGTAGTGAGTGTGAATACAGATTCTCACCCAGAGGCTGTAGGGAATCCAGTGTGGACTCAGAAGGAACCAAGGCATGCAAGTCCCGCAGGTGTCCAGAACCTCATATAAGTCAAAGCAGTGGCATGGAATTGTATTAAGCATGGCTTGCTATGGTGGATTAACTAATGATCAGCTTGTAACACCCAGCTGAACTAAATCAGTGGTTCTGAGTGTGAATGGCTCACCTGAGGATTGTTGCCAACAGCATAAAAGGAGAATTAGAGGGGAAAATGGTGTGTTGCTGATTCTCCGAAAGAAAACTGTCATGCTGGTTTTCCTGATATGAACTCAGCTGTTCTCATTGTTGGAGGAACTCAGGTCCTTGCTGTTGCTGAAGATGTCTGTGGTTCTCTTTGAAGGAACTCTGGTCCTTACCTTGAGCATCACTTTCTGGCTCCAGTACAGATCTCTCAGCCTGCTGGTACAGATCCTTCATCCCGCTGGCACAGATTTTCTAACTTCCATCACTGACATTTGGGTCTTCCCAGTGTAGATGCTTGATACAGACTTGCATGAGACGTTGTTGTGGGCTCCCGGCCTCCAGTTGGACTCAGACAAGACGTTGCCGTGGGGTCCAGGCCCTCAGCTGGATTCTTAGGTTTCTAGTGGATGGACAGATCTCTTGTACTCTTCTGTGTTTGACTTTTTGGGTGAATATTATAATCCTATAAATTATGTATCCTGTATTAAAGCTATTCCCTTGCAAACCTTACCTACAACACTTGCTGAGCAGGTATTAGGCATGCTTCTAATGTAGTCCTTACCATAATGCTATAGATACCACCAGTTTACAGAAAAGAAAACTGAGGCAAAACCCACTCAATGATTTGTCAGAGGTTACATGGCAGAAGGGGGTTACATGACCAGTGCTTCAGCTGCACACTTCCCACCACTTCCTCTTCCTTCCTCTCATCTCAGGGGCTTTTGGGCCCTTAATCTACAGTGTCACAGGATGCCTTCCACCCATGGGCCAGACAGCACACTTGGGTTCTACAACATCATCACACTGCCTCTGGACCTGAGTCATGTTTAATGACCCTGAGTCCCTGAAAGCTCTGGCCCTGCCCTGAATTCACACAACATCTCTAATCTAGGCATCTGCATGGCCACCTTTCAGAACTGTTTCCAAGCAACAGAGGTTCATGTGCTTTCTCTCTGGGACCACATAAAGCAAGTACTCTGATCTACCATGGAAGAGATTCCACTTTGACACTGTTCACCTCTCTGTCCCTGGGAGAGCCTAGAGCATCTGTGCATTGTTGCCTGATCCCTCAGTTCTAAGGATGAGGAGAGCTACCACTCTGATGCAGCTTCCATGTGCTATGCGCAATGCAGACTGCATCACTGTGCTGGCTCTTTTGACACTCGGAATAACTCTCAGAGGAAAGTGTTATTATCATTCCCATTTAAAAGGGAAAGAATTCATACAGGATCAGGCAAAAAATTTGATGGTGCACTTCAGGCCTCATTGATGTTCACTGGAAGACCCAGGTTTCCTCTCAGGACAGTTCTTCTCCAAGGCTGGCTGGAGCTCAAGGCTGCCTGCATGGCCATAAAACTACATTGTGAGTCTGCAAAGCCTGTGCCTTTGACTTCAAACACCATGTTTTATCCAACTGTGCCAACCAACTGTGGCCAGAAAGCAATTGTCATTGTATCAGAAATCCATTATGACCCACGGAGCCCCTGCAAGATGCTTGGAGAATACGTTCTGTGAATCGAAAGCAATGCCAGGCATTATGTGTCCCTGGAAACAGCTGCCCGGGGCTTGAAGACAGCAGAACAATCCAAAATGCAGATCCAGCTTTGCACAGTCCCTATCGACTGACTGCCTTCTGCTTCCCAGACAATTACATCCTCCAAGCCAAGAGGAAGCTGTCCTTGTGGGAAGAACAGTATGACATGACACCAGAAGAGATAATGCAAATGATCTCTGTGCACCAAGTGGCCCATTGCAGATTTCCTATTGGCCAATGAAGCAATCTTAAAATGAAGTAATCTGTATTCAAACCATTTTCAACAATAGCAACCAAAAGAAGCTTCAGGCTCCCTCCTGCACACATGGCCCTAGAGCTTCTGCCAGTCTACACACACACACACACACACACACACACACACACACACACGCACACACACACGCACACACATTTTCTGAGGCCCATTTCCAGAAGTAGGCAATGGGTTAAGTCAATTACCAATTTCCATGGGAGATGAATGCCAAATTGAGCTCATTAGATGGTAAGCATGTGTGGCTTGCAAATTTGTCCTGTCACTTTCCTGATTAAAATCTTTCTGTGTCTTCTCATTGCATAAGGAAAAAGCATCCTTGACATAGCTTGCAAGGCCCTTGACCTTGGTCACAGGCTGCTTTCCATCTTCTCTGCTCCCCAGGCACCCTTCTTGCTCTTCTTTTCCCAGGAGGCCTCTGGGCTGCCTCAGGCTGGCCTTGGCATGTGCTGTTCCCTCTGGATGCTTCCCCCCATTTCCCTCCTCCCATTCCCCTTCTACTTCCCCCTCATCTCCTGATTTTTCAGGTCTCAGTTTAAAGTCCTGTCTTCAGCAAAGCTCTTGATCTCATGCTCTGCCCAACAGTCTTCCCTTCAGCCTCTGCATTTCTCCTTTCATAATTTTCACCACTCATCTTTCATGTTTCTCCAGCAGGCTGGAAGTCCCAGGATGGCAGGCTAGTGTCCTTTTTGTTCACTGTAGTCTCAGTGTCTAGCATGGTTTGCTGCCACACAGGAAGGGCCAAAGAAGTTCTTCCAGAGTAGAGAACACTGGGCTGTCCCCATCCAACTGGGACTCAGAGGAAGGGAAGTAGGACTGTTCATAGTTCTGAAAACAGAGAGCCAGGCCCAGCATCTAGATAATTAAGCTGTGAGTGTATTTCCCTGCTGCCCCGGAACAGATCTCCCTTGTCTTATGGGGTACACTGTTCCAAGGCTGTGTAGCTATATGTGCAACATTGCTGTAGCTTGGATCTGGAATATTCCCCAAAGGTGCATATGTGCAATGCTTGACCCCCAGCCTATAGCACTACTGGGAGGTGGTAGAATATTCAGGAGTTGGAAGGAACTTGGATGGATTACTGGTCCACAACCTTGAAGAGAATATTAGGACCACAGCTGCTTTCTGTCCCTGCTTTCTGGCTGCCACAGGTAGCAGCTTCATCCACCAGGCATTCCCACCATAGCATGCTGCCCTGCCACAGGCCCAAAGGTGACAGGCCAAGTATCCATGAACTGAACAATCTGAAACTGTGAGCCGAAGTGAACCTTTTCCCTTAATAAGTTGATTTTTTTCAGGTGTTTTGGCACCATAGTGAAAAGCTGGCTAATATAAGCACTATACAATGCCTCTAGGCCTTGCTCCTTCTTTCCTGCACAGATGTCCTGGGGGTGCCATCTTCCCCCAGGCATGGAAAGGGATATAGTTCTGTTCTTCTGTGTCTTCAACTCACAGTGCCACAGTGCCACATGTCTCTGCCATATTAATGGCAACTTATGATAATGAAGTATTGGTTTGTTATTTCCTATAAACGTGGCCAAATGAGTCTCAAGTATTGATGTGGCTGTTATTGCTGTCAAGATACATTTCTCAGCCTGGTCCCCACCCTTGGCCCCCTTGCTGATTCTCAGAATGTGCTTCTGAGCCACTAATTCTGACCAACAAAGAGAACGCACACTCTGAGCACATAAACTTGACATATTATTAACCAAATCTAAATATGACTAGAGGAGTAATCCCCCCAGAAAAGCAACATGTGTTGAATTTCAGAGTAAATAAATGCTTTAGATTTTATCCTACTCTTCTAGATGTGGCAGAAACCAAGCACCAGACTGGATTCCTGGGCTCTGTGCCAAGGTCATGAGGAAGTTCCAGTGATTAGAAAGGTGTGAAGACAGACGGGGGTGAGGCCTGGCCCAGAGTGCCTTGGTGGGAGAGCTAGTGCTGTAACGGAGGATCTTCAGTTCTCATGGAAGGACTCATGTCCATTGATGCCAATTAGTCACACTCTGCTAAAGGGCTGAGGGAGGGGTTTTAAGACCTCCTCACGCCACTTTTGAAGCCTTTGAAGAGCTAATGAAACACAAAGCAGCCCTGGGCTCTGGGAAACTCTACTGCCCACTATATAATGGCCTGCACTCTAGGCCAGCAGTTGCAACCTTGGGCCCAGCCCACCACTGCCCTCAGCTCTGGCTGCAGTGCCCACTGCTTTTGGGGCCCACTGAGCTCACCAGCCCTGGGCCCTGGGTTCTCCATAACAGAATCTCAACACAGGCAATGATATTATTAATCAGCAAGTGTAGCTTCAGTTCCCACTGCGCTGTGCAGTTTCTAAGCAAGTCTTATGTTTACTTCTTTTCATTATGAACCCACCTCTTTCCCCCTGATGAAGACACTGAGTCTTGTTGGTGAGCAGTGACTTGTCCAGAGTCACATCATTGGTCAATAGCACAGCCTTGCTCTGAGCAGGTCCTTTGGCTCCAGAACACATGTCAGGTGGTGTGACTGTTCAGTGACAACTCGCTGACATTGGCAGTGAGCACAGCAGGGCCTGGTTGTAGTGACTGCATACAACAGTTTTCTCTGTCCATTTCACTCTGGCTGCCTTTGAGGCTGAAGAGTTGGCCCTGGATGCAAGTCCTTTGGCACTTTTGTCATGAGAAATGATTGTGCTAGCAAAAAGCAAGGTCTTAGGCTTCCCAGAGCACGATCATTCTGTTGACATGGCCAGCCAGGCCCTCTTGTGGCATTCACAAATAGCAGGAGAGCTGAAGTATATTCCTTTTCTGTTTCCAGGAAACTGACTGAGATCAGCTGAGGAGACAACACGGCTTCCTACCCATCCTGCAAGAATCTGGGAAGTGTGTCTGGCTCATAGGTGGCCTGTGGAGAGTGGACCAGGCTTCTCATGGTTCAGGCAAGGGAAAGCCCAGCCCCGTAGAGACTCCCACAGTGATTTCCACAAAGATAAGGGTGGTGTCAGCTTATTCTACTGCTGGATGGTATCTACTTCAATGCCTAGAACCTGAGAAATATCCAATAAATGTTGTTGGATTATCTCTTGATTGTGGAATATGTGTGCCTAAGCTTTTGCTAACTTTCCATTGGGACAGGACCATGGAGGCTCCAGACCTGGAACAAAGAACATTCCCTGAAGTTAGGCAGGCAAGGTGAAGACCATATATCTTCAGGAAGCCAGGCTGATTCTGGAAGCCATAAGGCAGGAGCTAGGCATTAGGGTCAACATATGACAGTCCAAGGTCCAAAGCAGGCTAGAGTGTGCCCAGGTAGGGCTGTCTTCAGGAGCAAGGTGTCCAGGGCAATGTCATTCAAGAACCACAATAGGCAGGTAGTGGGGGTCAAAAAGTATTTCTTCTGAGAAATGGCCCCCAAAACCAGGCTAGGGACCCTCCATGTCATAGGGAAAGGGTTTGCAAGAACAAGAGAGCTCCCATACTTTGTGGGACCTTAGAGAGGATGGCTAAAGACAGGAGATGAAGGGAAGAAAGATGCCCAGTGCCCACAATAAGTGCGAGGCCAGGGCCAGACTCCAGGCAAGGAGAACATACAGGGAGGGCATCTTCATCCATTTCCTGTTGCTATCACAAAATCTCCGAGGCTGGGTAATCTATAAGGAAAGAAGTTTCTTTTGGATCATTGTTCTGGAGGCTGTGATGTCTCATGCTGTTTCAGCTCATAGTAAAAAGCAGAAGGGCAGGCAGGGGTGTGCAGAAGAAAGGAGCACAGGCATCACCTTGCTTTGTAACCACTGGTTCTTGGTGACTAACCCAGTTCCTTGAGAGCAAGAACTCATATGAGACAGGCATTAGCTCACATAAGAGGCTTCATCCCCCTGACCCCACACCTCATACCTACCCTCCGGCACCTGCCTCAGGACCAACATGAGTTTTGCTGGGGACAGATCCTCACCACAGCAGATAGCCTGCTATGTCCAGCTACCTTCCATGTCCCTACTACAGTCTGGAGCCAGGTTGGACCATAGGTGGGGTGCTAAGTGCCAAAAATGGAGAGAAAGGATGCAGACACCAGAGGCCAGGCAGGGCCTGCAAAGGCCTCATCTATGCCCATGGAGTTTAATGGCTGTCTATCAAGAGGGGACATGGAGTGGCTCTTAGGACTGTGAAAAATATATTGGCCTCTCCAGCGAGAAACAGAAGGGAGTGGAGCTTAGGGCTCCTGTAAAGGCTCGGGGGCCCATTGCGTGGGAGTCAAGCGAGTGCTGGGATCTGCCTCTCCACACCTTCCAAATCTGATTCTGGTAGACTATGTTCTTGGAGCTTGTGGTTTAGGGGGCAGAATAGACTTCAGAACAGGGCCAGAGCGGCTCACGTACGAATGAGCCCAGACAGTCACAAAAGAGGTGCCATGGTTGCATGCTGGGAAGATGCGTGGGACTCCAGAGGACAAGAGGACTGACAAGGGAGGGAACCGCTGATGGGTTTTGTACAGTCTCCAAAAAAAGACTGAGCTGGAAGAAAAGAATCGATTTCCTAAGTGAAGTCGTCTCTATGGCATCTCTGTTGTGCCAGGACTTCATTTTCTACACGAGCTTCCATTCAGAGCATGTTCAAAGCAGATCTTGCTTATTTTCTACCAAATCTGAGGGAAATTACAATTCCCTCGGAGCATTCCCAGGAGCAGGGGGAGGAGGCAGCTGTGGAACTGCTTCTTCGTGCCTTCCAGGTTTCACTTCTGCAACCCAGGAGCAGCTTTGGGGGAAGGGACCCGATCCAGGCAGCTCCAGAAGGCTCAGAGCATGGGACAGGGGAAGCTCCTGGGGTGTGCCGCTTGTCTGATGGCTGGAGAGGATGGAGTGGTGTTCAGATGCCTGCAGCCCTCAAATTCCAGAGCACCCGGAGGACTGCACTGTTTCCTCTGTGGGCGGGGCAATCTGGGTTTGTGTCCCATTGGGTGGAATCCACCGTTAAGTAAGATTCTTTCCCTGCCTGGAGCTACGGCAGGGAAAAGTACCTGGGTGGACCAAATATCAGGGCTCTGGATTTCAGAACATGCCCAGAGTGTCCCCCTGCAGTGGAACCCACTTGTGGATGTCCTTCACATGCCCTTAGAGGAAGCCCCCGTCTCAGTGTCTTTCTTCAACCTCTTCCAACACCCTTGCCTTTGCCCCTTCTAAAGTTTCTCTATTTTTTTTTTTTTTTTTTTTTTTTGTCTGATAACTATAACAGAAAAGCACTGAGTCATTTTCACTGTATTCTTCACTGGACATGAAGAGAGTCTCACTTTCTGGGTGCAAGGCTCAGAACACTTGGCATGGGGCTTGGAGGGGGTGTGGAACTGGATTTGAGATCCTGACCCACCTCTGCCACTACCTGCACTGCTTGCAGTTCAGCTACCTCTCTGGTGCTAATGCTGCCTAGGGCAATTTCTCCAGGGCTTTGGGGAAGTTGACAAAATTCCAAGACATCAAAAAATTCCATTTTCACTGCCAAGACCCCCACCCTTGCACAGCTAAGCCTGAGTTCTCGTCTCCCTCCCTCCTTCCCAGCCATCAACTCTAAATGGCCCCTTTTCCTTCCTAGCTCCAGAACACCTCTCCAGAAGGAGATGACAGAATGAGACTGATGGTCTGAGCTAAAAATAACCTAAAAACAAACAACTCTAAGCACTTGACTGAACCGGCTAACTGCAGTACCTTGTATTTTCATCCTACAGGGATTCTGCTATCATATGTGGACTGGACCAAAGCTAGACATTTTCCTGACAGAGAGGCTCCACATAGCTCCTGGACTGCAGTCTCCCTTTCTGGAGCATCTTGGTCGGCTCCCCGTTCTACACACCAGCTCCAGTGCCCTGTTCCATCCCCAAGGACAAGAGCTTAGGAGTCTGCAGAAAAGATGCTCTTGAAACAGCCCAGAATTCCCCGATGCTCTTACCAGGGAGCTTACCATCAGGGAACAAATGCAAACACAGGCGGGGCCTGTACCCTTTGACTTGTGTCTCATGATGGCCTTTGACTAACCTGAATCCAGCCTCTTCCTCCAGAACCCTAGGAATACAAACATCCTCTTGCTTTGTTCTCAAGTTTGTTTATTGAGAGCCCACCGAGTCTGTGGTACTAATGCTCAGGGATCAGAGCCACAGTCCAGTCAAAAGTTGACCAGAGATAGTACAGAGAATATTTCCTAGCTGCATAACATCTGTAAGGGACAGGGAAGGAGAGAACTAATCACAAAACAAATTCCTATTCAAAGCAACAGAATCTCCTCCAAGAGTAATATGTTTTCTACGCACACACACCCACACACGCACACACACACGCACCCCTCTGAATGAACACATAATATACCCACTTGGTTGTATATGCATGCATATACAGGCATCTGTGGGTAAATAAACTACAATATATGCTTTATGCACACACACGCACGCATACACCACCACACAAATAGATAATCTGGCTTATGCTATCAAAGACACTATGTCTCCATGTTCTAGTAGAAGCAATCTGTCCTAGATGCCTGCAGCATGCAAAACTTGGAAGATCCAGAGAATCACAGTTTAGGAGGATGATGCGGATACACAGGTACTTTTCCATCCTTGGGGCCCCAGCCACAGGTTGCTCTTTTTTTGGTCACAGCAAACCCTTCCTGAAGGGCTCCCAGAGCAGAGTGGAAGAGCTGAAGCTCCCTGTTCAGGGCTGAGCTCACGAGAACCCTGGTGAGTTCACCAATCTTCAAGGCAGAGTTGAAAGCTCTGGTGTTCAAGTGTGGAGTCCTGCAAACAGCATTCCTGGGACAGCATGGCGGATCGAGGTGCGAGTTCCTTTCCTCGCTCACTCTCTGCAGCTCCCCACAGGTGCTAACGCATTTTGTAGTCATTAGATACAGAGGTTTCGCACAGTTGTCCCTTAAAATCCAAGTCTACTGTGAAGTCGAGGTCTCGCTGCAAAGAGAGCAAAAGGCCACAGCATGAGTCTGGGTAGGAAGCTGTGGCTCCTGCCCAGGCACAGGCTTCTTCTTGATACAACAGGAAGGGCAGCCTCAGGGTTCTTAAGGGTTTCCAGCTAAGGGATCACCACATAGAATCCTTGAGGTCTATTCTGGTACTTCATTTTTACCCCAATCCTTTCTGTATTCCCTCTGACTTTAGGAGAAGAGAGGGGATGCTGAATCTTCTAGGACATTGCTCTCCAAGCAGTCTGGAGACTTTCATGTACTGCTCACCCATGGTGCTACTCCAAAAGAATCAGTCTCCACCCACCAGATCAGATGAAGAAACGTGAGCTAAACCTCTTCCAGGCCCCCAGAAACTCCTATTTCCAAGCCCTACTCATCCTAAATGAGGTCGAAGCCATTTATTCAACAGTGCCTCTTCTCCGTCTACCCCCTCCCACCCCCGTGAAGACCTCACAACTGTCCAAGCCAAAAGTCCAGAGGATGGCCTGGAGAAAGCATCTAGCCGCTGAGTCTGCAGGGTTCAGGCTGGAGCTCTTCAGTTAGGCCTGGTCATCCACAAATGCAGCTCCCTGCTGCCCACCTGGGAACATTTCTGACCACACAGGACATTAGAACCAGACCATTGGGTCTTGGGAGCTCTTGAGACCAGCACCATGGGTCCCTTCTTGTCAGTGTTCCTGACCACTTAGAGGGTCCTCGGCACTCACCACATTTTTGGCATTTGGCTTCATGGATATGGTTCCATAGATTTCCTCCCCTCTCCGGACAGTGAGGTAATCTTCTAAGTA
The DNA here is from genome assembly GCF_000276665.1 of Chinchilla lanigera. Lineage (NCBI taxonomy): Eukaryota > Metazoa > Chordata > Mammalia > Rodentia > Chinchillidae > Chinchilla > Chinchilla lanigera. The sequence continues at coordinate 1,407,510 of NW_004955413.1, read as the reverse complement.
GAAGACAGTCTGCTTCCAGTGGGTGTAGGGAGCATCCGGGGCTGAAGGGCGACATCACGGGAAGAGAAAGAGGAGTCAGAGACTAGGTGTCCAGAAGGGCTGAGGCTGGCCTTCACACAGAAGTGCTGGGCTTCCATGGAACTCATTGCAATCACAATACACCCACATTCTCACAGAGTTCAGGCCCAACTTGACTCCAATGCTCTTTCCTCCCAACACATTTTTACCCCTCAGGACTGCTGATCTTAGTGAGGCACCAGAAGAGAAACAGGCCTAATATTACAGGCCTAATACTACATGAACATGATATTACATGTTCATACGCATGTCACAAGTAAATCTCATGATATTCCTGTTTTAATTAGTCCAACAGAGCAAGAGTACTCTTTCAGACAGTGTGGGCAAGATTTATAGAACAGGCCATCCTATACCCCCTCAAATCAGTGGTCCCCAACCTTTTTGGCTCCAGGGACTGTTTTTGTGGAAGACAATTTTTCCATGGGCACAAGGCAGAAGAGATGTTTGGGACTAGATCTGCATAAGAAGTGTGCAGCCTAGGTCTGCTGTATGCACCCTTCACAGTAGTTTTCATGCTCCTCTGAGAATCAGTGCTGCCAGTGCCACTGGTCTGCAGAAGGTGGAGCTCAGGTGATAATGCCCAAAATGGAGAGCGGCTGTAAATATAGATGAGACCTTGCAGGCCCGTTGGTCCCTGTTCACCTCCTGCTGTGTGGCCCAGTTCCTAAGGACATCGATCTGGTACCAGTCCATGGCCTAGGGCACTGGAGACCCCAGCCTTAAATGACATCATTTATGCAAACATCACAGCTAAACCAGTGCTCCAGTTCCCCTGACATACTTGCTGTTCCATCCACAAATAGCTTTCTGTGCCTGTTGCTGTGTCCTACAACAGAACTCTGTACCCTGGCCAAGCTTGCTGTGGGCTTCCAACAGTGCCTTCCTAATTGGACCAGGAAGAAAGGCAGATGACTGTCCTTGCACAGGTCACTCTGCCTGAATGACCCATGGCCGCAGTGATGCTTGTCCCTGCCCCTTGTAGCCCGTGGGTCCTGGCTCTTTGTGAGAGGTTCTGCCTATGACCTTCCTCCCCCTCTTCAGCAGTGCTATGTTTGGACCATTATTCTCCTTCATCAGTAACTTCTCTCTGCCTCAGGCCTCAAGGTCAGCCTCCCCTGGCTACTTGACCCTGGATTAGGGCTCCAACAGCATCCTGAGTTCATGTCACCATGATGTTGAGCATGCTGCAGTACAGATGCCTCCTGCTCCACTTGCATCCTCCACAAGAATACATGAGGGTAGGGGCTATGTATCTGCTACAGTATTCAATCTGTAAGTATAGGATACATGGACGATGGCAAGAGCCAAAGAGCAGACATCTTGTGATGCCTCAATATTCCCATACAATTCCATTATACTGGAGCTTTTGGACTCTGTGGATAAGAGGAGAACCCACTTTACAGTCAGCTCCTGTTGGCCCAGCCTCTCCCCTTCCTCCACCAGAGCTTCCTCTACACATGGAACCAGTGCTAAAGATGACAAGACACTGGGATAACATGATAAGGACTTTTCAAATCAATCAGTAGAAAGACTTCAGTGTGACTTCTGGGGCAGAACAAAGCCCGGTCACTGGGAATTACTACAGGCAATTTTCAATCCACCAGGGAGAACTGGAGCTGTATCACAATCATATGAGCTCCCCAAGGTCCATCCTGGCAGTGACTACATAGCCACTCCAGGTGTCATGCAGAGTGTGGCCATGAGACCTCTAAGATCTTCCAAAGATCAATATGAATTGAGTTAAAGAGTTTTTCTTTCTTTGCACTTTGCAGTGAACTGGCTTGGCCAAACATCAGTGGTATGGACGGAGTCTCCAGCAGCCTTCAGTGCGTGCCTTTGGAAACCAAAGCACACTCAAGGTCACGGGGACAAAGCACAGCCTGTGCACTTGGAAGGAAAGGAGCACCACAAATGTGCAAGCTGTGCGTTTTAGACCCCAATCCTCCCTGGCTTCCAAGGCTCACTGCTGCTTGCAGGCAAAGTCCACCTGTGTCCCACGTGCTTCATGCCAGCTACCTCTAAATAAATTGTCAGAAGATGGTTTCAGGTTGTGCAGAGAATGTCAGCGCATGACTGACAGTATTCTCACCCCCACTTCCTCCTACATTGGCTCAACCAGGTGTCTCTCCTCTTCCTAAAGACCTTCAGGCAAAGGAACTCAAGTAGCCTTCTTCTGTCACCAAATCTGAGACTTGCTGGCCAGCAAACCCAGGGGTCTCACTCTGATGGTGGCTGCCAAATCATGCCAGCTCTGGGCTGGAGAAAAATCATTTGTGTTTCCTCAATATCAAAACCAAGCGTGAAGAACTTCCCCATGCATCTCATGCCTGCTATGGATCCATTGACCTTGGGCTAATTGTCTAAGCCAGAATCTCAATCTTAGCTTGTCATTAATGTGTCCTTTCTCGAATCTGGAGTTTTGACTGTACTCCAAGCATTGGAGTGCAGTAATTGCGGAAAGTGGACAAACCTGCCGAGACATAGACTCACCCCACAGATCTAACAGCCTGAGAAGATACCAGTGATTCTGGAAAGCAGAAAAACCTGATGAGACATACACTCTCCCACCAGGCACTGCAGGTACATAGCGATGGGTAGAATCACTGTGCATCCTTCTTCTCTTAGGTAGAGGTAGTAGAAAGACACTTGTTCGGCAATAGTAAACCCAGTTTCTACTCTCTACCTTGCCACAGACTTGCACTGCAACTCTAGGTTCATGTTCTACATCGGCAGAATATGGGTCACAACACTTACGCCCCAAGGTACTCAGCATGAGATGAGAAGGGGAGGGGAAGGCATACTAAGGGTGACCAAACTTCCAGTTGTGCCCTGGATAGTTCCAGTTTGTATCTGTTCTTCTGGTATAAGTATTAATAGCTCTCCATTTTACTTGTAAAAGTGCCCTTAATTGTGCCCTTAAATTGTGTGCTCTCTATACATATAACATATGAGGCTTATATTAGGGTATTGCTAAGCCACTGCATCTAGTAGTTATTTCATCATTATTGAAAGTGTTACACAATTCTATTCATCTGAGCAAATGACCCTGGCCTGCAAGGATAAGCTGCCTCTCTCTGGTTGTCTAGAATGTCCTGAGGGAGCATTCAATATAGCTAAGCTTAGGATGAGCAACGAGCACAGGACTACAGACTACATCCAGAGCTCTCCGGCAAGTAAACAGGTCTTCCCTCCCTCCCCAGTCTGAAGCCATCAGGATCTACAACTGGTTTACAGCTTTCCCTGTTATGGAGATGGCTTTCTCCTTGTAATGTTCTGGCCCCACACACCAGCCCCTCTTTGCCTTCCTCCCTCACACCCTGTTCCCATCAGTCTTTGGGTTCTAGATCATGGACACATTTCACTCCATACTTAGAAGTGTGTATGACCAGTGCTGGCCACAGCATCCAAGTTACAGGTGCAAATTCCTTCATCCTTGACTTCTACTTGGGATGCTGAGCATCTGCCAGCTGTGGTTCTAAATATGGGGAATAGCAACAAGATGAGCACTACTTTGTATCTGCCCTCCCCCTGCAGATCTTACAGCCTGAGAAGACAGTCAGGTAAAAGCAATAAAGAGAGGATGGTAGGGGTTGTGCTCAAGGATGGGGGCCAGGAACACAGAAATGTATGGGAACAAATGGCAGGTGCTACTTAAAAGATTTTCTTGGTACTTTTGGAAAGGGAATCTTGCTTTCTGTTTCACTCCCCAGTGGCTAGGTGGCTGGCAATTCTTTCTGGGATATAATAACTTTGAAAAGCTGTAAATTTGAAACCATATTCCCTTATGGTTTCATAAGGGGCTGCAAGCCTTTTGGAGAATTCAAGACTGTGTACCAAGAAACTTCTTTGACCTGGGAATGTGATTCAATGTCACAGGCAGGCAAGGCTAGAAAAAGGATGCTGGGCCCCAGACTCAGAACATAAGTGGCTCAACTTTGCTGATTGCCTAAAGCCTGGGCCCTGAATCCAGGCCTGCTGCTGTCTGAGCTGTTGTCTTCTACCTATGCAGCTTAGCTGGATTCAACTACAACCCAGCATCCCCAGGTCCATTTCTACCCCTCCCACCAAGAACACATACAAGACATAAGGATGGTGGGATGGCGGTGCCTGCTGGCTGGTGGTTGTGGCTCTTGGGGACAGTGTCTACGGTTCAAGGGGCCATTTTTAAACTGTGCACTATGTGGTGGGTTTTTGGTTGGCTCTCCCTGCCAGCTGCCCTGGACTGAGATGAAAAACTTAGTGAAAGGGCCCTGGGGAAGGGGTTACATAGCACACTGTGCTTTGCAAAAAGTTCAAAGGCAACTGGACCAAGCAGTAGCTTCTTTAGGTACATGCATACATGTGATGAAACATTTTGAAAAATAGCAAAGGTCTGGTGTGGTGGTGCACATTACTGAGATGACAATAAGTAAATAAATAAATAAACAATATGTGAACCTCACATGGTCCCATGATGACAGTTTGTCATGAGCCCCAAATCAGTATAATCACCTGAGATCTTGAAAACCCAAAAGGCATGACTGCTGGCAGACAGAAGCACACAATCTGAGTCTCCACATCCACCAGCTCCACAGGAGCCAGAAAACTCTGTTGTATGCTGGAAATGAAACTCTATGCTCACATCCCAAAGTGGCAGAGAAATTATTTGGGCCCTGAACTTGGGCTGTGAGGCCCATAGGCACAAGGATCTCATGAGTGCAGAGATCTTCTCTGTGAGAGAGGAAATGGGAGCCCCTGTGCAGAGGTCAGCAATACTAGTCACACTCACAGCTGTCATATTAGGGGCAGTCTCTCATAAGAGTAGGGCTCTCAGACTTCAGCACGCCTCAGATAACTAGAGGTGGCCTTAAGACCCAGACTGGTGGGTCCCATCCCAGAGCTTCTAATTCAGTGGGGCTGGGGCAAAGCCTGACTTTCCAATGCTGGAAAATCCCCAGGCAACACTGATGCCCCTGTCCAAGGACCATGCTTTGAGATCCACTGTACCAAGGCATGGGAAGCTGAGGACTGTAAGACCTCCAAAAGCCCCTTAGGACCTAACCTGATGGAGTTTTGTGCAAAGGGAAGGAAGTATCACATCATCATTGCAAAAAACCAAACAAAAACAGAGGATTTAGTCCTTGAGTCTGTGTGGGACATGGTGCAAATGTGGCCAGTGAATAGGAAGGAAATGGGTCAATGGATTAGATGCTTCAATCCAGGGGACAGATCTTGAGTGAAACCCAGAGCCAAATTCTTTCATTCTGGCCTTGAATTTCACTGCACCTCCTCTGCAGGGCCCAGCAGACTGCCTGCTTGGTTTCAGGGACAGGAAGTAGGTCATTTTAAGGAAAAACAAATCTTATTGAAAGATGCAGGGCTGGAGTCCAGGCTTTAGAAGCCCAGATCTTTTCCCATTGTGTGTTTGTGCATTGACTTTCTCACCACCTGCAGCAGGGCAGGCCCTGGGATAAGCATTGTCTGGGGATAGGTGAGGGAAAGTCAGCCACTGTGGCTTTGTTTCTAGGTTGCAATTTTAGCTGTGGTCCTCAAACAAGCTCTTCCTCAGCTCTTGTACTACCTCTACTCCTTCACCATCACTAGACCAAGTCCTTTCAGGTCAAGGAGAATCTCCCTTCTTCCCCTGACTTCTGCCCATTGGGAGGATGGCTCACTGACTGCCTCTATGGAGAGAAGAAGCTGGCAGTGACCCAGGTTGGGGCTCTCTGGTCTTCCCTAGGGCAGGCCCCACCATGGGCCTGGCTAGTACTTTCTAGAGCCCTGGTCATGGTGGTTGGGAGACAACAGTTCTAAGGAATGCCTTTCTGTGAGAGGTGAGTAATCTCTTGCTCGCTTTGTCCACAGAAGAATCTTTGTCATTATGGTCTCAGGAAGTGAATGTTCATATACTGCATTTCTGGGAGAACTCACTTATGACCTCCTCCTGCCACATGCACTCAGCCTTGACCACGCACTCTGAGTACCCAGGAAGAGTCCCAGGAATGGCCCATTATGAACACATTCCCAAAGTGGGAGCATAACTATCACAGACTCACTTAACAGACTGGTTTAGAGGTTTTTTAGAAGCCAGAATAAAGACATGAATGAAATATGATCTCTGCCTTTGAGAGCAGCAAGTAGATGAGGGTTGCAAAGAAGAGTGGGAATGTTGAACACATGATGTCACAACCTACACTGGAATCGAGCATAGTGGTTTTAAAAAGAAAGTGGGTCTTCCCATGAGGTTATGGAAGCACCTCCAAGATAAGCAATTGACTAAGAAAAGGTAGTGAGGGCAGTGTGGATAGTGCAAGCTGACCTACTTGTTTAAACAGGTGTCATTTTGATACTCTACGACAGTTAAGGGGAAGCTGAATTGCATGTTCTCAGGGATCCCTTGCACTTATACCAAAGGTTAGGGAGCTCTGAGAACCTAAACTCAACCCAAAAGGAAAGAAGTGTTCAAGTACCCTTGAGCTGAGAGATGATGCCTGTCTGGGGCTATATAGGAGAGAGGGTGACAAGCTGTTGTGAGCTGAATTGGGACCCCCAACATTCATGCTTGATCCTCAACCTCCAGTACCTCGGAATGTGACTCTATTTGGAGATCGGGCCTTTAAAGACATAGTTAAATTAACACAGGTACTTAGCATGGACCCTATTCCCCATGGCTCATAAGACGGGAGAACCTCCCAGAGCTCCGGGAGCTGCAGGGATCCCAGCGTGGCTGCGCATGCACGGCACAGTAATGATAGGACAGGGCTCAGGCGGTCTCAGCAAGCATGGCTGGGAGGAATGAGCTGCAGAGGGGTGAGGCCAGGCCATAGGGTGCCTCTAAATGGAGCCTGGGTGGGTGACATGGCTCAGTTGTCCCCAGAAGTTCATGCACTGGAGACTTGGTCCCCAGTGCTGCTATGGTGAGAGGTGGAGCCTTCGTGAGATGAGTGGGCCTCAAAGATGCTGCCCTCAGGAAAGGACTCACTCGCTCGTGAAGTGGTGGACTTGTGGGGATTGTAAGGTGGCTTGTCCAGCACGCTCACTCTCTCTCACCCTGGGGTGCCATCTGTGGTGCCCTCTGCCACGATGTTTGAGACCTGACCAGATGCCAGCACCATGGCCTTGGACTTTCTGGCCTCCAGAACCAGAGGCCAAATACACTTCCATGCTTTCTAAATTAACAAGTCTTCAGAATTCTATTACAGTGACAGAAAGTAGATGACGATAGCAGGCGTGATCTTTGGGGAGTACATGATCTAAGGAAGAAACACGGGGACTGATCTGTAGCTGGATCCTGTACTGAGGTGTGGTAGGAGAGGCAGAGCTATCTCAGCAGCTCCGTGTCTTCAAACCTCGCACAGAATGAGCTCAGTAAATGTGAACAGAACAAACGTGCATTTAAAGAGTCTCAGGGGAGCCCTGACCCAATACCTGCCTCCTCATTCTCCTCATCCCACACTCTCCCTTTGGGAGGATGGACCACAGTCTCTTACTTTCCCCTGGGGCAGCATGTCCAGGCCCTGGTGACCCCCGTACAGTCCCGCAGTCGAAGCCTGCCTGGTCACCATCCACAGAGCCTCAGCGAAGCACAGAGGAGGACGGAAGTCTAGAAAGCCGACAACAAGCTCACCTGTGGAAAACCCCATTTTCTTGTGGCACTTGGTAAATTCAATATTAAAATAGGTGACAAGGGCGTGGACATAGTCGTTGCGCTGTATCTGCAGGCAGAATGCGGAGGTGAATGACAGCTCTTCCGTCTTCACGGTGTAAATGTCTACCTCCTGCAGCCCAGAGGAGAGAGAATGCCATAGACTTACAGCTCTGCGAGGGCCGGGGCCTAGCTGCAGCCTCATCCCAAGAGTTCCTCCTCAGGAACCTCTTTCCAGGTGCCATTATTCTTAGGGTGACTTCCAGGCCCACCTGCCACCTCCCAGCTACCTCCCCCACCCACTCTAGGGTGGAAGACCCTCAGGAAATGGTGTGAATGAACATTAATGCAAGCCTGAGGGGAACAAAAGTAAGCAGGTAAATCTGCTAGGAAGAAGGGCTGATTGGATGGTGCATCCCTAAACTGAGTCAGAGCAGCAGTGTGGTCCACCTCACATTGCAGCCTTCATCCCATCACCCTCCAAGTGGGGTCCCGTATGTCAGCATCACTTGGGGTCAGATTCTGAGGGGACAAGGAGGGCAATCCAGACCTCGTGACTCAAATCAGCAATCTGGGTGGCCCAGACCCTCCCAGAAATTCCGTGAACCAGACCACTCATTTCCTGTGTGTGTGTGCATGTGTGTGTGCATATGCATGCATGTGTGTGTGTGTTTTAGCAGGAGCAGGAACCAGGCATTGTCGTGGGGAGGTTGGGAACCTCAGCTCACACAGTCACAGGCTGCACTGAAGGGAGGTCTGCTAAACCTCTGTAACGAGGCTGCTGCATAAGTTTGAAAAACAAATAAATAAAAGCAAAGGAATAAGAGGTGAGAATTTTCAGTTTCCACTGGAGAATTCAGAACACAAAGAACTAATAATTCTCACAATTTCAGCTGGAAAGTTGCTGAAAATCAATTTTGTGTGGAGAGAAAGCACTATAGAGAGATGTCTGCGATGTGTTCTTCCTCTGTGAAGGGCACTGGTCTGTGGTTTGTGGGTCACCAAGAGACAGGGAGGAACCCCGCCCCCCCAGGGACCCAGAGGGCTCTGGACAGAATCTAACAAGGCCTGAGGACACACTGACCGTGGTTAGGGCTGTGCAGCAAGGACCACTGTAATGGTTTGGGTCAGAATCCCCCAAGAGCCTCGTGTGCTCAGAGGTGGGCCTTTGGGAGGCGATTGAATTGTGAGGGTTTGTAGCTGACCTGCTGTTAGAAGGTGGGGTCTGTAGAAAGAGGAGTCTTTCAGAGTGTTTCCTGGAAGGGTGAATTTCCTTCTCAGCTCCTCCTTTACCTCTCTCCTTCCCATCCATCATTCCCTGAGCTAGCTCTCCTCTTCCAGGCTCCTCTGCCATGTTGTCCTGCCTTGCGCTGAAACCTCTACAAGCTCTAAGCCAAAGTAAACCTCTCCATTAACTTCTGGGTATTGGGTATTATGTCCCAGCAACGAGAAAGTGGCTGAGGCAACACTATCTTGGGATGCTGCAAGAGGCAGACAGGGATCTGCATGCCTGATGGTTCCAGGAGGTTCTCCTGAGACCTGGAGACAAATCAGCAAAGTGACATGGCGTAAATGGCTTTGGTCTGTCTGTACTCCAAAGGTAAACAAAGGAAAAAGAGATGCAAAGTAGCCTAGGACCTAAAAAGAGAAGTCCTGACCCACAGAGGAGAAAGAGGGATGGTCAAGGGAGCTGATTAGATCAGAGTGCTGCTGGGCCCCAGGTAAGCAGCCTGGCAGCCCTGGGAGAGCCAAAGCTCTGGTTATGGTTGGGAAGCGGGTGGCTGCAGGACTGGGGCACAGAGCACCCCCTGGTGAAGCCGTTTTCCAGTGTAAGTTACTCTGAGCTTCTAAAGCCCAGAGACGGGGGCAAGGACCAATAAGAGGGTGAGCCAGCGCCAGTCTGGCGACCAGAGTGGGTGGATTATAAAGCACATCCCTTCCACAAGCCTCTCATCCAACCGCAGTACCCCTGCTGTAGCATTCCCCATAAGCATCCTACCCACAATTGATGCTGATTCTCACCCCCTACCAGGTAGCTCATGCCGTTTCCAGGCGTCTCCAACATCATGACCTTCTTCAGAATTAGTAATAAGAGCCTGCACCTGTCTATGCCACTTACACTCAAAGGACAAGCCAGGTACCTCATCCAACCCACAGGGCACTCAGACCTTTCCTTCTGCTACATAAAGCATCCCCGATTGTCAGGAAGGGTCTCCAAGTCAGTCTCCAGTGCTTCTCCCTCCTGATCCTCCTGCTCTGGTGGGTTCCTCTACTCTCAAAGCTGAGTGTGATGCTGACCACACCAGTCCTGCACTCTTCCTCCTAGGACAGTCCTCGGGCAGCCAGGGCCATGAAAGGGCACGTGGAGCCCAGTCTGCCCACATTCGAGTCTGCCAGCCCTCCTAGTACACATGGTCCCTCCCAGCCACACATTATCCACGAGTCTCCTCCAGTTCCAGACCTTCTGAGCAAGCCAGGGTGAACTCATCTTTACTAATGGAACCAACACAGTACGAAGGCTTGTGATGTCTCCTCAGCCAGTGCCAACAACCAGGCTCCATGGTTCCCAGTACCTTTCTCTTCTGGCCTCTCTTCCCCCCGGCTTCTGGATCAACACAAGTGCCTCCTCATCTCCACCCTCACCCCTGCCATTAGACCAGAACCTTTTAGGAGCGGAAGCTGAACCTCACTGGCCTGTGTACCCTCAGCGTGTGGCATGGCCCTAGCACACACTGTGTGTGCTGAGCTCCAGGTAAGCAGCCTGGCAGCCCTGGGAGAGCCAAAGCTCTGGTCGTGGTTGGGAAGCAGGTGGCTTGGATTCATCCATCTACTGGAAATAGCGTTTCCTCCCTTCTCCTGGTCTCCCCTTCATAACCACCAGCTAACCAATCTCTTTATTGGCCGATCAGATGTGTTTCTCCCTTCAGAGGCCCCTCTGGCTCTGCATCCAGACCTGGCTCCTCTCTCCTGCTCACTCCCTTCCCTTCCTCCCTGCGCTGGGCACACTGGTGCTCACACACATACCACCCATCTAGCAGGAACTCTTTTCCCATGTGGTCTTGATGTCAGCCGTCCCTCAACCGAATATCAGCTGCCCTGTCTTGAGTTAGCTGGGGAGATCCCAGATTCATTTGCATTTTAATAGGAGCCTCTAGGCAAGGAGTGAAAAAGATATAGAACTACACAGCTACACACTAAAGAACAACAATAGAAGCAGCTGGCTTTTTGGTGTGAGGTCCAGCCAGGTCATCTGTGAGAACCGGGTCAGTGGTGACTTCTTCTGGGACACAAAGGCCCTCAGGGCTCCGTGCCCCACCCTGCCCCACCCCAACCCAGTCAACAGAGCAGCCTGTGACCCTGAGGTCCCAGGCTTCCCTAAGATTTCTTTCTTTCCATGGATGCATTGGGTGTTTGAGCCCTGGGAGATCCACTGCCTTGGACTCAGGTGACTCCAGGAAGCTGCCCTGCTATCCTCCTCTGAACATCAGTACAGACAGATGACTGCAAGCAGAAGTCTGGTCAAAACACAGTCATAATTGTAATAAAATGTCACACTCTGCAATGCTAACAGCAATGAAAATAGTAATTAAGTGTGAAGAAGGGCAAATGTTTTCCCAAAAGGCTCGGTGAGATATTGCTTAGCACATTAGCAAGACAGTTGTTGGAGAACTCTCCTAGTTATGGGAGAAAACTTAGACAATGTTCATCCTCCTCAGAAAACACTCATGGGAAGCATCCCAGACCTCAGGACAATTGCCCTCCTTCAGAGTCTTCCTAAGAGTGCACATGGTGCACACCCATCCTGTCCCTCTGGGATTGGGGTGGATGCTTTCCTGTCCTCTCTGTGACCTATCTGGGAGGAAGGAGGAGAGACACCTGTGTGGCCTGGGGGAAAGAACCAGGCAAGTCCAGGCACAATCAGCAGAAGACAGTCAGAAGCACAGTGGCCACTCCTGTGATGGAGCTTGGCTAAATGCGCAGAGCCTCCTGGGAGCAAAGTAAGTTGGAAGAATTTCATTCCCAGCTGACACCCTTATAGACAGGTGCATAAAAGCTGCCATCAGTGCCAAGGGTCATTCTGGCAAAATGAAAGGCACCACTGATTTTTACCTACAATTGTTGCACTACAGTGAGCTTTTTGTTGGGAAGCCTTTAGTTGTTCTTGCTTGGGATACCAAGCAGGGGAGAGGGGCTGTTGGGAAGAAATAAAAGGACACAACTGCTTGCACTTAATCCTGCCTGTATGGGGAATGGGTAGAGTAGACAAGAAGTGAAAGCCCCATGAATGCAGAGACGAAGGCTTCGACCCCAAGCCAAGCCTCTGAGATGGGATGCTACAAGGGGGAAAGGCACCTGATGAGACCTGTATGAGAGTCTCTAGCTTTATTTGCCCCTGAGCTTCCCCTCAAGTTTCCCAGGGGTAGTCCCGACCAAGGGCACAGTTATTCTGCAGAGGCTATGTCCAAGGAAAATGACACATCTCGCTTGGGACAAAGAAGGAGTTTGACCCATAACTTCCTTTCATCCTGGGTGGCCCTGGAGTGGTCCCCCTGGGTCTCACTGCAGGTAGCCAGCCCCTCTCTCTGACACTTCCAAAACCCATGATGTGTACAGGATGAGAGCAGCTAAGATGAGAGTTTTAACAAATTGAGAGTCAGGCAGCTGAGTGTACTTACGTAATGAACCCATATGTTTAGATTAAAAAATTAACTTCAACCATATGAAATGATCACGTTCTATATGTTAAAAAAGTCAGATACTAGTAGTTTCATATGGCTCCGCATATTAGCATACAAAAATTCAAAATGCACAGAACAAGTATGGAAAGACTCAACCCCACTGTGAACAGCAGATCCTCCTGGCAGGAGCACAGGGCTGGAAAAGAGGGGACCAAAGGAAACTCTGACCTCCAGTCTGTGGCCCTGAGGATGTCTGGCTATGTGACAACAGGAGTGCAGTAAGGACAGGGTGTGAGGATGCTGACTAGTACACAGTGCCCTGAAGAACATCCTGGGAGAGATGTGTGGAGCATAGGTCAACAACGAGGCCCAGGAAGGGGGCCGGGGGCTCTGTGTGGTGGGTCAGCTGCGTGCTTGGAGGTGGCAGACCACAACAACTGCAGCACACTGAGGTACAAGGGCTCTGTCTCAGGAAAGACTCCAAGCCCTGCATCTGCCCTTGTCCTGCCTCACAGATGCTCTGTTCTTTGATGCCCTCCCTCCCTTCCCTACTACTAGGACCCTCCCCTCGGCTATGCTGCCATAGAGTCCTTTTCATGGTGGCTGTGGTCTGTGACAGCACCAACTTCTGACTTGTCACCCTGGAGCACCCAGGCTCTGACCAAGGTGGCCTTATCTCATGAGGCTGGGGCTGTTCAGGTGGACCCACCCAACCCGGTTCTCCAGGATGGCACAGCTGTTCCCAGCATGCACAGCTCACTAGGATGAGCCCACAGACCTTTATTAAGCAGGCATTCGTCACCACTTGCTTGGGATCCACAATGTCCACCAGGGGCTCCTTCATGGCCACATCCCGGATACAGGTCATGTCAAAGCCATAGACATTCTCCCACCCTGTAGGGGCAGAGTGAGACATCAAAGCAGGCACAGGACCAAAGCTCGCCCAGCCTCCCGAGTGCTGGCACAGAGTAGGATGGGAAGGTGGGGGCAGCCTGTGTTCTGCACTCACAGCCTAGAGTTACTCACCTGCATGGGGACCTGGCAAGGTGCCCAGTGCTCATTCACATTTTCTAATCTTTCTATCTAAAACCAGGTAGATCCCACTTTATGATTAGGTAGAGCACAACAAAGAGAAACTGGGAACGGTCTCCAGGTTCACACTGCTAGACTGCAGCAGGCTTAAGGTCAGAAGTGAAATTATCTTACTCTTTCTGATATCTAGGTTTCTATCCCCTCTCCAAGTCAGCAGTCTCCTGTGAACTCCCAGATTGGATCTGCCCTCTACTTCCCTATTCCTATGCCTTCACTCACCCTGTTCTCCCCCAAAAGACCCATCTCTCTCCATTCTCCACTGATAAAGTTGAAATGCAGCCAAGAGAGACATGCTCTTACAGTGAAACAGACTAGAGTTCAGGTGGTAGCATGACTGCTAACTGGTCGGGCCCTGTGCAAACCAACCGCCTCTCCGAAGCCTCCGTGCTCTGGCCTGGGTTGGTGCAGAAGGGTCTGGGCCTGGCTCGCGTGTGATGATGCTCACACTGACAACCCATCCCATAAGAAAGAGCCTCCAGCTGAGGCATCAAGCATCTCAGCTACGCTCCTTGGTTTGCAGGCCACTGGTCCACAGGATGCTCTGTTGGGGAAGGAGGAAGATTTGGGGTGCAGAAGCTGGTGAGCCCAAGATTGCCCTTCCATGGTAGTAATAATTGCTTTCATTGATGGATCTTCTCCATTTAAATGACCCAGCAACTCCTCTTTTGTCTGTTCAGAAATGTCTGGAAGGAGACATGCTTTTCTCTAAAATCTTACTAAATTAAATTTTCTTTTAAAGTGTTCATTAAATAAATGGTCCCTTGGGGAACTCATGTCCCTGTGTGTGTGGAAGAAAGTGGATGTGAACAGTCAGGAAAAGAATTCTTTCTTTGACTCACATTCTTTTCTAAGGTACACAAAGACCTTTCAGAAAGAAAAGAAGGCAGAAAAAGTAATTATCTCCCAGAGGGTGAGTGCTTATAAAATTCCAGGCTGAGGATAAGATGCCAGCCAACCCCTACACAGTCACCCAGGACTGGTGCTAAACTTCCAGTTGGAATCTACATTGTGGGGAGGGAGCTGCTCATTGAGCCACAGGAGCCCTGTCCAGAATCTAGAAGTAGCCGTCCGTCCTCTCCCCAGATAAAACACAGGTATGAAAGCATATTGCCTTTGGTTTAAGCCATGCACCTGCTCTTTCCCGCCCTGGGCCATCTCAAATTAAAGTTTAACACAAGTGATGGGTGAAAAGCTGATCGTGTGTACTGGTTAAAGGAGTGGGTTTTGGAGTTCAAACCTGAGCTCTTTCATCGTTTTGCTGTTTTCCCTCAAGCAAGAATGAAACCTCTCTAAGCCTTGATTTCTTCCTCTGTAGAGTAGAGATGCTGTTGCTGCTTCTTGCAGCCCTCCTGTAGGGTTGTTAGGGGGGTTTCATGGGATGACATTTGCTCAATGCAGAAGACAGTGTCAGGCGCAAAGAAAAAAACTCATTAGGTGGGTTGAGCCCTGGCTTTGTTTCGAAGCTGTGTGACCCTGTACAGATCAATATCTTTTTCTTACTCATAAATTGAAGAACTTGGTTCAGTGGTTTTGTGTTTTTAGAATCCTCAGGGACACTCTTAAAATCAGACTCCTGGACCCAGGCCAGAGCCACTGAATCAGAATCTCTGAATTTGAGATGTAGGACTTTGGATTTTTCTGAATCTATGTAAGCAGTTCCAACCTTTTGGGAGCCTGGTGTTTAAAGTACTTGCTACTCCTGAAATGGTGAGCTTGAAGTCCCGTGCCTTTGTGAGGTTATCTCCAGCTACTCCTGGTCGTGACCCTCTCCTTCCATATCTTCACACCTATAGCACAGTTTTGACACAGTGTGGACCCACAGATAGTGCTTTTTAAATTGAAATCCACCTCCCAACATGTAATGCTGTCCTGCCTTAGAAGGCCTGGTATTTTCATCACCTTAATGGGATTAAATAATGTCTATCCCCCCAGCTTGACTACCCCACATCCAGCTGCTCAGGGGATAGATGATCCAGGATATTAGATTTTTCTGTCCTTCTTATTGATCATTCATTTCCTACTAGTCCCTTCTACAAAGGTGGAGCGGAAATTGGAGAAGACACAAATCAAACACATTAATTTTTGTTGTAATTATGTACTGTCTACTGAATGAGTATATGTTAGGTACAGGCTACCTCAAGAAACATTGTTCCTAAAAACAGTATTAAAAATAACATCAGAGGGTCCTGTGAATCTTTTGTTTATGGATTCAAAATGGTTCCAGCTGTGGACTGCATTTGGAGCAATGAATGTAACTTAAGCAAGAAAGCCCATAACTATGGAGCATAGTTATGCAAGCCACAAATATTATTCATATGTCCCTATTATTCTTTTACTATCAATGTCCAGTATAAATTAAAAATTATAAGACACAAGAAAAATGTACTGAATGACCTATTATAAAAAAATAGTCATTATACGACCCACTTCAGACATAGCTCAGATGTTGGAATTATCCAACAGAGACTTTAAGTAACTATAATAAATTTGTTAAGGAATCTAGTGGAAAAAGTGGACAATAAATATGGACAGGTGAAGAAATTTGTCAGTGAGAAGGAAACTATTTTGGGAAAGAGTCAATAGAAAACCTAGAAATCAACATTACAATACCATAAAGGAAGAATTACTTTAAGATGCTTATTAGAAGATTGGATATACCAGACGAATGATTAGGCTTGAAATCAGTTTAATAAAAATGACCCAAACATAAATAATGAGAAAAGAAAGAATAAGAAAATAAAGCATCCAAGATCCACAGTACAATGTCAGACAATACCCAACACATCTTTAGTGGGGGTTCCTAAAGGGAAAAGAGATCAAGCAGGAAAAAACATGCATTTGTATAGACAATGTTGAAAAATTTTCCTAAACTAAGGAAAAAAGCCCATAGATTCAAGTATTGTGTATAACTCTAACTAGGATAAATACAAAGAAAAACACCCAGACACATTAAGGTCAAACTACAAAAAAACAAAATAAAGGAAAAAAAATCTCAAAACTAGCAGAAAATTAGAAATACAAAGTATTGAGGAGCAACTCTGCCATCTCACTGGAGCTGCAGAGATCTGAGATTCTCTGCTGGGCTGTGGGGCAGCTCAGAGTGCAGCGACATAAACACAGCAAGTGCTTCAAGTGCCACTTACACTGTCCTCCACGCAGGAGGAAGGTGTTTGCAGTGTTTGCAGGCATTTTAGGCTCTCAGGAACAAGGTCCACTCCTTGCTTTGAAAGAGTTCTGTCTAGGAGCTCTGGACAGCGGGACTGGAGGCAGAGGAGGAAACCCTGGAAGTCACAGCCCAGGAGGGCAGCCTTTCCCCTCCACGTGTTGCACAGCTGCCTCTGCAAGGGTCCTCCTTTCAGCCTCTTCCTCATCAAGGGAGCTTGTGTCCACCCCCTGCCGCTTGGCAGGCTGGGATTCATATACTGAGTGACATTCACATTCACATGTAGGACAAGGAATGGAGTAAAATACCCATGGAGTTTCCTTACGGTTTTGAGATACTACAAATCTCAAAAGCAGGGATTTTTAAAAGAATGATTGCCCTTGCTGAGTTAAATACTACTGCACATAGCACATTCCTCTGCTACTTCTGCTTTGCTGTTTTACAGTTGCTTTTTTCATCTAACAAAACACATTGTGAGCTGGTGAGTGTGAGCTGCCTCTCCCTCTTTCGTGGGTTCTCTATAAGTTGGAAAAAAACAAGTAACAGCAGATTCTGCATTTCAGTCATTTTCATATCCTCTGGTTTCCTGTGGTTGAGAAAGGAAGGGAGAAGAAAAGATGGAGGGGAGGGAACGGAAGGAAAAGGAAAAGGAAAAGGAAGGAAGCTCTTCCCCTAACAATTTACTTTCTGAAGGGGCTGCACATATCTCACTCTTGGCCCCCACTTAAGAATTTTGCTCGTTAACTGGTTCTTGAGCCAATTGAAATTCACTTTTCATCGTTTCCTTAGCAACCACCAACCTTTCTGCTTTACTTTTGATTTAGAACTCAGAGTAACCAAAACCTCTGTCAATTTGAAACATATTTCTAATTGAGTCTGATTCATGTACTTTAAAAAAAATTTAAAAGACATTTAAATAGAAAACAACAGTATTTTAACTAAAATTTAAATGTTGGATATTTTTGTTTTGGGTTGTTTCCATCTTTTTACATACTCCAGAGCAAACATTCCATCAGAAAAAAATGGGGTCTGACTTTTAGGTTATTTCTTTTTTTCCAGAAGCTATGAACATTGCAGTGGGAAACAGAACAAATCATACTATCTCCTGTCCCGGACTAAAGCTTGAGCAGCAGCAACTACCCGCTCAGCTCTCTCAGTGCTCCCCCTTGCTCTTCTGACCAGCCTGGCTCATGGTACTGTGCACACCCAACAGCTCCCAAACACAACCTGGTGGAAGTGAGCAGGGGATAAGGTATGTGTGTGTTAGAAACCAGGAGGAAGTTTCTTAAAGAACAATGCTAGAGCTGGAGCTTCATAAATACTTAAGTGGGTGTGAGAATTAAGAAGGTACCTGAACAGTCTCCTGAAAACACTGCTCAATACAATTACAGTACGCAAGCTCCAAAATGCAGCTCCAGGGTGATGCATGTCCTATTTATACATGCATTGACCAAATGCACTGTTCAGTTACTTCTGCAATCTTTCTTGAAAGGACATCTGTCCTAGATTTCCAGAAAACAGTCACTGGGCTTGGCAGAGCCATGAGCAAGAAGGGGCTTAGTTACTTCTTCAGGGACAGCTCTAGTCAAGTCCCCAGTAGCACTATGAATTGTTATGTCCTTTAATGCATATCATTCACTTAACCTTCCTGACAAGATATTGGGATTGATGATGCTATCCTATCATAATGGAGGCTCAGTGGGCTACGTAATTTGCTCATGTTACCCAGCTAGGAAATAGGAAAGCTTAGGTCTAAACCTAGAAGGGGCTGACTTCAAAGTGTGCAACATACACCACCCTAGTTCTCACTGCTGTCTTTTGGAGACTTGCCTTCCTTCCTCTTGAGGTAAAACATTAGAAATGACACTAGACTGACAGTGATTTGAGTAGGTTTCCAGAGCACAGAGCCTGAAACAACAATCCCATTCCCATCTTCCCTACATTTGGTTTGGAATGGCTTGCTTTGGTTTTCCATTCCTAGTGTGGTATAAAAACACAGATACACACCCTCTGGGGGCTTCCTTGGTGGTGATGATTGGATGGCAATCATTGGGATCAGTGGAGTGACACTGGTGAAACTGGCTTTCAGCTCTTTGGGCAGCAGGTGAGTACTGACTTGTTTAGGTTTGAAACCTCTCTGGAATAACCTCACCCAGCAGGGCTTGCCCACTCCATTGGGCAAGAACCCCAGATGTACTGATCATGTAAGGTGGTTTGGAGCTACCACCTCTGGTTTTTGGTTTGACTGAGTGTTTGTTGGATGAGCTCTTTGTTCCTTTGTCATGTTTGGTTCTGATGAGGAGACATGGCTATGTCTAACCTTACAAAACATACTTGATCTGATCTCATTAGGGACCAGAGCTATGCTGCCGAAAAATATTGCCTTTTAAGTGAAATAAATTAAAACAGTCCATTGTGGGTAGGATAAAATATTGGAGAGAATTTTTCACATGTTTGCTTTTACTTTATTCTTCTAAAAGAACAACACATTTTTAGCTGATAGGGCATCGGAGTTCACATCACATATGAGTCCCCTTCCCCCTGCATGCATGCATGCACACACACACATTTATACACACACACACACACACACACAAGACTGATTGCTCAAAGCAAAGGCTCCATTCCTCTCCAAACCCATTGCTATCTAACCCAAAAGAACCTCAGCGGAGAATCTTTATTTTACCTAGTATGAACAAGAGTCATTGTTACTTCAACAAATTTGAGTGACTGAAGGCAGGACTGGCTGGAGACCTGACATCGTGGAGTTTTGAGAGCTGAGGCAAAAAGGCTTTGTGCCACTTGCCCTGCCATTCTCTAAATAAACTCAGCTTACTGCCCTTTGATTCTTTCCTTTTTCTCATTGCATTCATCCCCTCCTTCCAGGACCTCTATCTTTCAACAGCAATATTACTTCTATTCTAGAGGAATCCATAAAGAGTCACAGACCACAGGGACTGCAGACTGTCCTGGATGTTGACTGCTCATCTCAGGCTCACAGAAGTAGCTACCACCCCAAAAGTGCAACAGAAGTTCAACAGAGAATCAAAAGGTGACTTACAGTGGATTTTGAAGTCCTTGTACTGTCTGTCTTCAATTGCTACCACGTACAAAGCTGCCCGGTCTGGAAACATAAGCCCTCCAGGTTTCTGTTGATGAATTGTGGGGAAATGGGTCTCGTAATCTATTCACCTGACAAAGACATCACATTTTGAACTGCACATAGAGTCACCAGACAAGCACCCCCTTGCCTGCATTTCTCATTCAGTGGACTGCCACCTTGGCCAGGGTCTGGGCTGGGATAGCGAAGTTAATGTTTATTTTGGAGCTAGGAAAATCTGAGGGGCCTGAGTGGAGCCAAAAGAGCAAAAAGGCTTTGTGCCACTTGCCCTGGGGGAAGGTAAACCCAGGGAGCAGCAGTGAAAGAAGTTACAGCTTTTAGCCTGGGGAAGCCTTAGTGAGCATACTCTGCTTTCTGACAACCCTACAAGCCCAGTACTTGTCAGCCAGAACAGGCCTTTCTCTTGATGACAAAAAATGGGAGTCTATTATAGCAGGAAAGGCTGAGGTGAGACTTACAGAAGTGCATTCTGACAGCAAGGCCCATTGGACAGGGATGATCATTCTGCCCCCTGAAGCAGATCTGCTTTAAAGAAAAGGGCCTGGGACAGGTGAAACTTCTAGTCTGAGTCCTCTCTGAAGTCCTCATATTCTTCCTAGGCTGCAGGCCATGGGTTCAGCAGCGAGAGAGCCAGCAGACTAATGTGGGGATAGCATGAGGACAGCATGCGGGGCACTTACCAGCCACTTGTCCCTGGCAAAGATCACTGTGTTGAGCATTGACTCATAGAACAGACAGTAGCCCATCCACTCGCTGATGATGATGTCTACCTTCTCCACGGGCAGCTCCACCTCCTCCACTTTACCCTTAAATATGGTGATGACTGGAAAATAAGAACCCCAAGGCCATACTGTGCAGGAACCCCACCCAGGAACCCTGAGCACCTCACTTCAGGGCCAGATCTCCAGGTTTTAGTCCTATTCCAATTCTACTTTAAGGATACAATATGTTTCACCAAGCTAATTCGTATGAAGATCACTGACAAGTCAGAGAAACCTGGAGTTAAGTTTTGGGTTCTCTAATTATTAGTTATAGACTTTACACATACCCTGACTTGACCTAACTGATGTCCAATTCCCAAAAGAACAACCACAGAAAGTGAGATCTATGAGAGTTAGTTGTACTGATTGTATGAATTAACACATGGGAAGTGCCAGGCCCACTGCCGAGGCTCAGCAATTCAACATCATCTAACATATTCTTCATCACTGACTGACAAGTGAAGACAGAAAAGGGACATGGCCCCTGTGCTAAGTAGTCTCCATTCATAAGTCACCTCCACAACCTCTGGATCCACTGTGGCAAGAGAAACTACTTAGCTGGGTTTTTGGTCAATTGACATAGACCAAGACATAATTTTTGGAGTCTCTGTTTGCATTTGTTCCTGAAAAGATCACAGCAAAACCTTACTCAGATGCTGCTATGAAATTGACAGTCTGGCTGGCCCTTTTGAACATTTCCTTGGAGAGGTCCCACATCCTATGCGGAAACCCTCCTCCTGCGAGGTCCCCTTAAAAGTCACACAGTGCCCGAGCTCCGCAGGGGAGTTTGAACAGTGGCCTGGAACTAGGACTTAACAAATAAACAACAGCTGTATTGAATCTCAGTTTCATGAAAATTAATTTGGACTGGGGGCTCTTGGAAGGCGAAGGGCACACAGTTCAGTGGCTTTATGTAGTGTCTTCACGGTGGATCATGAAGATGATGGAATACCTGTTAGAAACATCCAGTCCAACAATGGTCTACTCTACTCCTTCTGGTACTTGATCCAGGTTTAATCAGACAGAGCCTCCACTCTCCAGGAATCAGACACTCTGTGCATGGGCACAAGGCCTGACCACCTGGCCTAGGTTTGTGCCACCTTCTTGGTTACTATTCAAGAGTTCTACTCCTAAAAAAGAGCAAGAAATATAAGGCTAGCCTTCTCCAAAAGGTTTGGAGGGAGGGAGAAGAGTAGGTGTCAAAACTGTTTCTCTCGGGCTTTGAGACCCCAGGGCAGACACTCACCTAGAGCAGGCCCCAGGGTGTGCCACAGGAATTCACAAGCACACAAAACCATGGGTTTGGGAAAGCACAAACAACTGCCTAATTTATTCTTATTCTGGAAAAAATGGACAAAGATATGCCTGACCTACCTGCTTCATCATCTGCATGCAGAGCCTGGCTTGTCTTATTTCTGCATGTTTAAAGTGTCTCTTCACACATTTCTTGAAGACAAGTATGTCTGCCTGCATCTGGGTGGTTATAGGTCAGTCCCTGCTCCTGAGTTGTATCGTGGCCTCCCTGCTGCTCAGATGTCTCCTTCCTTGGGAGAGGTGACCTTCTAATCTGAGTCCTCTCAAGTCTTCCTGTTCTTCCTAGGCTGCTGGCCTCCCCCGGTGACATTCAGAACCAGGACCTACCCATCATGATGCCATGGACAGCACTCGATTAGAAGCTGCAGGAAACCACTAGACAGGCCAGAATTGATTATAACTAAATGCATCACAGTTCTTCAGGTGCAGAATCTTTCTCAGGAGCTTACATGCACATAAATGTTTCCCTGTTCTTTGTGCTCCTCCTCTTGTCCATTATCTGTTAAATCCTGGTCAGTATGGGCTGTGACAGAGAGATACGATGGTATATAGAGGCTAGATAGGGATACAGAAGAGCAGAAATCACTGTTTCTGCTTGCAAACAGAAAGACGGAATCAGTAAACCCCATAAGACAGACGTTCAGCCATCTGACTTCTGCTCACTGTTTTTTTTTCTTTGAGACAAAGTCTTGCCATGTAGTTCAGGCTGGTCTGGAACTCACTATGCAGCCCAGGCTAGTCTCAAACTCATGGTGATACTCTTGCCTTAGCCTCCCAAGTGCTGGGATTACAGGTGTGCACCACCGGCAGCAAGCATTCTATATTTATTCATGTCTTGGAGCAGATATAGCTCTGTACTTGGCTTAGTGAGTAAATGGGACCTCTATGAAAGGAAAAAGCCCCACCTCCTTTAGCTCAGTTGTGAGATGGAGCTCAGACCCCACCCATCCCTTTGTCCAGGTGCTTTTGTTCAGTGCTCAACCTGTACACTTTATGCTGAGATCCTGGGGGCAGCAAGCTGTACTTTTGCTTCAGCTAACAAACTGCAGTGACCAATGTATGCCTTTCCTTTTAGAACCTCAGTTTCCTCATTAAGAAAAATAAAAGGGAGGAGATCGGATTAGAAATCCTTTGCAGCACTAATACCTGGTTCTTCAAATGTACCCTGAGTACTCCCTATGGGTAAGCCATTCTGTGAGATTTACATGTAGGGATAGCAGGCATCAATATGAAGAGGCACCAATCCAATTTGATCCTGATTTGCAACAGTGCTTGGTGTCTGATTTTTTTTAGAGGCCATATTATTCCTATGAATCCAAATACAAGTGCCCAGCTGAATCATCAGGGGTATTCTTCCTGATGCCTGTAATCATCACCAGCAACCACTTAAGCTCCCAAACTCAATTTCCTAATCTACAGAATGCTACCTCTCATGGTAGGTCAGGGGGGTGCCAATGTCCTGGGGCTACGGGGCAACACAAGGCATTGGGTTGTCTCAAAGAACTTGTGTGCCACACACAGACTGTTCCCTTTCTCCTTCTTGTTGAGGTCCTCTAAAGGAATCAAAGCAGCTGGAACTAAGATGTGAGCAACTATAGGCTGCCAACCCCAGGTTCAATCTGGACCCCACATCACGGAAGCTGCACTAGCTCAAGGTGGCCCCGAGGTCACTCTGTAGAGCTATGTTCTTATTTCATAAGGATGATGGAAAGTTTTCCCAACTAGCTGTGACAGGACCCTGGCTTCTAAATTTCAGAATGATTAATAATAACTAAGTGCACAACAGGGAGCAATAAACTCCAAATTGGGAAGCTACTCTGGAGCTTCAAGTTAGCAAATTAGACAACTAATTTTGGAGGGGAATTTTTTTTCCTTTTTCATTTGAGTGAAATCTAGCCATTTTGATTGAAGGTCATTGCTTACATATTTTGTTTAGATATCTGAAAATCAAATCAGGCCAGCTCAGCCTCATTGGACCCCAGTGCATCCATTCCAATGAGACGCTGCAGGGCCTGAAGATAGTGATCTCCTCATTCTGTGCCTCTACTGTTTCTGAGAGCAGATCCTATCCCACAGAAAATGGACCCAAGAATCTTGTGCATGAGGAAGCAGTGAAGCCCCATCCCACCTCAAGTGCAGCCAAGCCCCTCACTAATACCTCTTCGTGCTGTCCCAACTTTGCTTACTCATTTGTTTTGGTGACACCCACACCCACTTCCGCAGCCTGACTTGCCTCTAGCCTGAGCTCTTTTTCCTGGTTGTCTATTTTAGCTTCCTACTTCCAAGAGCGGGAGGAGCTCTTGACTCCTGCAAACATTCAAAACTCATTCCTGCATGAATGGATGGATGAATAAGCAATTTTTAACAAAAGGGCATTAGGTTAAGAAACAAAAGATCATCAAACTAGTCCTAATTAGAATAGTAATAAATTACTAGCATTGGAAAGGCAGCTTGCAGAGTGATTTCACATATATTTTCTCAATAACCCTCCTCAGGATTCAGAGACTGGTTTCATTAGGCTCTTTGCCCAATGAGACAACTAGGATTTTCAGGAGTCTGATTGTGGAGCCCAAACCCAGGCCCACCATGGAGCCCACATAGCTTACCCAAGGATCTTTCTCTCTACCTGGGGAATGAGTGCAACAGTATCTCACCTGCCTGATGCCTGAGGTCACTGTAGACATCAAACAGCTGTTTGGGAGGTAGGGAGTAAAGAAATCTGAGAAGGAAAGGACAGACTCATCTTTCTGCCTAGGGCTACTCATGTGGGTGGGCAGGTGGAGGATCACTGTGAGCAGCCAGGGTAGACCAGAACCCATCAGTCTTTGCTGGAGTCAGCCCTGACTTGCCTTCCTGCTTTTCCCTTTGGGGTCCGCATGTGTGGATCAACCTCTCACACCAGGTCAGTCCAATATGGAGCTGGTAATGATAAGAGAAAGAGCATCCGTCTCTGCACCTCCACATTTGTTGCAAGGGGAATCTATCCTGCTCAAACAGATCCTATTCCTGGAGATGCAAGGATGAGCTCTGGGTGCCACATGGCCTCCGTACAGTACAGACTGAAATATGGTACCCCTTGCTTGCCCAATCCCCATTCACCCAAGAAACCAGAGGATGATCCACCTGGCCCCCTGTCCCGGCACGCTGTGGCTCCCTGGAGGGCTCAAGACACAGTCTGCTCAGCTGGAGCTCTAACATTCTGCTAGCTTTGGCTAGAACTCTTCTCTGGCTGGTGACCCTGGCTGGCATCTCTCCTCCCCAAGCCACTTACTGGGGGAATCCTAGTATGGTTAATCAGAAATATCACTTACCACACAGAACTCCTCCCATGGTGTAGCCCAGCCAATTCCCAACACAATGGCCAAAGGCAGACAATTGCATGGGCCTGGACAGGACAGGCAGGATCATCAGGAAGAGAGCTGAACTAGACAGGATGGCTGAAATCATGCAGGGAGTAAAAGCAGCAGAGCTTTCCCAAATTGAGCTCAGCTATTCTCAAAATCACCCCAGGTTTCACTCTCATTCATATAGCAGAAACTTACAAGGGATGAGCAGAAAGTGTTACTGCTCTGGGAACTGACAAAGATTGCCCCCTGGAGCTGAGGCCAATGATAAATCAAAAACATTTGAAAAAACATTGGGTGTGTACTGAACAGACTTTTTCTTGTCACAATCCCCTAAACAATGCAGTACAACAATTCCCATAGTGTTCACACTGTATTTGGTGTCAGTAATGTAGAGATGGATTTTAAAGCATACTGGAAGATGTGTGTGGGTTATGTGAAACTATGCTGTTTTATATCAGGGACTTGAGGATTCTTGATTCTGGGGACCTGGACTCCAGCCCAGCTGACACTGAGGGGTGGTGCAGTAGTCCTGTACAAAGCAGCTCCCCCTCCTTTAGGATGGCTGACTCTTCATTCTTCTGGTCTCTGCTTCAATGCTGTCTCCCCAGAAAAGCCTCCCCTTACTACAGAGCTGCACTGGTCAGTGTTTAACAATGGGCTCCACAAAGGAAGGGGCCGGTGTGAAGGTGGAAGGAAGAGTTGCGGGGGAGGAGAGAAGATGTCCCGTTGTGTAGCATGTTGCACGTACTGTGTGCAGCTGCTGTGCGGATTTCAGACTAAAGACACCGTGTCACCTGTCACTCCAGGCGGTGCTGAGAAAACATTCCTGCCCAGAACTGGCTCTTAAAGGCCATATGAGCCCCTCCAGGACACTGCTGTGACCACACAGGCAAAAATAGATTCTCTGCTTTTCTTAATTATTCCAGATCTTTCTGAACTTTCACAACTTGTAAACATACTCAGATTTCAATGGCTGACCTATCTTCATGCCTCCATGAGACTGGAACCTTCCTGACAGCAGAGATTTGGTTGTCTTGGTCATACAACTAACTCCCTTACACTTGGCACAGGGCCTGGTGTGTCAGACAATTATATGTAAAGGGATGGATCGAAGCAACTCACTTCTGAGATTATTAATGAGTTGCTTCGTGATTGGTTAGGAAAAGAAGTAGCGATAGCGAGGAGTAGTAAACTTGAAATGACCTGCAGGAGAAGTTCGCTGAGTACCTACTACTACAATGAAGGTTTGGATTAGGCACGTTTTCTCTGATATCTCTAATCTGCCAACAGTCCTTCAAGCTGTGCACTGACAGGTCTACACAGAAGGACAGCAGAGGCTCATGGAGGTCTACACAGAGAGAGACAGCAGAGGTTGGTGGAGGTGAGACGATGGGCCGAACCCCTGCCTGCTGTGAGAGAGAGAGACCCTCTCTCCCTGTTGCTGTGCTGTCCACAGTCCGGGATGCTGACTCTTCCAAACAAGCACAGATAGAAAAGGAAGGAAGCTCTACTTTTTCCTTTTAGTTTTCTGAGAAGTATCTAGGTTATCATTTTTTGTTCCTAGAATTATAAAAATTCCATCAATCTCCATGCTGTGATATCAACCTTCACAAAAGAACCAACCTTTTTAAGCAGTTCAGTAGCCTGCTGGTTTCCTCGTCAGAGAGGAAATAATAGTTATTTGTGCTCTAGTCAAAGAAGCGTCATTGATGTGTTTTATGGGCCATGTGCATGGGATGAGGCACGTGAGGGTCGAGTGTGACTGCGGCACCTTCTTTAGTGTGTGTCTGCCTGGGTAGGAACACAGCCCGAGAGGTGGTGGGGCAGGAATGGGGTGATACTGGGCAGCAGGTATTTTATACCTGTGTTGTTATTTATGTCTCCACACCTACACTCCTGAGACCCACACAGTTGGCTGTGGCAATGTTTCAAAAGCATTTCCATGGAGGTGTCTGCACAGTTGAGCGATCCTCTCCAAAGTATGCATGCCAAGGCCGAATGGGCCATCACAGGGACAGGCCTGGGGTGCCTACAACTCTACCCACCTGCTGTAGCCCCCCAGGAGGACAAAATCCAGGCAAGGGGGCTTTTGAAGGCCCTGTGCCTGAAGCTCCCTTCTCAACATGATGAGTGTGAGGGAAGAACTGTCAAAAGGCGTGGGGTGGCTCCTGACGTGGGGACAACAGCACAGAATCAAGTCTGAGCCACTCCAGTCTGGGGCACGAAATGATTCTGTCCTGGAGCCACTGAGCAGGGCTGAGCAAGGGAGATGCCCAGGCTGCCTGGGAAAAGTGGGAGTGCAGGTGCCATAGGGGTTCAGGAGAAGGCAGCCCAGCCTGGCACTTCAGAGCTTGAGCAGGATGAGAGGTACCACCTTGGAGGCTGTCCTGGAGTAGAAGGTGGGGCCCCCGGTCAAGGACATTGCAAGGCCCAGGAAGCAGTGATGGAAGGAGATGGCGCTGTGCAGAAGGACAGACCAGTTGGAAGCATCCATGTAATGGAAGTCTGGTTTCGCAGTGTTAGAAAAGAAACAAATATGGAAAAGGAGAAAACCCTGTGGCTTTGGGTCAGAAGTAGAGGCATTTTGGGAGCTCAGACTGGAAATATGTACATAGTGAGATACAAAGTAGGTGCTGTGTGAATGGGGTCTCCCTCTCCTCCTCACTCTCCTTCTTACTCTCTCTCTCTCTAGTACAGTCTGCTGGAGTCATCAATACCCTAACACCAAGGAGCACACTTTTTCTATTCAATGGATGTGGGAAACAGCTGATTCCAAAAGGCAAGGCACAAGGTCAGACTTAGAAAGTTAGAAGGCAAAAGCGAAAGACGTGTGTCAAAAGGACTCTTGGTGACAACAGATAATCCACTGAGGAAGAAGTAGGAGTGCAGACTGACATTAGTTAGTAACAGTGAACTAAAAGATCGATGCACTGATAGAGAGAAGAGAGAGACAGAGAGACAGAGAGAGACAGAGAGAGGAGGGAGGGAGGAAATTTACTGAGGAACAGAATGCTTATATAGTTTCCAAACCTTACTAATTATGAAGGTAAACAGACCAATTTTGCAACAAAGAAGCTGCAGATAGTGTCTTCACCAAGTGACAAAAGCTATCGGGAACAGGACAAACTGAAATAGCATGTGAAGTAACACAGTGTCCTACCTCCTGCATTTCTGCCCAAGGTGCGTTCGGTGAGGTGCCCTGTGGGGGCACATGTGCGTCCCATCTGAGGCGATAGGACAGAGTGCATGCTGAAGGAAGTCTGAGGGTGCCACTGGAAGGCACTAGTCCTGGCACCAGGTGACAGAATACAGTCCTGTCATTCTGAGCAGAACTCTCACTACAAACAACATTATTGCAACAATTGGCAGAAACAGGAATAGAACCCGAATATCAGGCGATGGTAATATATTCACGCTAAAGCCTTGATTTGGATGACGGTATTGTGGGCTTGTAGAAAAATGTGCCTGTTTGTTGGAAATGTTTATTAATATTTTCAGGGACAGTAGGCACCATGTCAGCAACTTACTCTCAAGTGGGCCAAGAAAAAAAAAAAAAACCTATTTACATCTTTTTTTCTTTTAAAATATTTTTTTTCCTTTGTGGCACTGGGGAGTGAAACCAGGGCCTTCACACTGAGCTACATCCGCAGCTATTCTTTAACAGAGTCTTGCTAATTTTCTAAATTGCCCAGGATGTCTTTCTTTGTTTGTTTTTGGTACCAGGAATCAAACCCAGGACCTTGTGCTTGCCAGGCAGGCACTTGTGCTACTGAGCTATATCCCCCACCCACGCAGGATGTCTTTGAACTTGTGCTCTTCCTGCCTCATCCTCCCAGAGTACTGGGGTTACGGGCAGGTGCCAACACACCCACCTTGCACCTTTTCTGTACGTCTTAGTGTACTCAAAAGTTAAAACAAGGAAAAGAAAAGGAAGTGGGGGAGAAGTGGGGAATGCCAAGAGTTTGAGGGGAGAAGGAGGCCATGGAGAGGGGCCCCAGGGGTAAAGAGGTAGTCCAAGATCTGCCCAAAATGAAGGTCTGGATGCTTGTGGCTCCTGGTTATGCTGGCCCTGGCTCTTATGGCCTTTGCCTGGAACAGGTCCAACATAAGAGGCACAGGGCAGTGCCTGCTGCAGGCTAGAGGAGTGCCGGGGAGGCAGGGGAGCCAGCAAGAAGACAGACAGATGAGGAGTCGGGGGCTCTGTCAACCTGCGAAGGTCAGGAACCCTATGGGGAAGACCTGTGGAGCTCAGGTGGGCCTTGGTGGTAACTCCTAGAGGAACTCTGATTCTGTATTCATCTACACTCACTGCCCTCTTCTGAGTGTCTTGTTTCAGGACTGGGAGGCACGCGCAGCTCTTCCTCATCCATAGAAACACACTTTAAGAATGGAATGGCAACAAGAACCAGGACCAGATGTTTGGGCACAACTCAGTCATCCATCACTGCTCGCCTCAGTTTCCATGTCTGTGAAGTGGAAGAGACCACACAAAAATTGGGGAGGAGACCAGATGCAGAGCTGTGAGTGCTGGGCTGCGTCATCCCTACACAAAAAGAATCAACCAGCTTTTGTTTCCCATTTTTAGAAGGAGATGGAGGGGTTGCCTCCCTGCTCCTTCCATTCACATCAAGCACTTTTCTGAGAAGCACGCAGAAGATACCTCTACCCCCATGAACCAAAGGATGCTGGACTCCAAGCCAGAAGATGGGGGATCTGAGCAATGTGCTCCCCTCTGAGGCATCTAGAATGTGATGACATTCACAGCCATTGCAGATGCTGCCCTCCAGGGCCTGGACTGGTCACCCCTCCCCCTCCCCTACCTTCCAGGTTCCTCGCTTCCCCAGCCTGCAGTCCACCATGCTCTGAATGTGGCTCATGCGTTAGAGGCTTAGTGCCCAGGGTGTGGCTGCTGTGAGGTCATGGAACTTCAAGGTGAGAGCTGATGGGGCTCCTCAGTCACCGGGAGCACTCGTGGTTTCTGCAATGTCCTTGAGTTCTTGCAAGATGAGTGTTGCACAAGCAGGAGTTGAACCCTGCTCTCCATTCTCTCTCTTTGCTCCTAGATGGAGATGTGACCTTGACATGTGCTCCACACAGCCCAGGGTAACCACAGAGCCTGCACCACACACTGTGGACTTCAAACCTTGAAAACGAGGAGCTAAATAAATCTCTTTTCTATGCAGCTTGTATTTCATATAGAAATGAAAAGCTAACATGGATTCTGTGGTCTATTATTGACATCAATTTCCCACCAAAGCCCCAACTCAGACAGCTTCCGCTCCACTGCACCCAAGCTGCTGAGGGTGCTCAAGATGAGCTCTGCAACAATGAGGGCTGGAGCCACCACAGAGCAGCTTCTGCTTCTCTGGGAGCCATCCTCGGACCATGGAAGCCCACTCGCCCTCTCTGCCTCCTCCCAACACCATTCCTCATTCCCTCCCCTTGCTTCTCTGCCAACATCTGGCTTATACTTCACTGGACAGAGAGCAACACACCAGGGCCTGCACGCCTGCACACACCTGTGTCTGGACTTTCCATGCTGTTCTGCACGCCACGCCTACATGCTACCTGTTCCCTCTCAAGGCCCTTCTCCTGAGCTGACTCATTTTCCTGCATCTGCAACTTGTCTGTCTCTCCACTGACTACCCCTGAGCTACTGCTCTGCTTTTCCATTCCCCATCACAGCAGGAAAACATATATGGTCTGTGCTTCACTATCAACCCTTAAGCCACTTTAACTGGACCTCTGTCCCCACCCCTACATTGAGTTGGCCCTTGTTAAGAGCACCAGAACCTGCATGCAGCCAAATTCAATGGCACTGCTCTGGTCTGTCTGTCTCTACCCTGTTTCCTCTAGCTGCACATCTCCCCATGGATTTAAATAGCTCGTATAAATGACTGGCCCCTAGCATAGGCCCTGTACTCTGACTCTCCCTGCAATTCCATACTCAGCTCTGACATGTCTACCTGCTGGCCAATGGGCACCTCAAACCCAGCAATTACTAAGAAGCTCTTGATTTCTTCTTTTTTGTAATAATATAAATACATGAGAAAATGTTCTACAATAATAAAATTTATGCATACAAAGTGAAAATAAATGCCATTTTCAAATGTCAGCTTAGCACCTGTTGGGGTTTTTTGAAATAAAATATCCTTTGAACTACTAGTGCCTCTCAATTAGCACACATATGAAGTGTAGTTAACAATGAATGTCTGGTCCCCCACGTTTGCCATACTCCATTGAACCCCATCCCACAAGCTGCAGTCCACACACAGCTGTCCTCTCCTCTGCCCTCACACCTGTGCTCCTAATCTCCTGCTCCTAATCTCCCTCCCATTCTTGCCACCCCAGCCAGGCTCCCTCCACCCAGCTGCTCAAGCCATGAAAGATTAGCCACTGCTCCACTCTTTGGTCTCATTTCCACAGGTGGTCCACCTGAGGCAGGTTTTCTCTCCTGTGGCCATGGCACAGCCCCTGGCCCATGGCACAGCCCCTGGCCCATGGCAAAGCCCCTGTCATGGACCAACACCCTCTCAGACATCCATCTGCAGGCACTCTCATTGCCTACAACCCTTTCCAACCCATTCTCCAGAGATGCCTCCTCGCTTGCTCAAAATCCTTCCAAAGACTTCCTTGCTCAGAGAAGATCCAAGCTACATGCTGTATGTGAACCTATGTGATCCTGCTCCTTCCAACCCCTGTGCTCTCCGTGTGCTGCCCACAAAGACTTCTTTCTGGACCCTGGGCCTGCTGACTTCATGCCTATCCATCGTCCCAGCCATAACTTCAGCTGGAATTCTTCCTCTGACTGGTGCTGTGGTTTCTATGTTGCACCAAATCTGTGTGTTGGAGCCTCAGTTTCTGCATGCAGCAGTGCTGGGCCTGGGGAAGGTGTTCTACCCCAGGGCAGAGCCTCTTGGATGCACAAATACCTCCTGGGGGAGGGGACCCATTACTGTGAGAGCAGGCTGCTGCTCCCTGCTTTCTCAGGCTTCCTCTCTCATCACGTAGCCACTTTTATGCTCACCCATGTGCTCTTCCACCTGCCAGCATGTGAAGCAGCAAGGCTCTCACAGACACAGTGACCAAGTCTTGAGATTCCTGGCCTCCAGAATCTTGAGTCAAACTGAACCTTTCCTGTGTATGTTACCTGACCTCAGGTATTCTGTTATAGCAACAGAAAATGGACTAAGATACTTGATCATTCCACTTTTTTACGTAATTCAATTCAGAATTCCAATATGATCCCCTCAGAGAGTATCTAACCTGATGCAACCATCTGATCACTTTGGATCTTATCACCCTGTTTCAATGATCAGAAGAGTGCTGACCACCACCTGGATTGTTCCTGACAGTCTCCTGCTTTAGTAGGTGTCTATAATTCCATCCCTCTCTAGGATGTGGATTGCTTGAAGTCAGTTCCTCCTGTATCCCCAGAGTCTGGCTCCCAGGAACACACATAGAAGGTTGTTGACTGAATACTGTTCCTGTCCTTTCAAGGAGTCTGCAGCAAACAGGACAGGCAGCAGGGCTGACATCAGGCAAAAGCAAGCATGTGGCAGTGTGTGGAAGCAGGGACCGCCGAGGAACTCAGGTCAGATCCACGGAGCAGGCTCCCCATCACAGCAGGGAACATGGCTGAAGCTCAAGCATGGAACTGAGTTCTCCACTCATGGAGGAAAGAACACTGACTCCTTGTGTGTGGGGCTCGCAGTGGAGGCATGTGTGACCTCAGTGCTCAGCTCCTTCAAGAGCAATCACAGAAGCAGATTCCTTGCTTCCTTCCCTGGCCTCTTCTTCTGGTCCCTCTGTTTCCCTGCCCAGGCCTGCTGACAGGCCTTCCCTGCTAGGCCTCTTCAGGAATGTCACTCCCTCCCAGCCTCATCCTTTCCACCCAGTTAAACTCTGCACAGTTTCTCTTTCTTCAGACCTGCACTTCCCAGGCCTTTTAGCCTCCTGCCCGTTGCAGCTCCGCCTCCCCTCCATATCACTCCTTGGACTGCAGCTTCAGTTTCATCTGCCTCTCTCCCAGCTCCATACTGAGCTCCTGGCTGCACTGCACCCTGGACCCAGTGTCATGTCCCTACCGTCCCAGCACTGGGCATTAGGTAGAGAAAGCTACAAGGAGGTCGCTGGATCAGGGACCTTACAGACCTGAGTGTATTCAAGATGGGTCCCAGAGAAAAGGAGCTGGAGAACATTGCACTCCATGGGAAAGGAGTGAGATGAGAGAATGGAATGCACTTCCCTGTAATCAGACTCTGGGTTGAAGAAAGGCCCACTGCCAAGAGCAATGTGATTGCCAGGACAGCCCAAGAGCAACAGAGCCTATGGACAAGGTGCTGACCCGAATGCTGGTAATGGAAAGGGGTGGGGCTGGGACTGTAGAGAGGGAAGAGGAGGAAGAGGAATAGCTGCCATTTTGCAGGCTCAGTAGGTAGCCTACAGCTGGAGCCAAGCAGGGACCACAGCTAAGGGTGAGCCACAGGCAGGGCTTGCTGAAAGCTGAGGTGGGAAAAAGCTAACCTGGGCATGGCATGACGGGGGTAGGACCTCAGCACCCAGGGCTGTGGTTCTGCTGATGGAGTCTTGACAAGCCCAAGTACTCTGTACTCTTCCTTCTTATGTTTGTCTCTGTCACCCAAACCAGAAGATATATGTCTCCTCCCCTCTCCATGCACAGGAAAACACTGAAGGTATGCCTTACTGTTGTCCAAGTGGTTGGCTTTAATGATCTTCTCTGAGTAGTCAGAAATACTGGAGCATTCAATCTAGATAAGACACAGAACAAGGGAGCAAGGAGTCAAAAAACTACAGCACAACTGCCACAGTTTGGGTCTTAGATGTCCCCAAAGGCCTGTCTATTGAAAGCTTGTGTGGCTGTTAGGGTGGGGTTTCAACTTGATTGACTCTGGGATCCATGGTTGGGATTAGTGGAGCACACTTCTAGGTATGGCTGGGGGTCATGGAGGCATGGCTTTGGGGTCTACATCTGGCTCCTCACTACTTCCACTCTGGCCCTCTTACCCAGCTCTGCTTCCTGGTCACTATGAACTGCACAGCTTTGCTCTGCCATGTCCTTCTGTCATCATGTCTCTACTTTGGAGCCAGCTGACCATGGTTTGCAACCATGAGCAAATTAAACCTCTCCTCTTTTAAATAGTGAGTGCTGGGTCCTGTGCCCACTGATGAGAAAGTGACTAATACTGCTCATTCTCCAGACTGTGGTGTGAGGAAATGGGAAAGTTTAGGAGGTTAGCAACTGGAGACATACACTTGAAGAGGGTACTGGGAACCCTGGACCCTTCTTCTCTCTTTCTGCTTTCCAGTTGCCAGGAGGTGTTTCACCACGTGCTTCCACCAGGACTTTCTGCCTCACCACAGACTCAAGACAACAGGACCAATCAACTATGGACTGAAACTTCTGAAGCCATGAGCCAAAATTAAACCTTTCCACCTTACAAGTTGTTTGTCTCAAATAGGTTGTCGCAGTGATAGGGAGCTGAGTAACACAACAACCCACAACAATTTAGTGGATGGAGAAGCTGGGTCCCAGAGAGATGCAATGACTTGTCCACGGCTGCATAATAAATTATAGGAAATTGAAAACCCCGACTCATCTCTCGAGAGAAACCAAGACCTAGCTGTGGCTCCAGCATCTGAGCTGGAGACTCAAGAGGAGCCAGCAGGCCTTATGCTCCTGGCCAGAGGAGGCACACAATGTGACCTCAGGGGAGGGTATGGGAGTCAGAGGCAGGCTAGAGCTACTTCAAGCCTCTATCCATCCCCAGGGTAAACATGCCACATTTCTGAATGTGAATCTTCTGGAAGATACCAGGTCGGGGCCTGGCCCTAAGGTCTGCCCCACCATGCACATTCAGGTTAGCCTTCAACCCTGGCTAGGGCTTGGATATGTGTTCCCCAAGTACCCACTCACTGAAGGCTTGATTCCCCCCCATCGTGCTCATGGAAGGTGAGGGAAGCATCATGATGGAGGGCTTAGTGAGAAGTCTTCCAGGAACTAGGAGCATGCCTTGCAGGAGGTATTGGGATGCCAGCTTCTTCCTCCTCTTCTTTAACTTGTGGTCATGACATGACATCTCTCTTCACCATGGGCACTGCCTTGACACAAGCTCCAAAGCAAAAGAGCCACCTGCACATGGACTGAAACCTCTGAAGCTATAAAACAGAACAGAACAAACCTTCCCTCTCTTTAAATTATCTCAGATATTTTGTTATAGTCATGGAACACTGACTAGCATAACTTTTTTAGACTCTATCTTGGAAAGAATTTATTCCTTATAATCTGGAAGTCTTTCTAGGGCCTCAAATCTCCTAAGTAAAAGGCTGAAGTATTTGAGAGACTAGCAAGCATCACCTGAAAGCAGGACTTCATGGATATGGTTGGAGGCAAAGCCCAGGTTGGGGTTAGAGGCCCATATATGGTGC
Source organism: Chinchilla lanigera (assembly GCF_000276665.1). Taxonomy (NCBI): domain Eukaryota; kingdom Metazoa; phylum Chordata; class Mammalia; order Rodentia; family Chinchillidae; genus Chinchilla; species Chinchilla lanigera. Next base: position 1,371,882 of record NW_004955413.1, on the reverse strand, counting down.
TGGGAACAGGAGGCACCTCCTGAGAACTGTCCCCACTTTCATAGCTGGCCTGTTCCGAGAGGCTGGCCCCACCCTAGATGGCCCTAGGGCCTCTGAAAGTGACCATTCCCTTCAGAAGTCATTGCAGAAGGGCACCGAAGAGGCTGCTGACAATCTCCACCAATGCCCACCTTTGAGGCTGAAAAGGGTCAAGTCACTGTTAGAGTGACATGATGTGCAGACCCTGACCAGGGTTCAGCACCAGAGAACCTGCCCTCCCCTGGGCTCCCAGCCCTGTGTCTTCAGGCCTTGCTGTGTGTTGATAATGATGATGAGGATTATGATAGTAATGGTGACAAAGGTGATGTGAGCTACCTTTGAGCATGAGATGGCCCTTCCCCTCCTTGTATGACTCAACTATAATGGTGGTGACGGAGATGATGGTGATGGTGATGGTGATGGTGGTGATGATGATGGTGATGATGTTAATCATAATGACGATGGTGATGATGATGTTAATCATATTGATGGTGATGGAGATGATGATGATAATGGTGATGGTGATAATGATAATGATAGTGATAGAGATGATGATGGTGGTGGTGGTGATGATGGTGACAGTGATGATGATGGTCAGGTGGTGATAATGGCAGTGATAGAGATGATGATACTGGTGATGATGGTGATGGTGATGATAGTGATATTGATGATGGTGGTGATGATAATGATATTGATGATGGTGGTGATGGTGATGATAGAGATGATGATGGTGATGATGACAATGGTGGTGATGGTAGAGATGGAGGTGATGGTGATGATAATGGTAGTGATAGAGATGATAATAATGGTGATGACAATGATGGTGATGATGATGATTGTGGTATGGGGTGGCACTTCCCCTCTACACATGTCTCAGCTGAACATTCACAGCTAGGATGAGTCTGAGATGCACTGAGGACAGCCTAGGCTTCTGAGCTAGGAAGGAAAGAGGAGCACTCTCCCTATGGGAGCCATGAGCAGCCTTTGGAATAGGGGTGGCAAAGAGACCTACAGTAGTTCTACCCACTCAGGAGCCCTGGCTCTCCAGGGTAGGTGCAGGTTGGCCCAGCTAAAGGCAAAGAGAACAAAGCCTCTGAATGCTGCTCAGCTCGCCAAGACCTCTGCCAATGAGCCAAATCACATGCACGCCAGGAGTTTGATTAGTTTATCTTTCTTTTTGACTGGATTAACTTCCATCTTATGGCCCTAGACCTATTGCATTTTTCAGATGTCAGCCAGCAGTCAGAACTTTTTCCCCCAGTTTCTTTCCACCTGCAGACAGGCACCTCCAGCTCCTCTTTCTCTGGGCTATGTGGCTGTGTGTGTGTGAGTAAAGGGAAGTCAACTTTACCAAGAAGGCTTGCAGTGGCCAAAGTGGCAGGATTTTCCCTGCAAGGAAAAAAGGAAAGATACCCTGCTCTCTCCTAGGAACTAATCTCAACCACAATAACAAACCCTAAGCATTTACCATGTCAAGGACCGTTCGTTCTAAGCTCTTTGTGTATGTGTGATCCTTACAATCACCCTATGGGAGAGGGACCCTTATTATTTCCATTTTATAAATGAGGAAACTGAGGAATGAATTATGCAAGGTCACACCCTGAGTGTGTGGAGGGGCAGAGATTCAAACCAGAGTTCACACCTGTAACTACACCCCCACTACTCTCAAGCCAAGAGGTTAAACATGAGGTGGTCTTTGGAGAGCCAAAAATCCTCCAACAGTGTACATAGTCACACGGCAAGGGACCGGGAGGTGACTTGGTGACAGGAAGCCCGACTGCTTCCTGCAAGTCATGGTTGATTTTCTCTACTCCTGGTCAAAGCTGTGGCTCCAGAAAAACAGATGGAGCAGGGCTGGGGATGTGGCTCAGAGGCAAAGCACTTGCCTAGCTTATTGAGGCCCTGGGTACAGTCCCCAGCACCACAAAAACATAAAGAAAGAAAAATGGACCTAGATGTGTGCCTCTGCAAGGGGCCAGAGAAGCAGGAGCAGCAGCTGGTGTGAGGGAGGGTGTGGCATGCTCACCCCAAACACCTTCTTGGCCCCTGCTTTGGCAGCAAACATGGATAGGATCCCAGTCCCGCTCCCCACGTCCAGCACCACTTTGTCCTTGAACACATGCTTGTTGTGGTACATGGAGTTCCGGTAGGTGAGCGTCCGCACCTCATCCTTGAGCATTTCCTGCATAGGAGGAAAGGAAAAACAATGTCAACAACATGTCTGAAGCTCTGAGGCACCTGGGAGTGCACAGGTTTGCAGACTTCTGGGCCATCCCAAGAAATTACTCAAGAACCACAATAGTATCAGTAGGCAAAGTCACAGATGAATGCTATAGGGCAGCTGGGCCAGAGGCTACCACGACCCCCCAAATTATCCCAACTTTAAAATTTGGCCCAGAAAGATAGCTTGATACCACCAGGAGAGATGCTCATGTCCAGATCCAGGGAAGCTCTAATTTACCAAAGAGAAAATGTGGCCATGATCATTTAACAGGTATCATTTATCTCTTTAAAAGAGATTTTTAACGGAGTTTTTTGTTTTATTTGTTTCTAAGATTGGAAACATGTTTTTCTATTTAGAATTAAGTGCTTTGTAATAAGAGAAGAATCACATAACCTGTGAAATTCATCTCTAGTCCAGTGAAAACATGATTAATCTCTGGCTGTTGAAGGTATGAGCAAATGTGCTCAGCTAACTCATCATCAACTGTAGTGGGCTGGGTTTTTTTAAAATAAACTTTATTAGAGTATAATTTTCACACAATAAAAATCACAGATTTTAAGTGCAGTCACACATCATTTAACACAGGGACATGTTGAAAAATGTGTTCTTAGGTGATTTTATTATTGTGTGAATATCTCATAAGCTAAACTGCTGCGACATTACCATGATATGATCACACGGGACCATGGTCATACAGTTAGACCATCACGACTGAAAAGATGTTGCATAACACATGACAGTAGATGGTTCCATGTAAGGACTTGGACAAACATACACCTGTGTAAGCACAACCAATATATGCAACATTGCCTTGACCTGGAAGTTCTTCATGCTTCTTTCAACTAATCCCCACCCTGAGTCTGCATAGCCAATATTTGCTTCCTCCTATCTATAGCTGACCTTGGTGTAAATCAGATCATGGGGTCTGTGCACTTTCCAGCCCTGCTTCTTTCACTCAACATGAAGTTTTTGAGTTCCATATACATTATGGCACATAACCAAATGTTGCTTTCTTTTGTTATTTTTGCTGTTGTTGAATAGTATTCAATTTTGTTGAACTTATCACTTTTTCCCTTTTAAAAATTTTCACTTTTATCAGTACCTATTTGCAGTACATAGTGATTACATTCATGGTGGGGAATTGGCACGTGCACATAACACATCCTGGTTATCCTCCTCCCTCCATCCCATCTTTTCTTGAGGAATATTTGGGATTGCTTCCAGCTTTTTGCTATTATGACTCAAGCTATGTATAAGTGCCCTTGTATGATTATCTGGGGATGTATCTCTATTTTATGTACTTAAACACCTACGGTTGAATTTTCTGGATCTTAGGGTAGGAGTGTGTTTAGCTTTGTAGGAAACTGCCATTTTTTTCCAAGTGGTTATTCCATTTTATATTCCCATCAATAATGTCTGAGAGTGCACATTGTTTCACATCCCAGAGACTCAGAACTATCAGTCTTTCTCTTTATAGCCACTTTAATGGACATGAACTAGTCTCAGTGTAGTTTGAACTGCATTTCCTTGGTAACTATTAATGTGGTTCATGTGTGTAAGTGTTCCTTGGCTCTTCATAATTATCTGTTTTGAGATATCTGTTCCAGCTCTTTGTCTTTTTCTTACCTATTTTGTCCTTACTGAACTGCAGGAGTCGACATGTTCTAGAAACAAGTCCTTTTTGTCAGCTATACAAAATATAATGGATATTTTCTCTCAACCTGTGGTTTGCTTTTCTATTTTCTTAATGATGTTACTTGAATTAGTTTTTAATCTTGATATAGACCAATTTTTCAGAGTTTTTATTTAAACTTATGATTGGTACTTTCTCTGCCCTATGGAATCTACCCTAAGGTCACAGAGCATCTCCTGTGCTTTCTAGAAGCTTTATCATTATAACTTTTGCTTTTAAGTCTTTGGATCATGTCAAAATAATTCCTGTGTACAGTGTAAGTTGGAGAGTCACTGTTTTGTTATACAAAGAAATAATCGAAGCATTTGTTGAATGAGGGCATTTGTTGATTGTCCTCTTTGAATCACCTTAACACCTTTGTCAAAACCAGTTAACTTTCCCTGTATAGAAATTGATATACCAATTCCACCCTACTGGATTACTGTATCTCTACGTTAATTAAAGGAGAGTTCCAATTTCTTTCTTTCTTTCTTTCTTTCTTTCTTTCTTTCTTTCTTTCTTTCTTTCTTTTTTTGGTACTGGGAATCAATCTCATGACCTCGTGTTTGCCAGGTGGGTAATGTCCCTGGCCCCAATTTATTTCTTATCTTACAAGATTATTTTATTTTGTCTAGGTCCTTTGTGTTTCCATATAAACTTTAGAATCAGTTTGTTAATTAAGAATAATTCCTAGGGTATTCGTTGGAATTGCTTTGAATCTATAGATAAATTTGGAGAGAAATGACATTCTAGAAAAAGTTGAGCTTTACAAGCCAAGAACGTGATATAGATTTCTATTTCTTTAGGTCTTCTTTAACTTCTCTCTGAAATGTTTTATAAATTTCCTTCATTAAATTTACTATTTTACAGTAGTGCATATGACATTTTAAAAATATAGACTGGGAAGGTAGCTCAGCAGCACAGCTATAAGAGGGTATCTTCCTGAAAAGGAATAGCTGGGTCAAATGGAATTTCTAGTTTTAGCTTTTTGAGGAGTCTGTTTTTCAATTTCTATAGTGGTTGTACTAGTTTACATTCACACCAACAATAAAGAGTTCCTTTTCCCCTGCAGCATTTGTGATTATTTGATTTCTTTCTGGGGTGACGTGGAATCTCAGGGTTGTTTTAGATTTGCATTTCTTTAATGACCAGTGGTGCTGAGCATTTCTTTATGTATTTACTTGCCATTTGGACTTCTTCTGTGAAGTGTCTATTCATTTCACTTGCCCATTTTTTGATTTGGTCTTTTATTTGGGGTGAACTAATTTTTTTAGTTCTTTGTATATTCTAGATATTAGTCTTCTGTCTGAGGAATAGTAGGTAAAATTTTTTCTCATTTTATAAGTTGTTTCTTCAGTCTTTTAGTTGTTCTTTTGCTGTGCAGAAGCTTTTTAATTTGATATGACTCCATTTGTTGATTTTGGTGCTACTTCCTGTGCAACTAGGGTCCTTGCTTATGCCTATGATATAAAGAGTTTTACCTATTTTATCTTCCAGAAGTTTAAGTGTTTCTGGTTTAACACTTAATTCTTTGATCCATTTTGGTTTTAGTTTTGTACATGGTGAGAGACATGAATCTATGTTGAATCTTCTGCCTGTGGATAGTCAGTTTTCCCAGCACCGTATATTAAAGAGGCTCTCTTTCTGCCAGTCTGTGTTTGGCCCCTTTGTCAAAGATGAAATAGTTGAATGTGCTTGGGGTTGTTTCTGCATCCACTGTTCTGTTCCATTGATCTTCATGTCTATTTCTGTGCCAGTGCCCTGCTGTTTTTATAGCAGTGGCTTTATAATGTAAATTCAAATCCAGGATTGTGAGACCTCCGCCTTTACTCTTGTTACCCAGGATTGTTTTTGCTATTCTGTATTTCTTCTGGTTCCCTATGAATTTTAGGATTCTTTCCTCTAGTTCGTTGAGTAATGCTATTTTGATTGGAATTTTGATTGGGATTGTGTTAAATCTATACAGCATTTTGACCATCTTGATTCTGCCTATCCAGGAACAGGGGATATTTTTCCATTTTTTGATGTCTTTTTTGATTTGCTTTTGCAGATTATGTGGTTTTTTTTCTTTTGTTTTTGTTCTTTTCTCTGGTCTTACTGCTTTGGGAAGGACTGCCAGCAAAACATAGAACAGAATTGCAGAAGATAGACAACTTTCTTTTGTTCCAATACTGAATGTCACCTTTAAGTGTAATTTTAGCAGCAGCTTTCCATAAATGTCTTTTATCAGACTGAAGAAATTGAGAGCTTTTGTCATGAATTGGTATTTAGTTTTGCCACGTGTGATTTCTACATTTGTTGAGAGTGTGTATACCTTTTCTCCTTTATTCTGTTAATGTGTTGGACCCACCTGTTTGGTTTTCAGTGTCAAGTAAACACTCTGATGTGCTGTGTTATCGTTTTAAAATATTGTTGGGTTTTCTTTAATCTTTTGTTGCAGATATTGGTATCTATGCTTAGAAGGAACATTGATCTATAACATCCTCTCATCTTCTCTGGCAATAAAAGTTACTTGAACTCACATAATAACTTAAGAATTGTTCTCCCCTTGTACATTTTTTGAAAAGTGATGTCTTCCTGGTTTGAAGTTATTGATTCAATTTATTTAATTAATAAAAAGCCATTTTAGCATTCGGTGTCTATATATATATATATATATATATATATTTGGTGGGTACCAAGAATTGAACTCAGGACCTCATGCTTGCCAGGCAATTGCTGCCCCACTGAGCAATATCCCTGGCCCCAATGTCTTTATATCTTGAAAATCTATTTTCTCAGTGAAATTGTCCATTTCATCTAAGGTGCAAATTTATGAGTCATAATATTCTCTCATTACCCACTGAATAGCTGTACAACTTCTAACTATGCCCTTATCTGCATTTATGATAATTTTTAAATTAATACTTATTATTTATTCAAAACATTCAATAATGCTGAGACTACAAATTAAGAGGAAGATGTAATTAATCGTTTCTTTGTGGCAGTAAAACTGCTCATTTTTTTCATTTGTTAAATAATCTGTGTATTCTCCAATCTTTTTTTTTCTTAACCAGTGTAGATGAGTGCTATTCAGTTAATCTTTTTTGAAAATTAACTTTGGCCTTGTGTTTTTCTCCATTTTGACTTCTATTTCATTAATGTTAGCTCCCAAGTTAATTATTTAATTTCTTGAGTCTGATATGCTCTTTTTTTCTGTAGTTTTATACAATGGAAGCTTTGTCACTGATTGTATGTCTTTCTTTTTTTTTTTTTTCTAATAAAGGCATCCAAAGCTATGAATTTCCCTCTAACAATTTCTTTAGCTGCATTGCACATATTTTTATATGTTGTGTTTTTATTGTCACTTATTTTGAAATATTTTCTCTTTTGTTTTCTTACCTGCTACATAGGTTATTAAGAAGAGTGCTGTCTAATTTCCAATTATTCAGAGCTTTTCTTGATAACATTGATTTTGGCTTCCAATTTCATTCATTAGGATCAAAACAAAGACTACTCTTCATGATTTCAATTTATGAAGTTGATTGAGATTTGTTCTGTGAATGATCTATGACCCTCCTAGGGAATGCTTCTATGCATACTTGTGCAGAGAGAGCATGTGTCCTCTGTAGTATGCGGATACCATTTAGGATGACTGGGCCAAGTTGCTAGTACTGCTCAAATTCTCTACATCCATGCTGATCATGCTGTGTATCTGTTATCAGTTACTATGAGAACAGTGTTAAAAATGCTTCACTGTGATTGGAAATTTGTCTTTTACCCCTGTTATCTCTGCAAGCCTTGCTTCTCTGGCCTGTTTTGGAGCTCTGTACACAGTGGTGTGGCAGCCTCCCAGGGTGTTTCCCAGGGCGAGCTGAATGGCAACTCCCAGAACTCACTTTCTCTGAGGTTTCTACTTAGGGTGGATCACAGAGGACATTTTAGTAAGATATGATAGGTGGATAGGAAGCAGTAACCCTCTGAAGCTTATCTACTACTTCCTCTTCTGCCCCAAGGTTGGTATATTTTGTGTCATTAGAAGTCAAATAAAGTGGGGCTTTAGTATGATCATGTTCACTTCAGGCTTTAAATACTTTCAAAGGGTTCTCAAGTCTCTCTTCCCCAGGAGATCTTTGACAGCACAGACTGCAGAATGGGATCCCTAGATCTGGCACAGAGCATGGTGCATAAAAGATGCTTAGTAAACAGGAACACAGACTATTCAGCATGTAGCTAAGCACACAGATGCTGGAGCTAGGATCCCTGCATTCAAATCATATGGCCACTGCTGCTGAGCCTCAAGTTACTCATTGACCTGCTGTCCCTCAGTTTCCTCACCTGGACAATGGAGTCATAACAGCACCTACTTCATATGGCTGTTGTAATGATTTTAAAAATGTAGTATATTTCCCAAAAGGGTCAGCTCTGGATCTTTTGGATAACCACAGCTCTTTCCTTCCATGCGAGGAAGTAATTTGGAGTAAGAAGGCAACAGAGAAAAATAAGGACAAAAGTGTCAGAGATCTCACAGCCACGGTTAAGGTCCTAACCACTTCGCCCAGCCTGGCTGAGTACTTCTGGAGATACTCTTATTACTAATGAGGAGTGTCTCTCATGCCCTTCTCTAATTCACTGATTTCTGTCACTTCTTTTGCCCCTGTAAATGTGAGGACAAGAGTGGTGACTTACAAGGCACCTACCTTGCCCCTACCTAGCCTGTAAAAATGAAAAGCTGTCTTCCTTCCAGCACCACACGTTGGCCATTCCTGGAGTCCAGAGACAGAAAAGACACTGCAGACAAGAACATTCCACCCTGTTGAATGCAGTTCCCAACCCTGGCTGTAGACACCTTCTCCTCCCAGTTTTCCTACCCACTGAATTCAGGAGAGCTCATCAACTAATTGCCAGGACAAGAGGCTCTGGAGATTCTGTTTCAATAGAACCTGCAGCAAAATTGTCAAAAGCAGGGAGCTGACCAGCTGCAGGAATGGTGCCCAGGCCAGGCTCTGGGAGCACAGCCACACTGGCTAGGATTCTGCTCCAGGCAAGGCACCAAAACTGATGCCGAAGACCAGAGAGGTGAGAAGGGGAGCTGGGCTCTTGGAGGTCATGGGGCTGCCCCTGCTCTCTGGGTGAAAGCCCCAGGATGTGTACCTCTGCCACCTCTGCTCTGGCTTATGATTTATTCTCCTCAGAGAGGCCTGGGGCTGGAAGACCTCCGATTTCTTCTTGTTGGGCTCTGCCCTCCAGAGGCTGGGTACTTAATGTCTCAGAAAGAGCTGTCAGATGGGAAGAGCAGCAGTGTTCAGCGTTGCTTTGCAGGCATTCCTGTTTGTTCACAGGCTGCTCCAGCCAATCCATAGTCCGTGTTTGCACAACACACTGAGCACCATTAATCACTAGCTGGCAGTCCTGCCCCATCACTCATGAGGACAGGATAGCCAAGCAGCCACTTTCCCTGGATGGGAAAATCAGGTCCTATGCAGACCATGGAGGAAAGGCATTGCCACCAGCTCTCTGGCACCAGAGATCTCTGATGCTTGGTAATAAGACATGAGAGGACTCTTGTTCTACACAGATCCACGTCCACCCGTATGTTTCCAGCCTTTCATGCCAGATGACCTTGGAAACCAAAATCAGGGCAGAGAGGTATCTTGGAGGAGAAGGAAGGCTATCTAGCCATCCCTGTATTAAAGGACCCAGGCATTTCCCTAGTGGCCAGGCTACAGAATGACCTACAGCAGCAGCAGAAGAGATTTAAGCTACATGTTCAGAAGTACTTCCCAATAAGAAGGTTCTCAATGTTCTAAGGACATCATGACCTGCTTATCCTTTTCTCTGCTGTTCCATTTGTACTATGTTCATATATCTATGTTCAAGTTTGATTTTCTTACAAAATTGAAGGAACCTGGCCTGGTAGTTTGTGGCCCTTGGTGTCCATATATCCTTCTGCTGTTGGTCCTCATGCTGAGGGTGTCCCCTGAGAGGCTGGATTAGCACCCATATCAACATACTTTGGCAAAGCAGACAGCATGCTAAGTACTGGGTCCCAGGCTGTGACTCCAAATCTTGAAGGAATTCATAGATCAAAATTACCTGGGAGACCATGACCAGGGGTGCCACAGAATTCAGAGGGAGGTTCATGTGGTATGTGTACCGGGAGATGGAGAAGCTGTCTTGAGGTAGACGTCATGATTGGCTGTTTGCAAAAGGGGATTTCAGGAGCCCCAAGGGGAGAGGTTTAGGATCCCTGGTCTCTCTTCCCAGGAATCTGCCCAGAAGTGGGTTCCTAGAGCCATAGGTCAGTTAGAACTTGTCCCTTGAACATGCCCTTAAATTTAGAACAGGATCTTGAGGAGAAGGAGCTTTTGAAGGAGTGCCTTTCCCACCAGAACCTCACATAGGCCTAGATAGGGCCCTGTGCATCCCCCATCATCTCCACCACAAGGTGCAGAGTGACGGAAGGGGCAGAAGTCCACCACCTGCCCTCACATGGTATTGGTTCCCTTCCTGGGCCAAGATTTTGGAATAGAGTGCCATTCTCAGCCCCTGGCCCTGCAGGGGCCAGGACAGTGGTTAGATATGGAGAGCAGCTCTCAAGGCAGTCTCACTAAAGTTTGCACCTCCGTGGAGCACATGAGGCTGAACCCTGTTCCAGAAGCAACTGAAGGGCTATAGGAACAAATGATTCCATGAGGTTGGACTAGAAAGAAAGGGAGGAAGGAAAATTATTTTCAAAGCTGTATTGCATGATGGTTAGGAATAAAGTTCTTGGAGCCAAAATGTGAGTTTAAATTTCTAGTAGTGCACTCACTAGCTAATCTTTGTGCAAAGAAATACCATGAATAATGAGGAGTGATTTGAGCATTGAGATCCTATACCATCTGTAAAATGGGACAGACAATAATGCTAACCTGGCAGCGTTAGTTAACTTAAGGAATAAATGAGCAATGATACACAGTGTTTGCAACAACACCTGGTATTCAGTACAGATGCAGGCTATTGTTATTAAAATGCCATTCCAGAGGCAGTGCACCATTGGAAGGTAGGCAAAGCTTACTGCGGGTATCTGCATGGAAGGGGGAGCCTGGGGACTTGTCTTGAAAATGCTCTTATGTAGCAAACAAATGCTTTCTTTTTTCAATATTTTCTTCATACTCTAAGGGGATCAGGGAACTATTTTCTTTACAGGTGAGTAGGATTAACTGAAATGGTGCATATAATGTGCTTTGAACTGTTCCTGGTACTTGATAAACAGTATGTACTAGTTGTTTGTTTGGAGTGATTTACAAGCACCATGGAGTGAATAATGGGGGGGCAGAGAATGTGGGTGCCATTATATCCCCTCTGTAGCTGAGCAGCCTCTGACAGGAGGCTCCTCTCTGTCCCATGGCTAACCTAAGCGTCCCAGGCATTTAGACCTAAGAACTTCCAGAGAATTAATCAGGGTGTCAGCCTGGGACCAGATTACCAAGGGATCTTTCTGTATCTCTTCTCCTGGAGGTGCTCATTGGTCTACAGGACAGACATCATGACTTCTAAAGGGTCCTTTCAGAATCAGGACTTGGCATGCAAGCACTTGAGTCCTGTGCAGTGGCCAACACCATTCAGTCCTCACCAGATGACCTTGGCATGTGGTTGTGAAGAAATCAGGGGCTGTAAGGCAAAGCAAATAATACCTACATGCCATGTGCTCTCCATCTGGGGCTGGAAAGCACTAGACCTGTTCACCTGCTCCAGGTCACCCTCCCCTCCCAGAAGGGTACACAGGACAGAGGGGGCTGGAAGCTGGGGGCACTGGGAGAATTCATTTTATGATGGTACAGAGTACTGTACATTTGAATATACTATGTTGCCTTTTTTTGTTGTTTTTTTCAATATTCGGATTGAACACAGGTCCTTCACACTGAGCTGCACTCCCAGCCCTTTTTTATTTTTTATTTATTTTATTATTACTATTATTTTTTTTTTAATTTTGTGACAGGGTCTTGCCAAGTTGTCAGAACTGGGCTTGAACTTGCGATCCTTCTGCTTTGGCCTGCCGGAGGGCAGGGATTGCAGACATGCACCAGCACACCCAACTACTATGCTACCTTTAAATAATCCCAGCATGTCCCATTTGCCCAGCCACCAGGTATTTTACCTCATGGATCCCAAAATGAGCATAGGAGTCGAAGTAATAATCTCTCGACGTCATCTCCTCTGGGTTCAGCAGCTTGGACATCTTGCCCCGGCCTGGGCAGCTGGGTTGAGTGGACACATGATGGACACATTGCACAGGCTTAGGTGGGATGACAAGCTGAGGGGGTTGGGAAGGGGTACTGCTCACCTGAAGGAAGTGAAAGGGCCTGGGGTTAGCAGAGGCAAGAAAGTTCAACCCTCTATGGATTCTCTCCCATCCCTCTCCTTCCCAGAGCCCTAACCAGCCACAGCAGCAGCCCTGCTGAGGGTTCAGTGTTGAGCCCTGCATTCGGGCAGTCAGGTTTATGGCTGTGAATGGCAGGGAGGTGGAGTGCTACCCGACAAGACAAACAGACCTGATTGAGCCCAGTTGTAGCTCTTATGAGCTGGGTGACCTGAGTTGATCTAGGCCTCAGTTTCCATAGCTGTTACACAGGAAAAACATTTTCCTGTAGAAGGAACTAGGAAGCACCTGACAAAAAGAGAGATGTATAGCACAGTGGGTGGCTAAGGATGTAGACTCCAAAACAGCCTCCTGGACCTTGAGGTTGGTGTGGTCTGGGTGTGGGTCACCCCCAAGGGTTTGTGTACTGGAGGCTGCACCCTTGTGTCAGAGCTAGATCGCTAAGTGGTGGAACCCACTCTTGGTACTCTTAACACTTTCTAGCCCAGTTCTCTACTGCTACTGCCTTTCACTGTCTTGGTCCTCACATCCAACGAGAAGCTAGGAGAGGAGGGCAAAGGAAATAAGGTTCCAGGAGCTCCTGGAGCCCAGGGGAAAGTTCAAACTTGTCTGCAGAACACATCCTCTCCCCAGTCTCCAGGAGACCCAGATACCCAAAGCTTCAAAGCAGGTCATGGGTGCAGCTCAGAAGTAGGGCACTTGCCTACCATGCATGAGAGAGAGAGAGAGAGAGAGAGAGAGAGAGAGAGAGAGAGAGAGAGAGAGAGCACTCTAGATAGAGAAAGCTAGACAGAGAAAGAGACAAAGAGAAACAGAGAGAGACAAAGAGAGATAGACACAGAGAGAGGAGGAGAAGTATGAGGAGAGAGATAGAGATAGAGAGACAGACAGAGAGAGAGAGAAAGAGAGAGAGGATTACCCAGGAGCTGGTCCCCTGGGGCTGAGAATCAGGGCTCCAGGATCCTATCCTGGCTCAGGTAAAGTTAAAAATAGATCTTGAGAGTAGGTAACAGTGACTGACAGTTCAAACTCCAGGACCATGTTGCCTGGCTCTGAGACACACCTCCGCTGCTCACTGGCTGTGTGACTTTGGGAAGTCACCTGTCACCACCTTGCCTTATTTTCCTCCCCTGTAAATTACAGAGCATAATAAAAGCTGCCTGAAAGAATTGTCAAGACATTTGGATGAACTTATAGGTGTAAAAACTTTAGAACTCTGCCTGGCACATAGTAAATGTTTGGTTGAATTTACTATTATTATTAGTATTATTCCAATCGTATAAATCTTGTCCTTGTTCTGTGTCTCAATTTTCTCATCCTTGAGCTGGTTCTAGTTAGATTTACTATCAAAGAAAGCAAGAGACACTAGGACAGAGCAGATCAAGAAATCCAATGACGCCATCCCTTCCTTCATGACATGGGCCCAGCCCCAAGGGCCCCGCCCCATGTTCAGGGCCAGAGGGGAGCAGACTGGGGGTGTGATGATCCTGTCTTCCTGGTGTATGTAGGTTACTGCCTCTGGGAAATAAGAAGACTTCTCACTTTAGCAACATCAGACTTCAGGTCGGCAAGCACCTAGCCTGGCTGTCAGAGAGGCAAGTGGGGCTGCCTCATTAGAATGCAGTAGGTGTGCCCACCTCGGCTCCACAGATGCTGGTCACGGTCTCCAAGAGGCTAAAAATAGACTGTGTCAATTGCACACTCCCGTGCAGGCGCAGAGTCACCTCTAGTGCTGAAGAAGGCTCTGCATGTGCAGCTGACCCCAATATTGATTCCATTTAAATACATTAGGAGAGAAAACCTCCGAGTTGGTCCAGGCACTGTGCACAGTCAAGGTCACAGGGCCTCCATCGCCCCTGAGCTATCATTCAACTCTGATTCCTACTTCCCTTTCCACGCAGCTCCTGGGGTTCCTTTCCCCAACAGCCAATTTACAAAGTGCCTACCACGTACCACCCATGGCATAAGGCTAAAAGATGAATAGATTTGGAGCAGGATCTCTGACTTCAAAACCCACAGGTCATGGGACAAAGAGGTGAGTGCGGGCCAGTCCCTGGTGGCCAATGCTGTTGGCCTAGATCAGCCTCCTTCAGAACGAGTTTCATTCTCCTTGTGGGCTGATAGGACACTCTCTTCCAGAGGCTTTGAGGAGGTGAGAAATAGTAGTGGCCTCTGACCTGGGGCATTCAGCTACCTGGCCCACTACTTTTAATTCCACAAACACCTACTGAGCCCTTGCCAAAGTGGGGTGCTATACAACAGAAACAGAGATGCTCTGTTTCTTCCAGCCTTTTCCAAGGGCTGCTTTCTAGGCCCTGACTCCCTTAAAGGCCCTACTAGAAGCTAAAATAAGGTATATTCTACATAAGAAGTTCAAGGAACTTGTTGGAGGATGCAAAATAGAGAGATTTCATTTCAGCTTGGACAGTCAGGAAATCTTGGGATATCTGGCAACAAGGAAAGGTGGGGGAGATTTTAGAATGGCTTTTGGAAGGGGGAGGTGATGAGAGGGAATTTGAAGAGGAAGAGATAGTTTCAGCAAAAGGTGAAGGGGTGGGAAAGAGTGAGTTTGTGTGGGAGCAGCTTGGCTGCAACGGTGGGTGATTTGGTTGGGAGGAAATTATGGTCATGCTAAGGGGTGGTAATTAAATACCAAGACGATAGGGAGCTATTGCCCTTTGTAGCCAAGAAGTTCTGTGCTTGAGCTCTGCTTTTGGATGATGAACACCACAGCACCTTGTGGGTGGGGCAAGGAGGGAAACAGTAGAGGCATTAAGATTAGGGAGGCCAGGAATGAATGTAGGAAGCTATTTTCAAAGTCCAGTAAAAAAATAATAAGAATGCAAACTACTAGGGTATTGGAGGGGCTGCTTGACAGAGAAATGCAGAAATAGAGTCTATAGGAGTTGGCAGCTGACGGAATGTGTGGGGGAAGAGAGAAAAGTTGGAATCAAGATGACTTCCACATTTCAAGCCTGGGTGAGTAGGAAAATAGTGGTGACATTAACAGAAATAAGCAAGTCAGCGGGAAGAGCAAGTTGGGGTGGGGGAAATAATGAATTTCAATGTGGATATGTGGAGTTTGAAATGTCATTGAGTCATATAAGAAAAGATGTCTAGCAAGTAGATATTAAAGCAGTTCCAGTCAATAAATATCATAAACAAAATGGAAAGGCAAATGACAAATGGAGAAGTATCTTCTGATACACATGGCAGGCGTGCAGGGAGCCCTTAGAAACCAAGAACAAAGAGATGAACACCCCAATTTAACACAGGCCAAGAAGCCTAGTCTGTTCACATAAGAATAAATACAAATGGAAAATTAATATGCAGCAAAAATGCTTAACCCCACTAGAAATCAGGTAAATTCAAAATGAAAAACTTATGGCCTGCCTCCAAAACTACAGTATTAACCTCTGATTTGTAAGGTTTGCAGAAACACAGGTGCTTGTACAAGCTTTTTGTGGAAATGTAAATAGGTTAAAAGTTTTTGGAAGGAAGTTTAATAAAATGCCATAGAAGTGTTAAAAAGCACAAATTATTCAAGCCATGATTGCAATTTTTAATTTATCATGAAATGAGAATTGTAGACCATCATAAATACATAGCTAAAAAATTCCATGATAGTGCGGTTCATAAAGGGAAAAGCAAGAGTCAACTGAGGTGCTCCAGAAAACAAAACTGATGTAATCGACCATGGTGTACCCACACTGAAGAATACTATCCAGCCATTAAAAATATATGTAAAGAGTATTTAATAGCACAAACATATAAGTGCAATGAAGTGCTGGTTGAGGACAAGCAGGAAAAAATACACAGTGTGATTGTGCCTTAAAAATTACAGCCTATTCATGCCCTTCTGTAACAGGCATTCAGTAGGTGTTCATGAAGTGAAAAGCTACCTCCCATGTAGATGAATGCCCAGGAATAAAGGCCACTGTGATTTCCCACCCACTCCCTGAACACTGCAAGAAAGGAGACCCAGGAAGGCACCACAATGGGCAGTGATTGTCATAGGTTGTTGGCTCATAAATAGTTAATTCTTCCCTTTGTTGTGCTTGTTTATATTTTCTAAAATATATGCTATTAACACACACCATTTTTGTAGGTAGCGAAAAGGAATAATATTGAAAAAGCAAAGGAAATGCAAACGCGGACCTCTGGAGACAAATGGAGGCTGGTGCTCCAATTCGAAGCACCTACAGGGACAGGGACTTTGAGGCTTCTGAGGAACACACCCCAGGGGAGGAGCAGATGAGGGTGCCGGGGAGAGGCACCAGGGGCCTAGGGAGAGAGGCTTTGGGACAGGAATAGCAACCGTGACATGGGGCAGACATGCCCCTACTCCTTCAGAACTGTGACTGGGTCTCCTCTGAGGATGTATGACCTTGCACCGCACTCCAAGGCTCAAGAAAAGGCCAAGTTAAAGGCAGCTCCTGGAGGACAGGGCTCAGACAGCAGTGTGGTCACCCATGAGTCTAAGAAGTGCAGTGTGCACTGTTGACTCCAGCAGAGACTCCACTGAAGTATATTTTTAATTTTATTTTATTAGTATATGTCTTAGTTACTTTTCTCTTGTTGCTGAGACAAAATACCCAGTTCCCAGAATTAAGGAGGAAAAGGTTTACTTAGCTCACAGCTTGTGGAGGTTTTAGTCCATACTTGGATGGCTCCAAGGCAGAGTGGTGCATGGCAGAGGGCAGCAGTTCACAGTGGCAGAAAACAGCAAAAGCAACAAGAGCACAAAGGGAGGAGCAGAGCAAGCCTCTTTCTGTCCCTTATATTGTATGCAAGCTACCCACTCAGGGTGGGTGTAGCACCCATAATCCCAGCATTGGACCATGAATCAATCATAAATTCTAGAAGCCTGCCCCATGACTGCATGAGGCTCTGGGGGGACTTCTAGACACAAACCATAACAGTACATGTTTGCAATACATAGTGAGAACATTCATCATGGGAAGTTGGTACATACACATACCACACCTTAATCCTTTTTATTTCCTCTGTATAAGTATATGAAGGAGAGAAAAACTGGCTGATCTAGGAATTGTGCACAGTCAAGGTCACAAGGCCTCTAGCATCCACTTCACTGTCATTCAACTCAGATTCCAAGGGGCTCTCTGAGTCTTTTTCCCCAACAGCTCACTTATATACATCTACCATGTGCCACACAATCCATAAGGCAAAGTAATGGGTTGATTTCATGGGAGAGAAATTGACTTCAATAGCCACAGCCATGGGGGACAGAGAGGCAAATGTGGGCCACTTCCTGGCTCCCAAACCCAGCTCAGTGTCCTTTGGCTGACAAATGAGCCCTCTCCCAGGAAACACAAGGTGCATGAGAAAGGGCAGTATTCCCAAAGCCCAGGGCTTTCGGGACACACCTGCCATAGGAGCACTAGGCAAGTTTGGTAGAAGCAAGAGATGTGCAGGAGCCCTGGACACAGGAAGGTAGGAATCCAGGCACATAGCTATGAAAATGGTTCAGCCGCAAACATAGCCTTGACAGGGGTGCTGAGAGGTTGGTCTTTGGCTCATCTGCCTTCTTGTTCGTGGTCTGGAGCATGGGCAATAGTCTTCCCTAGGTCCCCCTGGGTAACCGTAGGCTCTGAGGGAAAGAAGCAGTCAAACTTTGAAACACTTTGTGTGATACACTGGGAAGATAGGAAGAGTTAGGAGTTGTGCTGGGAGGGGTGGCCCAAGCGATTCCATTCTCAGCTCTCCGTTTCCCCACAGCTGCAGCTGTCATGGAGCCAATGTCTCTTCTCGGACATTTCACTGCTGCTCCCGGCCCTACAGTGTGAAGCTGAGCCCCTGTCACCCTACAGTCTGGCCATGCCTGCCCTGCCATCCCTTGCCTTCACTCTGGTCCTGCCCAGGTGCCTGGGGCCCTGCACATGGGAAGGACTCTGATTTGCTCTCCTCACCTCCTTCCAAGGGCCCAGTCTCAGGTTTCCTCTTGCAGTCTGTGGTCCCAATCTGCTGAGAGTCACTGCCATTGCAGAGCTTGTGACTGTCTTCTACTCTCAATGCTGCCTGCTAACCAGGACTCTTGAGACACCTGCCCCGTGTCCAGGCTGGCCATTCGCAGGCCTCTTCGGCATGCTTTTCTTTTCATCTGCCCATCCCGTTCGGTGCACAGGCCCAGGTCGCACAGAACACTGAAAGCTGATAAGGGCACAGAGACCAGGAGGAAGGTGGCTCCTTGAGGAGGGGACACTTGAGCTGGTCCTCAAAGGATGAATAGAGTTTCGACAGGCAGGTAAGAGTTCAGGAGGGGCACGTTGGACTTCACCCTCTTCCTCCCGTAAAGGACAGGAGACGATGGTGATGATGATGATGAGACCTAACACTTACTGAGACCCCACTGTGCTAAGTTATTGTAAACACTCTTTTGTGGAATCTTCATACTAGCCTGAGGAGATGCTGAAATTTCCAGCTGAGAAAACGAAAGCTTGAAAACACTTGAGTCATTTGCCAGAGCCTGGAGGTAGCAAGTAGCAGAGCCAGAATGTAAACCAATATCTGTTTGACAACAAAGCCCGTACTCTTAACATCGATGCTACAGAGAGCTCAGTTCAGTCCAACCAAGCTTAACCAAGCTTCTGCCAGGAACCAGGCCCTGTGCTCAGAAATGCTGGCAAAGCTGGCCTGGACTTCCAAGAAGGCCAGTCCTGGGGCAGGGGGAGAGGCATGGTCACAACTAACCAGAAGAAACCACTCTGGTGGAGCTAGGCACAGGCAGGTGCCTCCAAGGTGTCTGAGTACGAAGGGGGCGGACATGCGCTCCAGGCTTCAGAAGAAGAGACTGAAGCCACATAAAAGGAAGGGCCACAGGAGCCAACCAGAGTGGGCTCTGAACTGAAAACCTCTGAGAAAGCAGGAAAGGTGTCATGGGGGAGGGGAGGAAGAGGCTTCGAGTAAGAGCACAGGGAAGTGGGCATGGAGTGGGGAGCTGCAGAGGGTAGAGAGGAGCTGGCTTTCTACACCAGGGACTGGCTTGAACCCAAACCCTTTGGCTATAAATGGCTCCTACTGGCACCAGCCTGAGCTTTAAAACATTTTTCCTGAGAACAAGAGGCTCCACTAGAGGAGCCAAATCCTGCTCTGTTCTCTAAATGTCAAGAGAGCTTTTCCTAACCTGAGTCGTCCATCCACAGCAGCAGCTGCCTGACTTGCAGAGCCCACAGAGAGAATACAGAGGGCTTCAGTGGCTGATGCACCAGGGGACGTCTCCGTTCAGAGCCTGGCCTGTCTTCTTCCCAGCTGCCTCTGCCTCCCCACCTCACCCACCCTCACACCCAGCCCCTCCACAGCATCCCCAGGCACTGCCCACACCCTCGTCAGTGAGACGAGCTGTGGCCCTGCACTGATAGTCACACTAAGAGTCAGCTCCTCTAGCAGCATCTACCTGTCTTTAAATAGGACCAGAGTTTCACAGAGGGAGAACATTCCAGCCAGGGAATGTCAGGCAGGACTCTTCTGGGCAGTGGAGCTCTCCTCTGGCTATGCTCACACCTCCATTATGTGGTTTGCGTGTCCACATTTGGGC
This sequence comes from Chinchilla lanigera, assembly GCF_000276665.1. NCBI lineage: Eukaryota > Metazoa > Chordata > Mammalia > Rodentia > Chinchillidae > Chinchilla > Chinchilla lanigera. Next base: position 1,352,069 of record NW_004955413.1, on the reverse strand, counting down.
ACAGATGGCCCAAGTCCCACCTTTCTCTTGGCACCCATGTCTCCTGACATCTTGGCTGAGGATGCTTCCTCCAAAGCAAAATTGAAATGCCCCCCTCAAGAAGGATGCAGCCCTAGCTCATGACCTCTTACTCTGGGGTCTAGAACCCTAAAAGTCTTAGTTAGGGCATGGGGGTGTCCAGATGCTATAGATTCTGCAAGTTGCTGGTGTCTTCTTGCACTAAGCCTCTAGAGTATCCTGACCTGCCTCCACACCGTCACCCACTGCTGTCTTCATAGCCTCACTAGGGTGGGCTTCTCAGGCACAGAAGCTCTCCAGACACCTCTCCTGTCCCCAAGTGGAGGGACCAGGAAGCCCCTGCAGGGTCACAGCCTGCTGCGGTCACCCATTTGGCCTCTTTGGCAGTCGATTCTCACTACTGTCTTGTCACCTTGGAGCAAAAGCCCCTCCAGGCTGCGCTTCCCAGAGGCCACTCAGCATGCTCACACCACACTGTCCCTGTCCCCTTTGTGTGCTGCATGAGAGTGCTGCCAAGGAGGGTGGAGCCAGGGCTCATAAAGGCCTCAAAGGGCGGGTTTCTCCAAGTGCGCTTTCTGGACTGGACTGCCAGCTACAGCATCCCAAGCAGGCAGAGCCTGGCAGCCTGTGCTCAGCAAGCCTCCTGGGGGCGGGGGCTAGTGCAAGATCCCATGGTCCTGGCTGGCATTTCCCATCCTGCACCCACAGACTGGGCATTCCACAGAAGGCATCCACAGCCAGGTGTGTCCAGGCAGGCAAGCTGGAGACTCTTCTCCCTAACACTCTTAAGCCTTTAATTTGTTGAAATGACTTGTGACTCTCCAAGAAGGAATGAGGTGTCTGAGCTGCTGCACGGATGGCTGTAGCATCTTCCTTCCTGGGAGATCTATGAACATGTCTAGCAACTAATGTTCTGAAGGAAACCATCTGGGCACTGATTTGGAACAGAGTTTCTATATTCCAGTCTGTGTCGACCATCCTGGCACTGGACTCATACCCATCCCAGACCTGGGATCAGACCCTGTAGAGTGAGAATCCAAAATCTGCACAGTTAATAAGCTCTGTGGTTGATGCCTCTGGACACTGGTCACGAGGCCACCTGCCCCCTCCAGTCCCCTCTGCTGCATGAGCTCCAATAGCACTCACTCAGTGGCCAGCCACCCAAGCAAGATCAGCCTTGGCCACAGACCCTGGCAGAGAGGCAGCTGAAGCTTCTCAGCAGCAGAAAAGAGGAACAGGGATTGTTGCCGGCTCAGCCACCTTCAGGCTTGTTGACCTTGGCTGGTCCCCAACTCACAGTCATTTCCAGGGTCCCTGAGTAGCTCAGCTCAAGGCAAACCCTGGTGAGGCGGGTGCATGGTGTCCCAGTGCCCGCCTCTGGCTGCATGTGTTGCAACAGCTGAGCTTGTCTCAAATCCAAGAGGCACTGTTCCCACACAGCACTCCCTGTCTCCTACACCAGGAACTGCTGGGAAAGTGTCTCTTGGATTTTCTCGGGCTGACCTATTTTTTAAATAAACTGGGGCTGTTTTCCACTATTAGTCACTCTTCTCCCAAGCCTCCACATATTAAATTCCCTTCTTATATCCTCAGATATTTGGGCTGCAAGAGATGTCAGGTTAATTGGATGCTTGGCTCCTGGCTCTTCCTCTTTAATGGGCTTAAAAAGCAGACTTCCCCTGCACCCTTTCCTTCCCTGCCCTCCCCCAATAAGAGAGCAAGATTCTCTTTCTCTCTGTGACTGGAAGGAGTTGCAGAGAGCTTGGCTCCTCCTCTGTTCCCCTTTATAGGAAAATACACAGAAAGACAGTTTCTACTAGTACCCTTACCTTGCTGAAGGGGGGCTATGGTTTAGCTCCAGATTAGGGTCACCTCATCTCATGGAATCCAGGTTGGCTTCCTGATTCTTACTCCCCTGCTCTGAGGACATCAGCAAAGAGGTTTCTCTTGCTCCCTACCCCCAGTCATGTACACAGAGCACCTGTGAGTTTGTTCATGGGTCTCTTCTCTCTTCAGATCACTATGCAAAAGCCATTGACCCCCTCTGAGCCTCAATTTCCATTTCCATCAAATGACACAGGGCTACCGTGATAACTGAAAGATGTAGGGGGTGAAATACTGAGAACTAACTCCAAAGTGTGATATGGGTGCATGTGGGGTTCACTGTCCCTGTCTGATTCCGTACAGTGATGCCCTTTGGGCTCTTCAGGGGCACCAGACACAGCAGCTCTGGCTAACTTTAAAGCTCGTTCTGATGATTGGTTGGCCCTGGCTCCACCCTCTCCATGCTGTCCACTCTCTACGCTGCAGCTTTGTTCTCTCCCTTCAAGCTCTCTGAGTATGAAGGGGCTGATTGTTTTCAGAAGGGCCGTCACTGGCAATCAGTCATGTTCTCCAGCACCCTTCACCCCAGTCTCTCCTTCTCTCCTGACCCCTGTAGCACCTATACCTAAAAAGCTATTGGGTTTGTGGGCAAATGATCTCAGGCAAACCATCTTACAATTGTAAGTGTCACTCCTACAGCAAGACTGAATTCCTTCAGATTATAATCAGATCTTAAAAGTCTTTGTTTCCCCTCAATACTTGGCACAAAGCCAGATACTCAATAAAGATGTGTTGATTACAGCATCCTTATACTTTGCCTGAGTTATTGCTGCCCTTCATAAATACATTATGAAAGAAGAGTGAAGGAGATGCCTTCCCATCATGCAGTCAGGCAACTTGCAGTGAGAGGGTAAAGAAGTGGCAGGGAGAAAGATGAAACAAGGAGAATAATGATCAGAATCCCAGTAGTACTCAATACCCCTGTTTGGCAGTATGCCAAATGTCCTCACCAAGAAGCATCTTATCCCTTGGGATTTCTAGAAGGGACTGTCTTGCAAATACAGACTGAATTACTAAGACTCCTAATCCCAGCCATGAGGACAAGTGGCTTCAAGTACAGATTCAAGTATGTTGGTTAGACATTTTCCCAGCGGTCTCTCCACACCCAAGTGGTGCGAGGCCTTGCTTCAGTACTGAAACCAAAGCTCAGAGCCACAGACCAACAGATCCAGCTCCTGTGGCATAGCTGGTGAAGAGGACCAGGAGCCCTCTGGACTGACAGCACCCTGTCTCAACAAACTGGCTATTAAACTGATGCCTAAAGGGAAAGAAAACAGCTACAAAGTCATGCCATAAGACAGAAAGCAAATCACAAATTACTGACCAAGATTATAGCCACATCAACTTAATGTAGCTTCTCAGGTTTCTGTGGATTCCTCCAGACACTTTCCACCTAATTCTGGCAAAACCCATTTACTTCAAATAAATATATTTCCACCAAGGTTCTTAGGAAAACTGACTGACTCCTTTAGTCATAGATTTTGATGCAAAATATTCTCTGAAAAATGGTACCATTCCAGCTAAATGAAATAATGTTAGCCACTGGTTAATATCCAGGTCTATTCCAAATTATCCAACATAGATTCCAGGATCTTGGTTATGTTAAAGTACTCTAGTGAAGTTCCAAAAGATGTCAAAAAGCCATACAAAATATAGGAAATAGCAGTTCTCAAGGCCTTGCACACTGGGCAACAAAAAGCTCTGATCTCTGAGAGGTGACAAAGTGTGCCACCTATGATTGTCCCTGCTTGTGACTACAGGGAATGTGCAGTACAGCGGGGAGTGGGGACCCAGGCAGAGCCCAGCAATCTCTGTTAGTGGAAGACTCAGAAGTGGGGATTTGGGGACAATATGACAGTTAGACTTTGCACAGGCCTGGGGAGCAGAAAATTGTTCAGAGAGGGGCCTTTGGAGTTCTATAGAATGACCCACAAGTCTTCAGTTGAAACTAATCAAATCATGTATGTGAATAATTACTTGAAGTCAGGAAAAGAATCTTGAAAGTGTAGAGTGACTAATCTGCAGTACTCACAGGGCCAGCAATCATCTTGTTGCCCCAAATGAAAAAATTATGCATGAAAAAGCCTCATAATTCATGAATACACAGAAGAGGTATTTTGTTGTTGTATATTTCACCCTCAATAGTGGAAAATTATCCTAAAAGCAAGATCCAGAAAATATTAAAGTGTACAAGTCATTTACCTGCATTCCAGTCAAATCTTAGAAATCCAAAGTAGGTAAATATATCCAGCACCTAACAAAGCAAGATTCACAATGTCTAGCATCCAGTCAAAAATTGCCCGGCTGTCAAAGAAACAGTACCTATAATAAAGACTAAAAACCAAGCATATATGTAGCACTATAATGCTGTTTGAAGGTAGATTATAAGTTCAGTGTATATAGCAGAAACTCTAAAATAGTCACATTTTTAAAAAATAGATTAAAAGCACAATATATATTATCATAGAAAAAGAGGTAATAAAGAACAGTGATACAGAAAAAAATAAAATGATAGTTTTAAACCAACAGCATCAGTAATCTAAACAGTTAAAATACTTCAGTTGAAAGGTAAAGGTTGTCACATTGGATCTTAAAAACTGGCCAAGTGCCCCTTGTTATAGACTGGACTTGAAATGTGACTCCTCTGTTGAAGGATTGGTCTCTGGCTGGTAGCTCTATCAGCAGGCATGGCTGTCCCAGGAGGTAGGACTGAACTATAAGACGTGGGTCCCTAGTGTCCACTCCTGAAGGGACCTGGGACCCTGACACTGTCCCTTTTTTCTCTCTGTTTCTGGCTGCCATGAGCTAAGTTGTTGTGCTCTACCACGTGCTTCTGCTGTTATGTGTGGCTGCAGCACAGATCTGAAAGCTACTAAACCTTCCCTCTTTAAAGTTGACCTATCCAGGTATTTTGTCACAACCATGAAAAGTTGACTAACACACCCTTCTGCTTGAAACTTACTTTTAATATAAAAACTATGTTAGGGGCTGGGGATTTAGCTCAGCGGCAAAAGCGCCTGCCTGGCAAGCGCAAGGTCGTGAGTTCGGTTCTTGGTACCGGAGAAAAACCAAAAAAAAAAAAAAAAAAAAAAAACTAATTCCTCTGGCCAATGTTTCTGAC
>NW_004955413.1:1323355-1346946 GCF_000276665.1 Chinchilla lanigera | reverse complement strand
AAAAAAAAAAAAAAAAAACTATGTTAAAAGTAAAAGGATTAAAATGATATACCATGTTAATCCTAAGAGAAGACCAGAATACTAGGTTTTTTATAAGAAATATGAATGTTTAAATATTTTAAAAATATATTACAGTAAAAGACACATTGCCACTAATCTCCCTCAAAATATTCTCCTTCACTTCAAATACATGTATCCCATCATTCTTGCTACTTTCTGAAGCAGTTCTGGAAGTCTTTCTTTTGTGAATGTCTTTATTTGTGTTGTTAATAGGTGTCTCAATATCCTGAGTTGATTACAGGGTTAACCTTTCATGATAATATTGACTTTAGGGAACAGCCAGAAGTCTCATGGTGCCAAATCCAGTAAATAAGATAAAGACACATCATAATATTCTTATGGGCATGCCTTTCCATTGTATGACATGTGGCAACAGCATTCACTGTGCTTTTTTAAAATCATATCTCATAAAGACAATTATGAAAGAAGACTTCCAGAACTGCTTTAGAAGGGGAGGTGGTAAGAATGACTTGATTAGTGTATTTGAATCAAGGAGGCCTCTATCTTATACTCAGAAGATCGTTAATACATATTTTCTAAAAAATAAAAATTACAAGTGTTTGTGGGGATGCAGGGGAAATGGGAATACTATATGCTGTTTACGGGACTGCAAAATGCTATGGACACTTTGGAAAATGTTACAGAGATTACTCAAAAAATTAAAAATAGAATTACCATATGATATAGTGTTTGTATTTCTAGACTTTATGATCACATCAGCGTTATTCACAATAGCCAAAACATGGAAACAAACACAGTGTTTACTGATGGATAGATAAGCAAAATAGGATGACTGCATACAATAGACCATTATTCAGCCTTAAAACAGAAGGCAATCCTGACACATGCTACAGCACAGAGGAACCTTGTGGACATTAGAGTAAGTGGAACAAGCCAGTCACTGAAGCCAAACACTGTACTGTCGAATCTCACCTACATGGGGTACCTGGAGTAATGAAGACCAAAAGGACAGAAAGGAGGAATGTGGTTGCCAAGAGCTGGGGCGAGGGAGGAATGAGGAATTGTTGTTCAAGGGCCTTGGGGTTTTCAGCACTGCAAAATGAAGAAAGTTCTAGAAATGCGTGGTGGTGATGGTGGCGCAGCAACGTGAATGTGGCTGGTGTCACTGACAGCTGTGTCTAAAACGGCTAAGAATGGAAAATGTATATGATGTGTATCTTATCACAATTTAAAAATTAGAGAGAAAAATCTGATGACATAGACAAATCCAATGACTTTAGTGATTTACCACCACAAAAATAAGTAGCCACTGGACTTAAAAATCTACAAAACATAGATGAAACGTTTCCCCATCAATTTCTTCTATCACATCCAATACCCAACACTCACAGCTTAAAGGAGGGGTTATTTTGGCTCACTTTTTGGTCTATGAAGAAACAGTATAGCAGAGGGACATGGCAGAGAAAAAGCTGCCTAGGTCATGACGGACAAGAAACAGACAGAGAGAAGGGAAGAGCCAGGGAGAGAGCTACATTTTCCAAGTCAAGCCCACCCTGACCCTTGGACCACCTCTTTCAACAACAAGTCAGCCAGAGCACCCCTGCAATCCATTCACCTTCCAAGCACAAAGGGCTCCCCACTCACAACTTGTAAGCATTTACTTGCTAAGTAAGCACCTTAGTGCAAACTCACTCCTCAGGCCCCTTTCCTCTTGAAAGAAGGAAGAAAATGCAGTTCGATAGTGAGGGGAGACAGAGAGAACAAAGACAAGTCCAAAAGAACATTTTCCAAAGGAATATCTATGGATAGGGCCCCACACCTGGAAAAGAGAACAAAAGAACAATGTATGCAAAAGAAAAAAAAAAAAAACAAAAAAAAACAAAAAAGAGGTCGAAGGCTCTGGGCACCAGTGCCACCCCATGGAGCTCCGCAGCTCTAAACTTATATCCAAACTCACCAACCACTTCCTCCATGGGTCCCATAACCCTGGCCTTCCCTGGACTCCTGCTATTTTCCAGACTCTCTCCCCCTAGGGAACTCTGCACCAATATTTCCCCACATATCTATCTGAATTGTTCACTTTTCTCTTTGTTAGGGCATCTATTCCAATCCTTCAGAGAATCCATGCCAGCCACACTCCTTTACCTGCAGACAACCCCACTTCTACCAGGTTCAATTCCGTTATTTGCTTTATTTTTCTTCCAAAGTCTTTGCCATTCATGATGCAATTTTTTATGTTTGTTTATTGTCTGTCTTCGCCATTAAGTGGAAAGCTCTATCGCTGCTGGCAGTATCTGGCTCTTTACTGCCATAATACCAGTGCCTAACTCTGAGTGGGTGTTCAGCAAGCCTGTACTGAATGCATGAATGAATGAGCAGAGGATGGATGAATGAATGAACACCTTAATCAACTGCCAGGGGGCTGGGTTGGTGAGAGTGCAAAGGAAAGGACCAAAAAGTGCTTTAGAGTTGACCAACTCGCAGCCTCACACCAGATATCCCCACCTGAGAGCCCTTCGGGCCTGTAGTGAAAAACGTGCATCTTCAGTACTCAAACTGGGCCATGGCCCCACGTGTGCTGCTCCAAAATGCTCCCCTGCCTGTACCGCCTGCTGTACCTTGCTTCACCTCAGAAAGCCCAAGCAAACCAGGTCAGCTACGGGCACCTACTTGATCCATGGTGCCAGAGTATACACTGGACCTTCCAGAGTGCTTGCCAGTAAAATGTAAGTTCATGAGCCAAAATTATACATTCTCCCCTCCCCCACTGTGATCTGACCCACCCACTGTAGTTCCTGCTCAGGCTTATGCCTTCCCAAAGTGCAGCCAGGGTCCCACTGCCTTGCACTGGGTGTTCTGAGTGCCCTGAAGGTCCCTGGCTCTCATGCCTGCTGCTTCCCTGCCTAGGACCACTAGCTCCTCCCTCTCTACTGCCCATCCACCTGCCCATCACACCTGGCCAGCTCCACCAAGTCCAGCTGGCACTCACTCCCCGTGGCAGGTCTCCTCTTATCACTTCCCCCCACCAATTCAAGCACCCTTAGGAGTAAATTGGTCACAGAACACGTGACCTCCTACGTAGAGAAGGTAAACCATAACAGAATGGCAAGTTCTTAGTGTTTACCAGACTCCTAAGAGTAGCCTCTGCTCGTCAGAGGATCCCAGGATTTCCTATCAGGAATCATGGGATTTCTCCTTCTGTGTGTCACTGTCCCTTCTGCACTGAAGTGCCAAGAAATGCCCTCTCTCAGCTGAGCACAGACAGCATCTTTACTTCTGCATGACAGAAGGCCTGTGGTTTTGCTGTGTTAGAACAGAATTTGACAGAGGGAGCAGGAGTTTGCAGCCTGCAGGGTGAGCCCTTCCTGCTCCTCTGCTTGTACCCCACACAGTTCTTAACAAGTGCTGAAGCCTGGATTTTAAGTTCCAAGTCTTGTCTTTTTCCCTCAGAAGCTCCCTCTGTGGGGCCTCCCTTGGCACCCCTCTTCCTCTTGCAGTCTTCCCAATACCCTGTGCAAAACACTCCTCAAAAACATGATCCTTATCTTGATTGCACCCATGGGCTCATCATCATGGGCAGCATGAGGCTGGCACATAGAACATTTTCAGTAGATGTTTGTTGAAAGAGCACCCAGTTGAAGGGATGAGTGGATAGGCAGACAAGCAATCCTGCAGAAAATCATGAGACCCAGAGTTTAAGTGGCTTCTGCTCTTGTTCAGGAAGTCAGTAAATGCCCGAACTTGTGGCTTCCAAGATCCCAGGTGGCTCTTGGCAGGATCTTAATCTTTGCTCAGAGCCTGGCTTCCCTTCTATTCCCAGCCTCTTCCCAGATGACAGGACTGTACATTTCTCTGTTTTCTTTGGGCCTACCTTGAACTTGCAACACTGATCTGCTTTTCTTCTTTTATCTGAAAGGTAAACATTCAACCATCCTAATCAACAGGCACAGCCACAAACAAAACAACAGCCGTTGTTTGTTCACCAGGTTGAGTGCCTTCCTGATTTTATTTCATTAGATCTTCACAGTCACCTTTTGAAGAAAGAATAGATGATTCTTATTTTATAAATAAGGGAAAATGAGAGCCAGAGAAAGTAAGTAACTGGTTCAAGGTCACAGAGTTTGGAACTGGAAGAACTTGGCCTTCAGCCTGAGGAAACTGCCTCCTGTATTTTGACACAGATTCTCGAAGCTGCACTGTTCCAAGGTCAAGATCCCGAGGTGTACATGGCAGACGATAAAGAGTTGTGGCCCAGAACATTTCCTTACTTTGAGTAATCCCGTTCCAGCCCCATGATGTAGTGTTGTGAACTCTTTTTTCAGTACCTCTCCATTTTGCTAATTGAACACAAAGGTTTGACCCTGCTCAGGAGTCTTTCCACTCTGGAGCTCATCTCCAGTGACCTTGAGAGAGCCTTCCTGGACGGACAAATGGTCTCAAAGAGGGATACGGCCCTGGGCAGTTTGTAGAAGCCCAGGTACACAGAGCAAAGTCCCACTCTTGGGTCAGGAACTCCCATTTTTAGTCCCAGCTTTGCCATTAACTCACTGTGTGTCCTTGAGTCAACCATCATCTTTTCTGGCTCAGATTTCTATCTACAGAAAAAGATAGGACTGGTTAGAGTCCATGGAGCCACAGACAGCAAAGCAAGAGCTACAAGCTAGTGCAGGGGCAGGGGTAGGTGAGGGCACCAACTAGGGTGAGCCGGGGCTGTAGCAGATGCAGAATGGGGCTTCCTCTAAGAGGCACCCATGCCCCACACTGTTATCTTATGGCTTGATTTATAAACATTGGCATCTCTGAGACCGAATGGAACATGACCGTGGCATAATCACTATGGTGTTTATAACTAGGAAGTGGAGGCTGAGGAAAAGAACCAGGTCAGTGAAGACAGGGGCAGGGCATATAGGTACACAGCTCTGAGAAACCAACCATGTGGATAGACTGGGCCTTTGGCTGACTACAATCACCAGGAAATACAAAACAGAAGGTGCCAAAACTGAAGGTGATGCATGAGCACTTAAGGCAGCTCACACCCCAGGGCAGGCTGGAGAGTGAAGCTGGCCCTCTCAGCACGAAGGAGCCCTGAGTGCCTGGAAGGAAGCAATGGGTGCCGACTTTCACAAGGCCCAGGTGCACGTTCAGTGTCATGTGCTGCCCTCCTGCAAGTGGCCTTCAGAATCACTGAGGAACAGAGCACTGCCCCACCCCACAGCTTCTAACTCATGAGGTCTGGGATGGAGAGAGAATCTGGATTTTAAATAAGGCTTGGAAGCTGCTGATGTGACTGGGCAGGGACCAGACAGGGAACCAAGAAGATGTTAGGTTCTTGACTTGACCACTTCCATTTGAGACCAGCTACATGACTTTGTGACTTTAAGAAATTTGCTGACCTGACTGTGTCTCAATTTCCTCATTCATAAATCCAGGACATTATGAGCATCTACTCAGAGCATCAAGATTTAAATGCGATAACCAAGTCAAGAGCTGGGAAAGGTCCTGGGAGCATGCTGCAGTAGCCTAGGAGCAGTGACAAGGTTGCTCCCTGCTGACCCCAGGTATAAGAGACCAGAGGGGAGAAGCTGCTAGAACCAGAGCTGGTAAGGCTCTGTGGAGAAGGCTACAAGGAAGCTTCATTTCAGGGAGCAAATCAGTAGTGACCTTACAGGGAAGGAACAAAAGGGATAAGATCTGGACCACACTCTCCTCCCTCCTCTGGTCTCCTGCTGATGCTCTTTAGGGGTCGAACTCAGCCAGCCAGAGGCTTGGAAGGTGCTGGAAAGCAGGCAGGTGGGCTCCAAATGGAAAACCCTGCTGACCGGGCAGTGAAGGATAGTGCAGTGGAGAGGCAGACCCAAGGTGATGGCATACCTAGAACACAGCCTTCACAACTGGGCATGGTGACACAGGCCTGTAATCCCAGCACTCCGGGAGACTGAGGCAGGAGGATCAGAGGCCTGAGCCCAGCCTGGACAATTTAGACCCTGTCTCAAGATAAAAAAAGGGCTGGGGATGTACCTCAGTGCAAAGGCCCTGGGTTCAATACTCAGTGCTAAGAGAAGGAGGGAGGAAAATAGGAAGCAGGGAGGGAAGGAGAGGAAGAAAGGGGTTTCTCCACATGTCATTTGGCCTACACTGCTGCTTTGGGGTGACCAACCCTTAACTCAACCTATACAACTGATCTTCAGTAAGAGGGAGGGTGGTTTCAGAAAGGCTCCATAGGTTGGGTTGAGCAGCTCCTCTCCAAAACACACCCTGCAGCCCAAAATGCCAGCCACAAGCAGCACCAGTCTGGTCCCTGGCATTCCTGGCAAGGTGAGCCGGATGGTCCTGGGGTCAGAGCCAGCCAGTTCTGACTCCGAGCCAACCAGGCACCAACCTCAGAGGAAAGGGAAACACTTGGCGTGCTGTAAGGCACAAGGGACTACCTTAGAGGGAACAGAAAAGGCAGGATGAATCCAGCACACACTGGAAAATAAACACAGGCACCTGACATGTAGGCCTTAAGCCAGTCCTCTACCCTGGACAAAGTAACCCCTGTTCAGAGCTTCCTCTTCAAAGGGCAGGCCCCTTCCCTACAGATCCTCCTTATCCTTCAGCATTCCCGGGCTGGAGAAGGATTTCAAGGTACACTAAGTCATCTTAGGCTCCTTAGAGAACATCACAAGAGCAATGCCTGGCTTAATTGTTAATATTCATTATCTAAAATTGGACAGGATAAAGTATCACAAAATAATACACTGAGGTGATAGATCTGCAGAGGCAATGAGCAGAACTAAAATAGTTGCCATTGCACGAGTGTCCAATGCTGGTGAATGCGATGCTCTCTTTGGTCCTACTCTGGTTCTTTGCACCAGAACTCTTTTTTTTTTTTTTCTTCAGGTATCAGAAGTCAAACTCACAACCTTGTGCTTGCCAGGCAGGTGCTGTGCCACTGAGCTAAATCCCCAGCCCCTGCTCCAGAACTCTTGAAAGTGACTGGTGGTGAGAAGAGTGACATGGAGGAGGCACACGGGCTTTCCAGAAAGATCAGAGTATGAAGAGGTCCTTAAGATAAGACAGGGAGTTCACCATGGAAAAAGAAGATCATGCTGTCAGAGTGTAGTTGTGTTCACTAAAAACTGCAACTGGAAGAGCAGAGTTAACAGAGGGAAACCCAATAAGGACTCAGTGAGCCCTCTGACCCTGTCCCTGTCCACAGGTAAGATGTCACTAAGCAATCCCAGAGTCTACAGCAGGAGTCCCCAGCCTTGTGCTGCCAAGGGAAATTCCACAGAATTTTCCCAGGGAATAGGGGTGGGGAGTGAGGAGAGGGAAGGTTTGGGATGTTTCAAAGGAGCTCACAATTTAGATCCCTCCAATTCTCAGTTCCCAGTAGGGCTCCTGTGAGAACCTAACACCACTGCTGAGCTGACAGGAAGCAGAGCTCAGGCAATAATGCAAGCAGTGGAGAGCAGCCATAAATACAGATGAAGCTTTGCTTGCTGGGGGTTGGAGATCCTTGGTGTACAGGACCCACCAGGGGTCACCCAGTCAGCTCCCACTGCAGCCAAGGAAACTAAATAGGAGTGATCTGCTCAGCAGGTACAGCCTATATTTGGCTCAGGTGTCAGAGCTCTGTAAAGAATCCCCAAGACAAAGTCCACTTAGTCATGAGGAAAAGAGGGTGTAGGGGCATACAGTAGAATTTTCTGGGAGGATTGCATGATGCTGAAAGGACTGGAAAATGTTTCACATAAGAAACTATGAAATGCCTTCTTGTGGACTCAAGCACTTCTGGGGATTCACTCTCCCTCATAATCTTTGTCCTTCATCCTCCCTGTGAGAGTGTTGCATGGTACAGGCAGAGTAACTGAGAACCAGGCAGAAGTCTCAGAAAGACCTGTCCCTGAGGACTCTAACCCTGGCCCCATGAATCCCATGAACCTGAAATTATTCAATGCACAGTAAGGCCCAGTGAGATGGAGAATGGTGATCCCTGAAAGTGACACACGATGCTAGCCAGCTGTAGGCCCACCATGCCCTCTGAGCAGGTAACCTCTATCCTCAATACTCTTCCATCCATCCACACATCCATGCATCCTACCAGCAACTCCTGCATCTGTGGAATCAGGACACTGTAGGACAGTGTGGAGAGTGTGCTGCCAAGAACAAGAGCAGTGCCAGAAATCCAGTTGCACACCCTGGAAGGACAGTGTGGACAAAGGGAAGGAGATGGAAGCAGAACACACTTGCCTAACAGGTGCGAGGGCGTATGTCTGATTCCCAGCACTGCAAAATACAAAGAGGAGTCAGCAGGGTTTTGTTATAACTAGCTGCAATTGGAGGAGGAAAGCTGCAAGTAAGGGAGGCCTCTGGTCTAATTCTTGATTTCTGGCCAGGATGAAAGAAAGAAAATCATTGTTCCTCGGGGAGATGGGTACATGATGACAAAGGCAGATGAGCAAACTGACAGCAGAGCAAGGGGCCCAGCTTGGGTCCCATTAAGTCAGAAGGGCCTTGAGAGCCCTGATCGGATAAATTCAGCCACAGTGTAGGTCTGAATCTCTCAAGACCTGGAAGAGGATGAGGTCATTCAGGACAGCAAGCTGCAGCCAGCACCCTCAAGCAAGGAAGAAAAATCTGCATGAGGATACAATAGAGAACAGCCAGGAAGGCAGGATCATGTCAGTGATCATTCTGTTACTGTGACAAAACACCTGAGATTAATGGCTTAGAAGAAAGAAAAGTTTGGTCTGAATTGTGGCTTCAAAGGTTTCATTCCATGGTGGCTTGGTCTTTTTGCTTTGTGTGTGTTGGAAGCACTTGAGAGCAGGAAGCATAGGACAGGTGTGTTCACCTTTTAGTGGTGCAGGGAAAACGGAGAGAAAGGAGTTAGGGTACCAATATCTCCCTTAAGATCATGACCCAGACACCTGAGCTCCTTCCACTAGCCCCACTTCCTAAAGGTTGTACCGTCTCCAAGCAGCACCACAGTGCAGGGGTCAAGCCCTTACACACGAGCCATTCAGGGGACATTTAGGATCCATGTGAAAGAGGCAGAAGAGGTGGGAGTTAGAAGCACAAAGAGCAGAGGGAATTAAAATAAAATGCAACAGCCAATGGCATCTAATACTCTTGATGGACAGATGAGACAAGGGGAACTCAATGCAGTGAGTCAGGGGTTTCCCAAGGCTGGGGATAAGAGCCACATCCCAGATGGCTAACTGCAGAGACAGCCATAGTCTCACCACTCCCAAGACCCCAGTACAAAGCGTGGCTGTTGGCAGGGTCATGGAACCCAAAGGAATACAGGATCCTGGCTCAGCACTGGCTCCTGGGAGAAAAGCCAGGCTTTGGCACTTCAGAAACAGAGGTCCACCCCTGCACACTGAAGGCTGCAGATCTGAAGCTCAAATATTCCTATATCCTATACTCCTTTTCACATTCAGAACAGGCAAGATCCTTGACACTAAGGTTATGTATCAATTGCCCAGTCAAGCAGGTAGGCAAGGAACAGCCTGCCTGAAACTGGATGCTGTCCAATGCTAGGCCCACAGAGCCTGGAGTACAGGGGCTTGGGCTACCACTTGGAGAGTGAATCCTTCTTAGGCTCTCCTGTCTGAAAAAAATAAAGAGCCACTGCTCTTAGCAACCTAGACTCTCATACCTGGGAACATGGTGGGGTAAGGAAGGGAAGAAAAAGTCAGCAGGTAGAGAGCACAAAAAAAGGCAAAGGTTTGCAGAGAAAGGTTTCTCCCCCAGACAAATAACTCTCTGCAGGCTGCCTGCCCTGTGCCTTGGGTTTGAGTCAGGGCCCCTGAGGAGTCCTGCTACCCACAGAGCTGAACCCCAGCTTTATAGCAACTCTACACTTTCCCCAGACCTCCACTTACTATGCCATTTGACACCTAGCAGGAAAATATCTCTCTGTACTCAACATCACAAATCTAGCAGATGTGAGCATTCATGAGGTGAGCTAATCTCCAGCTCACTGACCACTAAGTAAGGGGAGAAGACAGAACTGCATGGCAGAGGGATAGACGGGACCAAAATGGCAACTGAAGAACAAGTTGAATTTGCCCAGCATTCCCTACCTTTCAAGATGTTGTGGTGCCTAGCCTAAGAGGAAGCCCCACAGAGGGAGGTGGGTGAGGATGGCCCAGCTGCTTCTTGGATGGTGACTGCCTGTGAGCCCTGCTGTTGGCCTGTGACATCAGAGCTGGAGGCATGGGTTCTGGTGCCTGGTTGTCTGAGGTCAGCTAAGGACCAGAGGTGATGGGGTGAAAGACCAAGGACAGTTGAGGGAGTTCCTCCTCGGGGCTCAGGGTATGTCCCCATCATCCTCATTGGATCTTGTGATATATGCCCTATCGGTGAGGATATGGACCAGAGGTACACTACAAATTTGGATGTCTGAGGCAGATAAAGAAAGGGATGGTTCAAACTTTGCAGAACCTCCAGGAAAAGCCATCAGAGCTTGCCTCATGGACAAAAGCTCAGGGCTCTGCGGTGCAGTCAGCCTATGCCATTGTTCTGGCTTTCTTTACATCCTAAAGTAGGGAGCATCTTATTTTTTTTATTTTTTATTTTATTTTAAAGAGAAAAAAACTCAAAATAACAACAATAAAGACAAAAAACAACAATACAAAAACAATAAAAACAATACAAGATTTCAAAACAAGATGGTAGAAATTAGCAATGGTTGTTATATTTACATATTATTATCTTTGGTGTAGGAACCTGAAAGACTAGGTAAAACTTGAAATGTACAATAGATGATAGGAAAGGGAAAGAAACTGCTCAAAGGAAGGAATGACTGGAACAAAGGAAAGAAGAAAAAGGAAAGGAGGAATGCAAAATATAAATATATATATGAATAGCTGTGATAACTGTATTGCTGATGTCTAATGGTGTATTGAAATGAACAATCAATGATTACAACTTTTTTATGTTCTGACTGATTTTGCGTGCTTGTGTCTGGTGGTCTGAGCAACTGACTTGAAGGTAACAATATGCAATGGAATTGCAATGGTGAACTCCTACCATCTTGTCTAGTGAAACTGTATTATCTCTACTGTTTATCAAAGAATTATTTTCTTATTCCCTATAATGGTTTGAGCAATCTTTCATTCTTACATCTGGTAATCTGAGCACTGTAGTTGAGGATAACAATATGTAATGTAACAACCACTGTTGATTTGTATGATTTTGTCTTAAGACTCTGTATCACTTTAAATGTTCTTGCTTTGATTTGTTTATGTTTGTGATACCGGTATGATGATAGTGTTCTATTTCTTTGTTTGTTTCTCATTTACTGCTCTCTTTAAAATAAAAAGATGGGAGCATCTTACCTTTAACCTTGTAGGTAGAAAGGCAATGCTGGACCCAAAGGAAGTGTAAGCAGAAGAGGCCAGGGCTCCACTGATAGCAGGAGACAAGTCCACCCTGCAGCCCAGGGCCTGAGCCCTGAGTGCCTGCAGAAAACAGCCAGAGGCTCCGGGTGGTTCAGACCACTGCTCTGGGACATCTCCCTTTTTGTGCAGCCAGGGACAATGGATCAACCAACTGAGAAAAACACATCGGCTGTTCCAAACCCTAAATCTCTGTTTCAAGCCAGGTTTCAGGAGACCCTCTAGGACTGTGGTCCCCAACATTTTGGCACCAGGGATCAGGTTTTGTGGAAGAAACTTTGTTCATGAATGGGGTGGAAGAAGGGACAGGGTTTGGGGTGATTCAAAGAGCATGCAACCCAGACCCCTCACATACACAGTTCATGGTAGTGCTCTGCTCCTGTGAGAATCCAGTGCTTCTGCTAAGCTGAATGGAGACAGAGCTTAGGGGTAAAGCCAGCCAGAGAGCAGCTGCAAATGCAGATGAAGGTTTGCTCCCTCGCTGGCTATACATAGGCAGGTAGGTATTGGTCTTTAGCCCAGGAACTGGGGAGCGCTGCTCTGAGGCTCTGCTAGAGTGTGAGGGATTCTCATTTGCCCCTGGAAAAGGTCCAGGGCCCAGCTTCTTCTGAACCTTCCATCCTTACAACTTGTAAGTTCCCCTCATCCCTCTGAAAATCTTCTTTTACATAGACAATGCATCTTCAGGGGGTAACAAATGTGACCCTGAGATTTACCTTGTATTAAGATTCCATGTGACTGATATGACCAAGGTATCAACAAGAAATGAACACGTATTCACTTAATTGTTGTCATCCACAGCTCATTTCCCACACAGGACACATGCAGGTGGCAATAGCCATTCATTGGACAAGCTTCTTAGACTGGAACTGTGCAGTGCCTGTGGCAGGTGCCAGAAATTCAATGAATCACACAGATGGTACCCACTGTTATGAAGTTTGTGGTTGACTCTCAGACCATTAAACAGGGAAATAGAGAACAGTATGGTATGTGCCCAGGTACTACGGAACAATATCAGAAGAACTAACCCAGACCAAGTAAGAGGTGGTGGTAGAAAAGTCTTCCTGGAAGAAGAAGAAGAAGCAACTTTTAAGCTAGGATCTGAAGGAAAGGAGAATTTCCCCCTGGTATGAAGAGACAGAAGTAAGTGTGTGTGATGGAAGCAGTAATAAAGACAGAAATGTCGTCAGAGCATGATTTCTGCAGCAGCCACAGGCCAAGGGAAGGAGGTGGCTCCACATCCTGAGAATTATGGGAAAACCTCAAAAGGGGCTTAAAAAAGGGAGAGATACAATCAGATATCCACTTTAGAATGTGTGTGCACACCACTGTGAGAGCAGGCCATGCAAGGAAAAGGAAGTCTTATCCTTCCCATCTTCTTCCACTAGTAAAACTGTGTGGAACATATCTAGAAGCCACCCAAGGCTGAGAGAAAGAGACCTGAACCAGGCCTGGGACACATAGGACAGACTAAGAACAACAGGAGAAACAGACACTGAAGATGTGCTGTCACCAGGTCTTGTGGGGAGGAAAGGAGAGAGAAGAGTCTGGGTCTGTAGCTTTGATGGCTCAATACCAAGCAAGAGAGGATGGCAGAAGGTGGGTCTGGCTAGAGAGAAAGGGAGGACTGGAGGGGGAACGCTGAAAAGTTTGCAGCCCCAGTGTGCTATAGTCAGCTTTCCGCTACTAGAATGAAGAGAAGAGGCTTACTCAGATCACAGCTTTAGAAGATCAGGGTCCAAATCCAAGCTGCCCACGGGCTCAGCCTCTGGTGAGGACAGCAAATGGCAGCACATTGAGGTGGAAGTGGTCACAGCTCAAAGAGGAAGCAGAGTCCCTCAGTCTTTTCTGAAGACAGGCCTCAGCGACCTCACCCAGTCTTACCTCTGAGAGATCTGTAGTAGCTTCCAGTGCCACCCATCTGGAGACCAAGCTCCCAATACATGAGCTTCTTGGGGGACATAAAACACATTCAATCCATAGCGGAAGCTAAGAGAGATTATCTGGAGGGAACACGTAAGAGGATGCCATCTAGAACCCAGCCCAGGGGAAAGTGGTGGGGGGGGACTAATTACTGGAGACCATTAGCTACACAATCAGGGCTGTGTAGCCTTGCTGGCCCTGAAACTTGGACCCATCTCCATAAGTCTCTTTCTCAGCTATCCCCACACCCAGACTCATGCTAACACGAGTCCCACATGCAACACACTGCCTGTGCTGAGCCTATGACTAGTGCAAAAGCTGTGGGCCAAAGATCAGCAGGGCATCCTATGCATTACATGTTAGGAACAGCATACCACCTTTGACATGCACTGAGCACACACACTACTGCACAGTGGACTTAGAAATTGAGACACCTGGATACAACTCCATACCTGCACGTGCCCATCCCTCTGCAGTCTGCCTGGATTAGCTCGTTTGTATCCACTCTGAGCTATAAACTGCCTCTTAAAAGTAAAACTGAACAAATAAACTTACAGTGCAGAAAGGATTTGTTATTTTTTTTTCCAGGGCTGGAGGTGGAGCCCAGAGCTTATATGTAGCTTTATCACTGAGCCACACTTCCAGCTCCGTCACACTTCTTCCTGTCTTATCCCACCAGTAAAACTGATCCTCATGGCTAACCTACAAAATTGATTTTATAATCTACAGAGTTAAAAATGAGACTCAAACTCAGATCTCCAAAACTCTCCCCTATACCCAATAAGACTCATAGCATTCCCTACCTCACCCCACTCCAGTACCAGGGATAAAACCCAGGGCTTCACACTGAGCTAAATCTAAGCAACCCTCCCCCTTGAGACAGGTCTCAGTAAGTCACTGAGTTGCCTAGGCTAGGCTCAAACTTACCCTCCTACTGCCTCAGCCTCCTAGAATGAGGGCCCACAATTTTAACTTAAGGAACAGCCTTCTAACATAAGGGAGGTCCTAACAAAAGGAAATTAGCATGGCATGTACAGTACACAAGTCTATTTTCTTTCTTCATTCATTAAATAGTGCCCAATTTCCTACTATCCACCTGTAGGCAGAAGTTGAACTAATGCATGTTAATAGAGAACATGCCTTAATTATGTTCCCATATACACTTCTGATGGGCTGTACTCACTCGTGGAATTCTCTGATTGAGCCTCTCTGGAGAATTGCTGTCATAACTGCTTGTCAGAAAGATGAAGTCCTTGGATTTAATGTGTCTGTGGGAATTGCATCCTTTCATTTTCTGGGAGGTCCCACTTAAAAGGCCTCTACTTTACTTGGCTAACAGGGCATTATCTTTCACAGTAGAGTGACAAAATGGGCCCTAATTGGTGACTTTGCTAATAGCCATTTTGTTTGTGGTGGCATTAGCCCAAATTGGCCTTAGCTGGTCCAACTCTCTCTGGTAAGGCCGCACACACAGCATCTATTCTCCAAAATTTATGCCAGGAGAGTTTAACTTGGTAATTAAACATCCAATATGTCCTGTGAGGCTGGGCATCCCTCTTGTCTCTCTCCTTCTCCAGTGCCTCAGTTCCTCTCGGGAGCAACATGGGGGAAAATCTCCCATCCATGCAATAATGAACAACTAGCAAGTGTGTGCTGTCTTGGCGGGACACTTGGGAGGGATGCAAGGCTTCTAGATATTAAGCAGCCCTCAGAATGTCTTTAATCTGGCAGGCTGATACTCCAGCCTCTGCTTCCCTCACATTTCTAAGGACACCCTGAGGTTTCACATTGATTCTGTAGATGTGAACAGATACCTGCACTGGAGATCACAGACCCGAGTGTGAGCTTGGTGTACAAAAGGACAGGACAGACCATGGATCACAGAGAAGCTCTCATTTGCTGCAGGTGGGGTCTTCACAAAGGTACGAGTGGAGCCCTGGCAGGGGGCTACAGAACCCTGTCTCCTGCTCCGCTCCTGGCCCTGGCTGGCTGGCCTGAGGACAAACGATCTGAATCAGAGAGGCCTTTCCTCAACTGCTTGACTTCCACCTCTCCCAGCCAGCATCGCCAAGAAAGACCCTTTAGTGGATCTGCTCTCCCTTTGGGAAGCCACCAAGTAAGGCCAGATGACTAAGGACAGCTGATCTTTCTTGAGCACTTACTATGTTTCAGACCTGCGTCTGACCTGAATAACTCACAAAATGCTCACAATGACTCTCTAGGATAAGAGGGTTACAATCCTATCACAAATAGTGAAACCAGCACAGATAAACGCAGTAACGTATACAAGCTAGGAAGCTGCAGCACTAAGATCTGCATCCAGGCAGAGTCAGCACTAAATCTCCACACAAAGCCAAGAAATCAGTAGTCTTGAGTTTAATTTTTTTGGACTGTGCCAAGGGACTTATTGTCCCTCTTGCCCTCCAGAATAGGTCTTTGGATAAGCTATTAATAGACCCAAAATTCTGTCACTAAAATAATTCTTCTGGTTACTACAAAACTCATAAACTGTGATGCAGGGACCTAGTCCATGGTAGCCTACTCCAGGCACACCAGCTCCCACCAGTCCTAGCCCTTTCTTGGGTCTGGAAATTTATCACTTCCTCCTGGAAATCCAGGCAGGTAAGAGAGGGCCAGGGTGAGCCAAAGAGGGAGACAAGCTTGAGGCTGGGAGTGTGGATAGGAGGGAGGAAGAGGCCCAGGTCTACATGGAGCACACAGCAGCTCTGAGAGCATTCTACTCTGCTTTCTGATAGCTCTGTCATCTTGGCCAACCATGTGAATTTCAGTTTCCTCAATGGCAAAATGCAATTATAAAGAGTTGCTTTGTATTGTTGTAAAAATTCAATAAGGCAATGCTTACAAAGCACTCAGCATTGCACCCAACACATAATATGGACATTAAGATGATAGTTCTTGTTATAATTATTGCTGCTGCTCCAGGAAAATGCCATGAAAGAGCATAGGAACCCAGTGGGCAATGTGGATGGGATGGGGACTACTTCCACTGGCTAATCATTTATTCATCATTCATTAGCCAATTTATACTGGACTTATCATGTGTTGAGTAGTGTGTGTTATAAACTGAGTTATATCCCCCTGAAAGACGTGTTAGATTCCTAACCCCTGGTACCTGATATTGTGACCTCATTGAGAAATAAAGCTTTTGTAAATGTAATCAAGCCCAAATGAAGACATATTGAATTTGAGGGGGTAGCTAGTCTAATATGACTGGCATACCTAAGAGGAGAAGAGTTATACACACACACACACACACACACACACACACACACTGGCAGAATGCCATGTGAAGATGGAAGCAGAGACTGGAAGGACACAGCTACAAGCCAAGGAATGCCCAGAATAACTGGCAATTACCCAAAGCTAGGAGAAAGACAAGGAACAGATTTTTCCATCAGAACTTCCAGAAGGAACCAATTCTACTGACACCTGGATTTCAGACTTCTGACTTCCAGAACTGTAAGAGAATCAATTTCTGCTGTTTTAATCCACCCAGTTTGTAGTACTTTGTTAGAGCAACCCTAGGAAACTAATACAGGTGGTAAAACTACAGATAAATTTAAAGACACAGCTCCTGTCCTTCGGGCTTTAGTGTTCATTTCATCCACATGAAGGATCTGGATTGTGTCCAAAGGTCATGCTGATGGCTCTAGGTCCAGTTTCCACAGTGCTGTACTTGCCTAGATGGGCACTCTTTCTCCTGATCTGTCAAGAGGGCTGAGGCCATGAGGCTGAGTGGGTGAGTGGGGAGCAAGGGAATGGCTGTCCCTACCACAAGTCATGTCATGGCCCTGTCACGCAGGTCTCCACACTGAGGACTGTGCAAGTGGGGGTAGTGGCAGGAAAAGTAGGGCTGGGAAGAGGATAGTGGGGCTGAGAGTTCTTAGACTGAGAACTCCTTGCCACACTAAGCACTGCAGCTCCTGTTGATTTCACCACCCCTTTCCTTTAGGTTTTCAATTTCTGATCCGGTCCATCTCATGCTTTTAAAAGACCAGTGGATGAGAAAATGCATGGGTTTTGGTGAGTTTGGAAAGCTAGATCTTGAGCCCTAGCTCTATCACTTACTAGCTTTTGGATCTTGAGCAAGTAACACTAACTTCCTATGCCTCAGTTTCATCTGTACAATGGGGACTGTATATGTGGGCCTGGTAGCATTCCACATGATGGAATACATAACATGAGCATTTTAAGGACTATATGGACAGGAAAGTGTTCTCATCATGCACAATTCCTGAGACTTCTGTGGAGAAACATGGATTTTTAAAGAGTAGGATAGGTATAGCAGAAAATCAGTTTGTGCATGTGCAAACATCAAGGTGCACACAGATAAATCAGATGCTCCGTGTAAAGAAAAAATAAGCAGCATTGGCCCAGAAGTAAAGGAGGTGTCATCACCAATGCCAAAGAGCTCTTGGGCAAGAGTTCTCATTGCTTTAATGAAATGATTTGAGTCTCCTAGAGCTCTAAGATTCTGTGATATAATGAAAGGGTACATATTGGTTTGTTTGCTCTTATGGAATGACACGTTAAAAAGAGATCTTTACTTTTCCCATTACAAATCTGGCAAAAGCAAATATGCTCAAGGGAATTCCAATAATGAGTGAAGTAAGAAGAGCTATGTGATGTGTGATGTAATCATGGGGCACAGCAGAGGAGATGTCCCACACTCCACTCTTCCTCTGAGAAAGCTAATACCAGACTATCACAGGAAGAGCTTGACACCATCTGGAACAAAACTAGTAAAGAGGGTGAGACAGCTTAACATGGGCCGAATCGGAAACGTCACCCACTAGTTTTCTTCTCTGTTCAGGATAACATAAACAAAGGTGCCTGGAGTGGAGACTCCAGGACGAGCTTCCTGACCACTGAGACGCTACATGAGTTTGGGGACATCATCTTCCCTGAAGTTCTGTAACAAGATGCTATGTGGCAATCACACATTTTGAGTTAAGAGAGCTCAGAGGCAGGAATATGGACACGATGGCATTTTGATGTCCTTTCCTGCCTGGGCTTGCTCTATGCATCCCTGCCATAACAGTCAGGTCACAAGGGCACAACCCTCCTGTGTTTCATGCACACACCAGCTCTCCCTGTATTGCTCATGCTTTCCCTGTTGGCACAGTAGACACCAAGGTGAAAGTAGTATTCTAACAGATAGTGCACGTTCTGCATTAGCATGTGGGAAATAAGTACACATTGCACTCGGCAAAGAGGAGGAAATGAAATCCACTTCTGTACTGGAGATGGGAGTGTTGTGTTTCACCCTGTTTGACAGCCAAAAGCCAATTTAGAACTCTACAAAACTAAATTTGCCAGAAAAAAAAAATATGGGCATTTCTGTAATTCTCCTGAGCTCACTTAAGGACTGAAATCAGTGTTTGCTGAGGAATGAAAAATTGATATGGACGATGGTTTATGGACCATTTGGGCTGGAGATGCAAGAAGTAGGAGAGTCCATCCAGTTTGCACTTTTCTTGGCAAGATTTCTAAACACTTACTGAGCTTTCACACGAACACAGCAATATCCCAACCCTTGTGCATGGATTAAGCCATTTAATCATCCCAACAACCTTCTGAGGCCCAGAGAGGTTAAGCAATTGGTTCAAGAGAACAACACATCAGCCAAACCCAGAGCTGGATTTCAAATCAGACAGCCTGGCTCTAGAACCTGCATTTTTAGCTTGTTTGGATAGTGGACCTGCATAGTACCTCTTCTTCACCCTCTTCCTCGGCTTTCTGACCTCTGTGTAATGGGACCATGCATTTCAGCTGAAAATGAAGGATCCACCAGCCAAAGCCACCAAGATACACCATGCCAGAAGTCAGTTCAGTGATCCCCAAAACACAGGCAGCTCTCAATAATACTCTTAACCGAGTGGTCATATTGTAGGATTTTTCTTGACCCACTATTATGCTCTTTCCCTTGGCCAACAAGTGAACAGAACATTAAAAAAACAGACTCCAAAATGACTCTTTTTATGCACTCCTGGAGGCTGTCCTTTGAGATGATGAAACCTCAGTCAGGTAGTCACCACCCTAAATAATGCACCAGCCTCTCACCAAGAATCAGTAAGGCACAGACAGTTCACTGGGCCCATTATCCTGCATGGTTCATAAGTGGGTATTGTGATTAATGCTGTTTGGAGGAACACCCCATAGTAAGAGTCAGTAATTACTGAATAGAGAATAGGTAGATGGAAAACCAAAATGTATTCATGCATTGAATTGCTGCAACACCTTGATTCCCAGAGATTTTGTCCACTGTGACTTTCACAGGTCCACAATAACAAGTACAGCAGAGGTGTGGGAGATAGAAACCCCAATTTTCAGAAAGCTAGAGGGCTCAAAGAGCTTGTTTGTAATCACATGAATCAATTCATTCCACATTTATTATTTACTGTGTGTCACACAGTGCTAAGAACACAGTATATAAAAGAAGTTCACTAACTGGAGGAATAAATATAAAAGACCAATTATCTTGCAATAGGAAAAGTGAGAAGCAAGAAGGCTACCCAGAGGAAGTGACACTAGAGTTGAGTCTTGCAGTTGAGGAGAGTTTTTTCCAGTGAGAAGAAGGGGGACAGAACAGCACAGGTTGAGGAAAGAGCATACAACACACTTAGATATGGAGTCAGTGATCTTTTCAGAAAATTGCACAGCAGATATGGAAGATCTTGCCTGCTATTCAAGGGAAAATAAATGGGCTTTCTCCCAGAGCCTGTAGGGAACAGAGCAACATTTTAAGTTTTTAAAGTGCCTGGTCATGAGCAGATCTATGCCAAAGATGCTCTCTGGACCACTCAGGACCATCCGTCCCTTGCAAGTCTGTGCTCTGAAGGGTCTTCACTGCATGCAGGGGACTACAGTCACACCACATGTAACTTTATTCCTCACTCTCCCTCCTTCCCAAAGCCTGGGGCATCTTCCCTGTGCTTCCCTGTGAAAGAACTCTGTCCTCCTTGCCTCCCCATCACTGCATCCTCCCTTTCAAAGTATTCCTCTCCTCAGACTCTTCCTCCACTCGCATTCACTCATGGTGTCTTGCTAGAAATGGCAAGAGCAGGACAAAGAGCAAGGTATCAGAAGCGTGCCCAGCCTGTGCACCAAGGCTGGCTTAGCCACAGGTGATGTGCCTAACGTCAGCCTCAGGGGACAAGAACTGCATATTAACCTTTGCTTAGCTGGAAAGATTATTCTTAAGAATGAAATGAAAGAAAGAGTTTACAAACAACACCAGCAGACAGCAGATAAAGGTGCTATGGATTATCCAGCACCGCTGTCCACTGGACAGCAGGTTCTTGAGAACAGAGACCAGATGGGTTGGATCTTGAGTACCTACTCATTCTTGGTAGAGTGAATGCTTGACAGCAGAGGTGGAATCGCCAACCAAGACCATGACCATCGTGACCCTCACCACCCACGAACACAGGGATGCCCCCTGTCCTGTGCTCCATATACGCAGGCGAATCCACAATATGCAAGTTTGGGAAGCCCTGCTTTCCTCCTGGATTATCCCAAAGATAGCCAGTTCCTGGAGGAGAACCAAGTGGGAGTCACGCTGCCTGGATGCCTCCACTGAGCACGTTTGACGAAGTCTGAGTTTACTCCTTCTCCCAAGAAGTTGCTGAGAGCTGAGCCTCTGCCTGCTCCTCCTCCTCCCCTAGCCACTGTCTCCAAGGAGCCCCAGCCGGATGCTGCTACCCTGGCAGCCTTTGTGCTCCGAACTCTGTGTGGGGCTTTTCGGTTTTGGTTTTTGGATTATGATTTTTTTGGGTTTTTTTTCCCACAAGAGCTCTGCCGCCTCTACTGCTGTTTCATTGATGCCTTGAGCAGAGCTGGCATGTGCGACTGCTGAGAAGGGGGAGCGCGGAGCGGCGGGGGAAGCAAGTAAAAATAGCCTGGCGAGCGACGCGCTGCCTGCTCCGGACACCTTTCACCCTCGCCAAGGTGGGAGAGCAGCTGCCACCGGTGCACACTGAGGGAGGGGGAGGATCTGCATCAGACCCCGCTGAAAGGCGGGCTGGAAGAACCTAGGACACGCAAAAACTTTAATTTTTTTTAATAAAGCAAATGCGCTAGGGGTGAGGTGGGACGAAGAGGCGGTGGGGAGCGCCTTCCGGCTTCCAGTGCGCCAGCCACCTGGCTATAGGGATGGTGACGCCGGCTGGCCCAACACTTTACAGAAGCTTGGCCTTGAGTCTCAGCTATTTTTAGAAACCTCTTCTGCTGGTGGGCGAACAGAGGGCA
This sequence comes from Chinchilla lanigera, assembly GCF_000276665.1. Lineage (NCBI taxonomy): Eukaryota > Metazoa > Chordata > Mammalia > Rodentia > Chinchillidae > Chinchilla > Chinchilla lanigera. The sequence continues at coordinate 1,325,338 of NW_004955413.1, read as the reverse complement.
GAGGGGGAGGGGAAAGACTGGCTCGGTCTGCAGGCTGGGTGCCTCGTTTTGCACACCGTTCCTAGCGCCTGCTCTGTATGGGGGTGGGGATGGGGATGTGGCTGGGCACTCACACACGCCGGCTTTGCCCTAACTCCAGGAGCCCCAGGAGCTCTGCGTGCCCAGAGCTCTCACCTTCAGGGCTTGCTGCCAGATGCGTGCTGCTTTTAGTCCTAGAGGGAAGGAGGATTCTTAAAGCTCTGCTGCCTACGCTGTGGGGTTGGGGTTAGCTGCAGAGCTGTGAACTCGAGGAGAGAAGATCGGGAAGGGTCTCGGCATCTTTTTGCATTTCGTCAAGACATAGGGACACCCCGCGCCACACCCCCACTCCGCCCCACGCTGCATATGGGTAACCATATGTGAATGTACGGCAGCCCCACAGACGCCTGGCTATTAATAGCTACTGGAGTTTGTCCCTGAGCCTTTTTCCTGCCGCCAAGTAAGGGACGATCACACATACCCCACTCCGCCCCCACTCGGCGCACCGTTCCTCCGGGAAGGTAAGGGGCTGCCCACGCCGATGCCCCCCGTGGCCACAGGTTCCCAGAGCCCACGCAACAGCCCGATGGCTCTAAGGACAGTGGGTTGTGAGACGGGCCAAGGGACACAGCTTTGAGTCTCTGAACGGAACGCCCAGCGGGACTCTGCGGCTCGGGTGAACAGAGAGGAGCGAAAGGGCTTATCCCCGCGGCGCGGCTCGCGTTTGCGGAGCAGGACGAGCTCCCGCTCCGGAGGCGGCCGCATTCGGTGCCCCCTCCCCCACCCAGGCCCGCTGCGGCAGCGCGGCTGCTGTCCCCGGTGCTGAAGCCTCTGATGCCCCGCGCCCCCCGCGCCGGAGGACTGCGCACCTCTCCTAGCTCGGATCTGGGCGGCGGTGGGATAGGGGGAGGTTTGGCCCTGAGGGGCGCCTAAGTCCTAGCACAGGCTTAGTGGCGCGGGAAGCCGAGGCCAGGACCCCCTGAAGCTCAAAGGGTAGAGCCGACCAGCGGTCAGGGAGGGTCGTGAGACTGCTTGAGGGAACAGACCCTGCCCAGCAACTACCAGAACGCAGCCCCGCGCAGCGCAGGACGCCGGGGAAGGGGCAGGGGCAGCGGGTGACAGGAAAACGTGAGGGGGCAAGAGCGACTCTTGGATTTTCAAGAGGGAGGGGACCTGAGACCTGCACCGACCCCCCCCCCCGCAGCATGTACACACGGGCGCGCACACACGCGCGCACACACACGCGCGCACACGTACACACACACCCGGCCGGCGGCAGCCAGCGGGATGGAGCCGGAAAGTTTGGCACTGGGCTCAGGGTGGCAGCGGCGCGGGCCGGGGGCGGCGGCTGGGGACCGGGGCCAAGCCGAGCAGGGGTCCTGCGCCCTGGTGCCCGCTTACCTCGGCGCTCTCGGCTGCGTTCTCCGCCATCTTCCTCCGGAGGAGCAGGCAGCGGGAGGAGTGTTTCATGCCCATAAGCGCCAGCCAGGGTTCGGCGATACAGAGATAGTAGAGAAAACGAGGGAGCTGGTGTCGCTTTAAAAGAGAGAGCCAAGGAATGGACGAGGAAAAAAAAAAAAAAAAAAAAAAAAAGAAAAGAAAAAAGAAAATCCCAGCCCCTCCGCCGAACGCCGGCCGCACGACCAGCCGCGGCGGAGTCCTCCCAGCAGTCCCGCACTTTGTTTTCTTTCCTCCTCGCTGCTCTCGTTCCTTCGCACACTTGCAAGTTCCCGGCGCCCGACCCCGCCCGCCCCTCTCCACCCGCGCTGGGGGCGCGCAGGAGGCGGCAGCCCAGGGCTCCCGCGCGGCAGCTCGCGAAGTCCGGCGGGTCAGGCGGCGCAACTCCGCTCAACTTCTGTCCATCGGCGGGGAACCGCGTGCCCCACGCGTCCCTCCGGGGGCTGAGCTGGGTGAGTGGGGGAGGGGAGGGAGCCCGGCGGGGCGGGCCGCTGGGTGCAGATCGCG
>NW_004955413.1:1294253-1323170 GCF_000276665.1 Chinchilla lanigera | reverse complement strand
GCCAGGAAAGCAGGCGCCAGGCAGGGCTCGCGTGGGCTCTCAGCCACTTCCGCGCGAGTCCTCCCGCTCCTCGAGGGCGAGCTCCAGGCAGGACGGACCCAGGTGCCTTGCCTGCACCACACTAGACCTCCATTTCTCCTGCTCCTCCGCCGACTCCTGGATCTTTCCTTGGTGAATGATGGTTTGGGGGGCGAAGGGGTGGGTGTCTCGGTGGGGGAGGGTCCTTAACTCCTTCAACTCTGGGGCGAAGTGTGCAGTCGTTACTTAGCCCTTTCTCCACTGTCCCTGTCCCAGGCATTGGAGGCTCCAAGGCTCCACCCTGGCGGACAGGGTGGGGTGAAGGTGACAGCTAGCTGTAGCTTGGCAAAGAAGGTGAGGGAGAGTCAAACGGAAGCGCCTGCTGTCTTCTCCCCGACTCGACCCCATCCTCCCTGGCGGCCCCCTGCCCACACGTTTCTCTCCCCCCTCCCCCCCTCCTCCAACACCAGATTTTGAAGTCCCTTTTATGGAGAGAGGGAGGATGTCACGTACCCATTAGGATTCTCTTCATCCTTTTTTAAGGGAGTTTGGGCGGCAGTAGGGGGTGTGAATTTTTATACAATGCATCCCTGTCTTCACTTTGAGAGCTTCTTTTTCTCTTACTGGCCATCTGTCAGGCGGTGAGAGATAGAACAGTGGGGGAGGGGACCGCTTCTTTTCCACCCAGGCTGACTCCTTAACAGACAGCCCATGGTCAAAGACAGGGACCTCACAGAGGTGCCTTGAGTCCCCAGATTCTTTTCACACCGCTATCACTGTCCTCAGGAGGAGGGATCTGCTCTGAATGCCCTATTTACTCTTATCCTCACCTTTGATAGCCAGCAAGTGTAAACCTGAGTGTCCTCAGCTAACCTCAGAATCCATTGAATAAAAGGGCCATGATCAGGCTTCGGGCTAAAGAGGTCTCCTCTCTGCCTGCGAGCCAGGTGAGTAGAGAAGAGAGACCTGCAGGTGAGTAGAGACAGAAACAGGGGTAGAGAAAGGAGAAGACAAGAATGAGGAAGATGAGGAAAAAGTAGTCAAAGGCTTGGGTTCAGGAAGTGTGTGTGTGTGTGTGTGTGTTTGTGTGTGCGCGCGCGTGTCTCGGGGAAAAGTAAATTCAAAAGAGAGGATGACCTTAACCGCCTCAACCTTTTCCTTTCTCTGACTACAGATCTGGATCAGAGTTGGGGGTGAGTGACCAAAGACCCCAGCAGCACCTGGTCGTTCTCCTCCCCTTCCACTTCAAGCAGAATGTGGAAGGAAACAAAAGGGTAAATCTAGACAGTGACGTTTACCGACTGGAACCTCTTTTCTCTAAGCATCCTCGTGGAGATAAAGGATTCTGAGAGACACCTGGTCCCCTACCAAAAGATTCTCAATACTTGTACCATCAAAGAATATCAGAACAGAAAGGATCCCCACAGCTCACTGGTCCAGTCTTGGTTTACAGAGAAGGACCCTGAGATCAGAGAGGAGGACATCTGTCTGTGGTCCTTCAGCAAGCAGGGAGAGCATCTGAGACCAGCGTCCCAGCCTCCCCATCCTCAGTCCAACACTCTTCCCCCACCCCACACTCCTTCTGCTTGTGCCTTCCATTCTGTGACTAACCAGGGAGGAGGGAGCTGAAACAGGCTCCCACCGAAATAGGCTGCTGCCTGTGCGTGATTATGTTGCTATGAGAACCCCAGTGGGTGTGTTTCCTCCCTTCTCTGTTGAAATCTTTTGCTTTGCTTGGCTTCTCCCCAAGCACAGATACGGCTCCCTTTGGAATGGGGAGTGGAGAGGCTGAGAAGGAGAGCTGTATTCTCATGGCAAGAGTTTTCTATTCCAATCCATCTAACCCAGAACCAACCTGGGTCTGAGAAAGTCTAGGCTCCTGGGGTTGTGCCACAGTGGCTGGAGAAGGACTCGAGAGAACCACATAGAAAGTGGACACTCCAGCCCCTTGTTGAGCCTTCTTGGAGCAGAGAGGCACTGCCCCTGCTCTGCAGCCTCCTACGTACAAATTTACAAGCAAAATAACTGTATCTTTAAGACACCAAGTGTGTCATACAGTGGGAGATTGCTTGAACACCCACCTTTTAGATTTGTAGAATGTGTGATGTGTGAAAAGTACCCAGCACACAGTAAGAACTTCGTAGTACCGTTTTCTCATCACCTCCACCATTCTGGTGCCTTCAGTCTTGTTCCATCTCCTCTGCATCAGTACAGTTAACATATTCTTTCACGTGGCTTAACTGGTTTAATCACACAGAACTGACTAGGCATTTCTTACATGCCTAATTTAAGCTGGACAAGAGGCAACAAAAGACACTGGGCTGATTACTGATGAGTTTGTATTTCATCACCTTGGATGCTTTCAAATGTATGAACTTGTGCAGAGCTTTTGAAGACCTAGAGGTGACAGAGGTACAAAGAATTAAAAAGGGTGTGAGTTAAATGGCTAATATGGGACAGTAGATCCTATCAGATAAACAAGTCTTTAAGTCATAACTTGCTTATGTTATTATGCTTAAGCTAGACCTTCAACCAAAGAAAATACATTAAGCATACATGTAACATGCTTTGAGTAATACCTGTTAACATTTGCTAGGCTGTAGCCCAGGCAGGTGAATTAAACTTCATGGAGCACATTTGCAGATCATTGATTCTTTTAGACTTACATGCATTTCCATCTAGTCCTTTTGGCAGCCCTTTGATACTATTGTAATAGGTACTATTACCATTCCCATTTAACAAATGCAAAAAGTCGGGAGCCTAGAGCATGGCTCGTGGGGTAAAGAGTCAAGAATGAAATCTAGGATGTTTAATTGCATACATAACATGACCCTCAAGAAGTTATTGAGCTTCAAGGAACAAGATAGTACTGGCTCTCAACTTTGGCTGCACAGTGGAATCATCTAGGAAACAAAAATACCAGTGTTTTGTTTCCATTACCGGTGACTGATTTAGTGAAGTTTGGGCATCTGGATTCTAATGACTCTAATTCTAATGGATGGTCACAGCTGAAGACAAATGGATAAAGATATCCAGAGACTAAAAGAACTGCAGAAGAAGTTCCCTAAACCACAGGCAGGGCACTTTAAGTGCCCAAGAACTCTCACACTACGGAAAGGTCTGTATCCAGCAAGGAAGTAGTTCCCAGGAGCCCAGACTGAACAGGGGCAAGTTGGCAGGCAAAGTTTGGAATGAGATCATTGGAAAGGGCTGAACTGGAAAAGTTATCCAGCTTTTTGGGATGCCATAGAAGAAATGAGTTTCCAGTTACTCACATATTCAGTTAGAATACTTGGTTAAGATGTAGAGGAGGTATAAACATTAGAGGCTTGAACAAGACCTTTAAGTTTCCTCTGGCCTCCTGCTAGACGCCTAAAAATGAAGACTGTAGCAGTTCAACTCCAGGGTCCTACCCCGCCTTTCTTTGCTTCCTATCCAAATTTAGAGACCTAGAAGCAGGACATAGCTTCTCTAGGCTGGGGACCGTGCTCCCTGGAAGAACTAGGACTCTAGCTTATTCCAATGTGATAGCTGCAACACGGGGAGATATATAAGACATTTCATGTGGCCTCCTCCCTACCCCTCTGCACATGGCCAGCACTCACATATGGCCATGGCACGCTGCAGTGAGTCCATGCCTCCTAAGAATCAGGCCACAGCCATTATCCATCACCACCTTATGGCAGCTAACCCAGCAGTGCTGAGTGTCTTCTGGGCCAGATGGGAACCCAGCCAAGGCTGCAGCAGTCAGTTACCTGGCTGAACATCTACGCAGCTCCACACCTGGGCAGTTCTGCACAAAAGCCTCTGCAGCTCTATTTCTCTTTAACCCAAGGCCAAGTATTTCTTAAACTACATTCCAAAGAACAAATCAAAAGACTGCTACAAGTGTCTACAAAGCAATTTGAGTCTCATTAAAACTGGAATGTCATTTCTTCCTTGCTCTGATAATATTTGATTAATTCATTGAGAGTTTGAGCTGCTTATAATGCTATTTGGTTTGTTTATTTAATAATATGTGGGAAGCACTTTTGTAAATTCTGCACCGATAGTTTGATCACTGGTGTTTTATGAGTCTAAAAAATCAAATCCTCTTTCTCTCGGATAAGAAGGACCCATAAGAGACCTAGATATATATTTTCCAGTGGCCTTTGATGGGACCCAGACCTCGTTAAAGGGGAAACACAGAAACGAGCCCTTAAGGTACTGAAATATTATAAAATGTTGTCACAACCAAATTAGTTTTTTCTGCTTAGTGGGGATTGTACACTCCTTTCTTTCTTTTAAGAGTGCTCATAGGGGTCATCTTTTATGGATAATCTCTCTTGAATCTCTCAAAGCCATTCACTTCCCATTCAGTCAATCTCGTGCAATAACTCAATGTGTATTTTTCCTATGATCCCTTATATAGCAATGATGATAGTTAAGCACATGTTAGGCATTCCAGACTAAAAGACAAAAACTACACCTCTGCTCTCAAAGACACTCACTTTCTTTAAAAATCAACTCTAATACAATATGTGCTATAATAGACTCAGAGACCAGCAGAGACCTTATAGATTGGTTCTTTTGGCTAAATACAGCTGTAATCAATAGTTTATAGTCAGGTAAGCCTGTCAAGAAAGATCTATTGATACAGCCAAGGAGCCCCTGGAGGCTGTAGGTCCTACACCAGCAGCATGATAGCTTCCATTCAAGTACGACTGGGACACATTCTTTAGCCAGATACCAAGGTTCTTATGTGCCTGTGAAGTATTTACAGGTGAGAGGTTTTACAGCACTGATGCTCCAGTGCACCATATCCTGACACAGCTTGGGGCATAGCCCACCTCTAGTGCAGGGCTGACCTTTGGTGTTTTGGGGGTAGCCCCACCTGAAAATACACAGTGAGCACAGGCAGCTGTGATTCAGTCCATTTCCTGACTGGACCATTTAACCACTTTGTGCTCCAAAGATTTTTAAAAATTTAAACTTTGTCAGATTTTTTAATATAAAAATTTGTTTGTGCACACATATATAAGAAGTAAATTATGTATGTGTGCAGTTAGTACATGTTGTATAGAAATGGAATTGTACTCAGAAGGGAGAGAGGAAGAGGAAGTAAAAATTATTAAGATGCGATATGTATATAAACCGATTCCCCAAGATGAATGTAATTATTATATATTATAAACACATACTAATTTTTAAAATGAAATGTGTTTTCCTCATTAAATGATGCATTATAAGTGTCCTTCTAGGTTATTACATGTAGGCCCAAGTTATTATTTTTATGAAGATGTGTAACTCATTGAGGAGAGAAGCCTCATTCTTCTTACCTCCACCCCAATTGAGGCACTTTCAAGTTGCTCTTGTTTGCCTGTTGTTCCAAGGAATATTACAATAAATGTTCTTTTAGGTATGCTTAGTAAACAGAAGCTTTTATTTCCATGACAGTTTCCTAAAAGTAATATGATTTTAACATAGGTTGCCAATTCCTTACCAAGTTGAGATCTAGAACTGTAGCCTGAACATTTAGAAGGCATGGACCCAACCTTCCTTCCTTTATCTACCCCACCGTCAAGTGCAAAAACACCTACTGGATTTGGTTATTGAGGAGGAAGATCAGTGAAACACAAGACACAGTCATGTTTGGCAGGTCTAACAGTGCTTACCATGAGTCCCCCTAATTTGGAAGCCACTCTCTTCACTTCCCAGAATAGCCTCCTTTTCCTCTCTTTTAGAGCAATGATTGCTGCATTCAGAGTTGCCCGTACATGTGACTTACCTGTCATCCCTCAACTGTGGGAAAGCTTACCATATAAATCCTGCCATTTAAGTCTATCAGTGTGAGATAGGATAAAAGAAGTAAAACTACATAGAAAGGAGACAAAGACACTCGTGATTTTGAAATTGTACTTTTAAGAAGATTGCAACTTCAGGACACAATTAAAGTTATCCAAGGTGATCCATACCTGAACTCCCTAAGCTTGTCTATGCTTTTTTCTTCAGGCCCGTCATATCAAAGCCCCTTAAAGATACTTTAAGATCATAAATTAGCTTAGTTGATAAAATAAAGGGCAGAAACACAAATTCGAAAATTTTGAAGAATGTTTTCAGGCAAAATATCTTAGATCACCTATCTTAAAAAAAGATACAGTAGACTGAGTCCCTGCCTTTCTCCTGTAAAATGGACCATTCTTTTATGTATAAAATGAGACATTTTCATTCTACCTGTGTGTGGACCGTCACTTTTCTCCCATAAACCAAGCGCAAACTTTCTATAGATTCACAAATTCCACAGATTTCCTCCACCACCAAAATCCTATAAATATTCCCAGTTCCAGGCCATACTTGTGCCTCTCTTTTCAGAGCCCACACTCTATTTGTGTACTTTAAAAATTCTGCCTAAAAATCTCTTTATGTTTCTTACTGATGCATCTCTCTTGAAATTCTTTTTCTGTGGTGGAAGTAAGTAAACCTGTAGCCTCCCCTGTGGGTGGGGTAAGTCTAGGTTTCCCATCTCTACTTTGAGGGACCTCCTTGGGTCCTGTGTGCCAAAAGGTGTTCCAGAATGCGAGGGAGGCCAAGTGAGGAAGGAGATGAGGACACATCCAACAGCACCTGGGGGAAAGAGTAAGCTAATATCTCCGTGGGCAAATGGCTCACTGGTGGTCACTGAGAGGACAAGACCAGCAGATGTGGAAGTGCCCAGCACTGTCCTGGGGCACAGTGTTCTACAACAGAGCTGTTTCCTTCCCACATCTCTGCACTGATGTGAGACAGGATGGCGAAAACATCACACCAAGAAAAGAGTCAGGCAGCCCCACAGGCTAGTGTCCTCTGTCACTGCGGAGCTGTGTGGGCTCTGGAAAGTTACTTGATCTCTCTGGACCCATCGCCTCCTCTTTAAGAAGGAATTTGCCTGAGGGGAGCTCTACATCCCCTTCCTGCTTTGTAATTGTATGCGTGTTGTGAATTATGATTCTAACTATATCCAAATCACAACAAATGTTGCTCCAAAGCATCTCACGGAAAAACTCATATGTGGCTACCAGAATAAGGGCTGGACAGCTGAGGACCCTCTCCATCTTGTGTCTCTAAGAGTGATGGAAGGGAAAGTTCCACTGGGTCTGATGCTGTGAAGGTGGCCTAAGGAGTCATGCTGATCACAGTGGTCACCCAGTTCTGTCTGGGCCCCTGTTTGGCCTCAGAGGTCAAAAGGTGTATTTAGGGGTTTTGGTTTTTGATTTTTTTATAAAAAGAGAATCTTTGACTCTAGCAACCTCAAAGACAGAACCAGAAATCATTAAAAGCCATCATGACTTGTATCTCATCGCTGGTCCAGGGCAGAGCTTCCTAGGGGAACCAATGAATTCCTCCACATATAGACTCCTGCACAGTAGGTCAGGGTAGCTCTATCGGTTTATCAGCTCCCAGTGACCCCTTGGCAATGCATGAATAAGGCAAATCATCAGACTGTCCAAAATTTACTTCTGATTCATTTCATGTATTTGGACACATACAAAGAGAATTTCTACCTATTTTATAATTCTTGACTACAGAAGTTTCAAATTAATATGCTGCCCAAGGTACACAAGGAGGGTTACAGGATGCTGGAGAAATAGCCAGTGTGCTGTCCCTCCTGGAACTATCCCACCCTGTGGTGAATTCACCTGCAGAGAAACAAAAATCAATCACCCTATTTGTGAAACTTTCAACCAAAAGTCTACATAAAGTGGGGTTAGGGATAGTTCAAGTTATTTCACAGGAAAAACTGCATAACGATTAGGTGACATTTTAAAAATCAGTGAAAGAAGAGTTGTTCTTGCTTCTTGGCTCTGCCTGGTATCCATTTAATTCTAGTGCAGCGGTGGCTGCCAGCAGCTGGGTTTTCCTTCCACTGGGAATAAAAGACACCAGCAAATCCAGAGGGCTAACTCCTAACCACCATGGTTCTTCTTCCCAGGCCCTCAAGAGTTAGATGGAACCTCACATTCTCAGAATGTGGACTTCAGGCCCAGGCCCCACCACAGGCAGGCACGTGCCAAGTGACCTGTGTGGGCACGGCCCACTCAACCCTTGTGCCGATTTCAAACATCAGTGACATTCTTACGCCTACTTTACAGAACAGGAAAGGATGATTCACAGAGGCTAAAGGACATGGTGATAAAGGGTTAGAGCTAGGTCATGTGCAGAGGAGAGGACTGAACCTGCTTAAACCCATGTCTCCCATACACCATAATGGAAAGACCCAGACCTTGGAGCTCACAAGCTTGGTTTAAATCTGGACTCCGATATTTACGTAAGTGGGACACATTGCTTAACTTCTTTGAGCCTTCAAATTCTCATCCACAGAAAACAGTGAGCCTGGTAAAACCTGCTGTTTAGGGCTATTATAAAGTGCCTAACCTAGAGCCAGGCTCATTGTAGACTCCCCAAAATAGGACAATGAGTTGTGGCACACTGCTAAGTGTGAGTGAATTAACTCAACAAAACTGTATCCACTCAACAAAACTGTATAACTCAACAAAACTGTTCTTCTCTCAGGCAGGAAGACAAGTGCAAAAAGTACACCTCAACCCTAGAGGCCCCAGTATCTGTCAACCCAGCAATGGTTCTTGACAGGGCACCTCCGCCTAAATGGCACCTATCAACCTATATTCTCACTGTAGTGATGTGTGTCACATCTGCTTAGTGATAACTTCTTTCAGTGGTGTCACTTTGGGTTGCATAATGTATTTGCAGGTATGGAAGATATTGCTTTTTTGTTTTGTCTTTAACTTCAGGAAATTTTCAGCTTATACAGTGCCAAAATCTGCCACCCAACTACATCAAGCTTAGTTAATGCATCCTGAGCAAATCTGGGATTAATCACAGGAAGGAAGTAAAGACCCAGCACTTTGGCAAGAGGATAATGGAGGCAAAGGAGAGTAATGATATCAGACTAACTCTGCATATATGCCCTCTTTTCCAACATGCAAAGGAGATCTGGTTTTGTCTCCTTCCTTCCTTCCTTCCTTCCTTCCTTCCTTCCTTCCTTCCTTCCTTCCTTCCTTCCTTCCTTTCTTCCTCCTCTTCCTCCTAACCAATCTATTATCATCGCATGCAACATGATAGTCTATTGCACATTTAGATTGGTTTAAACTAAATATCTGGAGTGCTTTTGTTTTTGATTTCATGTATTACTGGGGGTGGGACCCAGGGCCTCAAACATGCTAGGCAAGTGCTCTACCACTGAGCTATCATCCCAGCCCTTTTTATTTTATTTTGAGACAAGATCTCACTAGCATGCCTAGGCTGACCTTGACCTTGCAACCTGTCTGCCTTGGTTTCCTGAGAAGCTGAGATTACAGGGATGTTCCACTCCATCACACCTACCTTGTGTCTTTTTTTGTTGTTGATTTTTTTTATTTTTTAAATTTATTTTAAAAATAAAAGAAGGAAAACATAACAAACAGACATCCATTTTCAAAATAGCATAAGAACAATACAAGCAATACAGAATTACAGACAAAGTGGTAGGTAATTAACAATAGTTGTTGTATTATGTATTGATATCTTCAAAGTGGTTTCTCAGGAAAACAAATAGAAACATGCAAGACTGATCAAATAATTAATCATTAACTGTTCCTTTCCCTAAAGTGGTAGAAGTCAGTAGTGCAACTATGTTAGCTATCCTGTATATACATACATACATAATTTCTCCTTCTTTCTTTTCTCTTTTCCCTCACCCCAGTTGCTCTTTACTTTTGAGCATTCCCCTGTCATTTCACAATGTCTGTCATACCTCCTAATTTTTATTCCCTCTTCCAGGTTTTTACACTAGTAAGACAATACGTTGCTTACACGTGGAGGTCTGGTTTATTTCACTTATGAGTATGATCTCTAGTTGTGACCATTTACCTGTAAAAGCCTTGAGTTTATCTTTCTTTATAGCTGAGTAATATTCCATTATATAAAAGTACCACAATTTTTAGCTTGTGTGTTTTCATCTGGTTCAATAACAGGTCTTGGAAGGTTCATATCATGGTTTCTGATCAGAACCACCAGAGAACATTTGCTCCCTCCTTTCTGCCTCATTTTATCTCAAGTCACCTAAGATGAAGACTGGGTTTCTTCCTCCATTTTCCTAAATGTGTTCCTAAGTCCTGAAACCATTCCTGCTACTACCCTTTTCCAGATGGAGTTAGAAACATAGTTTCAGTCCTGTAGAACTATAGTCTAAATTGGGGTAGACAAAAAAGGAAAGCGATTGGATCAATGAAATACTAGACCATTTTTGTCTCAGTTAAGACATAATGATCTAAGGGTAACTCAGGTATCACCAGGCCACTACAGCCTGTGTCATACTAAGTAATATGTGTTTAAATTTCCTTTTCTTGACCCCTTTTGCAACAGAATCCTTTATTTACCACCACTCCCCCTGTAAAGGCTTCCCAAGTGTTTCTAGGGGGCCTTACAGGATGCATCCTGTCTATTCACATGGAATCATCTTTGGCCCCTTTATTGTTGGCTCCCCTTAGGTCTATCTTAGCTCCATGTCTTAGTCACTTTCTGTTCAAACAAAATACCCAATACCTGCAATTTAAAGGAGGAGAGGTTTATTTTTGTTCATGGTTTTAGTCATTGGTCAGCTGGCTCCAAGACAGAACCATCAGGGTGGAAGAAAGTGGCAGAAGAAAACTGTTTACCTAGTGGCAGCCAAGATTCAGAGAGAGAAGGGAGGAGCCAACAACAGGGACACATCCTTCCAGGAGAATCCACCAGTGAGTATAGCACTCCATGATCCATCACCTTTCCTACATGCAGGATTTGGGGGGACAATTTAGATCTGAATCCTAACAGTCAATGTCCAATGTCTTGGAGGTTTCCTTGCTCCTGCCCAGGTTGACAGTGAGGACGCTGGGGCTGTGCAGAAGTGTGAACAGGTCTGATGAGCCTTCAGGCCCGTGCCTGTGTTCAGAGTGTCATCAGGGAATCTGGAGAAGCAACTTGTACCATTTTTGGCCTCAATCCTTCCGTTCCTCTCTAAGAGCACAAACTCCACTGTCAGAGTATCATAAAAATGACACATCCTCTCCTCTTCATTTTGGTCTGTTCCTCTGTCCTCCACTCATGGAATAATAATAATAATACAAACTCCCCTTCTTTAGCCAGAGACAAAAGTTTCAGTACTAGTTAACTTGTTAGTGGAAGACTTTGGGCAAGCAAGGAAGAGGTTCTCACAGAGTCTTGATGCCTATTGCAGAAAACCCTGGATCAAGTGTCCCCTGAGGGCACAGGAGTGCAGGCAGCCCTGTCTTTCCCTCTGCCTTCCTTAACATTGGCTCAGTCTTTGAAGGGAACTTTCCAGTCACATTCTGTCCCATGTACCTAGTCCAGCAGGTGGTAGCATTTATTGAATGTCTGCCACAGAGTAAGGACCCATTCTTGCGTGCACCCCAAATCCATTCTCATTGTAATGCATTCCAAAGTCACACTTTGTCCTGGCATCACCACAGTTGGAAATCACCTGTTCTGGAGAAGCAGCTCTTGCCATCTATCAGCTATCACCTGTTGGTGGATCTGCTCTACATGAGGAAATTCTGGAAGAATACCCAATCTCCAAGTTACAAAAGAGTGAATCTTTAATGGTGGAAGGTCAAGCAACAGCTACAGTCTGATGTCACCATGATCTTCGGCTTCCATATCCTTCTCAAAAATATTAGCACATGTGCTAAACAGCCCAATTTTTCCCATCTCCTCCCCATTTCTCTGTGTGAGTTTCCTGTTGGTAAAGTAACAGCTGAGAAATGGAAAAGATAAAGAATCACAAAAACTGTACTATATCACCTACAGAAGCCTTTGTTGGAATTAGGCGACAGATCTCTGAATCTGAACTATACTTGCTGGGTCCATGACCATGCTTGCTTACAGGCTCCATCATTGACAGAGGAGATGTCTAAGAAATGCTTGCTAGATAGATAAATAAACAGACAAAAACTTATGAGCTTGAAAATCTCTTCAGCAGCACAAAAGCAAAACCCTAGCACCTATGGCCACACCAGTCTGTAGGCTCCAGTTAAAAATGGGCAAGATGGGCAAAGTCCTGACCAAGACTGGATATGCCCCTCCCCCTTTCTTACCTTTTCCTACACTATTGTGCTCAAAATCCCATCAAGGCCAGTTGTGCAAACATTACAAGAGACTGATTCTTTGCTGCAACCAATTAGAAACTTCCTGAAACCTGGCTTTCTCCTCACACATTTGCCTTTTGAGCATGAAGGAGACATAATTAGGCTGTAATCAGAAAGCCCCAAGTTTGAATCCTGGATCCTGTTACTAGACATAAGACTTTGGGCAAGTTACTTAACCTCTCTCTAAACTTCAATTTCCTTAGTCTGTAAAATTTCCTAGTCTATAAAATGGGGATAACAATGAGTACAGTGCCAAGCACAGTGTCAGGAATACATTCAGAGCTCAATATATGTTTATCCCAATCACCCTGCACCCCATTCTGTCATTTTCTTCTTTCCTATAATCCCTAACTGCAGCATTGCTTATCAAAAGCCAGAGGGTACAGTGATCACAAAACCTTGGCATGCAGCACTGGATGGCCTGGAGTTTATGTACAGGTCTGGGATGAGGCTACATCCAAACCACCTGCTTCGTCTTTGAAAAGCACTATTAGAAGTGGATGCTGTCAATAACCCACATAGTTTCTTAGGAATGATGGGGGTTATGGGGGAATATTCATGATCCTTTAAAATGGGATTTTTTTGCTCCCAGGAGATCTCAAGTGGGATCTGGACTGCAGAGGGTCTGATGCCACCAACTGATACCGCCTGTAGAGGTGCTGCTGCTGACTGGTCTGGTCTGTGAGCAAGGCTGTGTCATAGTTACCTCATGGATAGAACAAAAGAGCTGAACCAGGTCACTGCTAAAGAACTTTCAAATCTAAAGACTTTAAACGGTTCTATGATAGTCAAAGAGGGATCGCAGAAGAGTAAAATTCACAAAGCTTAACCTTGCAGGGGGACAATTAAAATGTTCTAATTTGGAGTTAACTATAAAATGGTATGATTTGATGTAAATGTAACAGCAGGCGTAGGTCAGAGGGCTTGGGGACCCTCTCAAACGCATCATAGAATAAATGGACAGAATAGCTTATTTCTGGTAGTGTGGCTGGAGAGCTGGTAGCAAGAGCTATGATTTCCAACTCCATCTTCTCGCCAGATACCTTTTCTGGATTTAGCACCCAATGTGGCATCTGGCTTGGTTCAGTCCCATCCACAGTCCAACTCTGACGCTATCTCTATAATGAGAAAGGGACAGGATCCCCGCCCTGCCCCTCCCCACTGGCTACTTCCAAGCTTGACAGAGGGTGGAAAGAAGCCCGACAGACATTCATTATTACTAACCCTTTCCTCCTCTCCATCCTCTGCTTTGCACTCAACTATCCCCTCATACACAGCGGTCTTCTGCTAGGTGTTAGGTACCTTGCACATCACTGCAAAAGGTCTTCCTTTGCCAGTTCTCACAAAATTTTGCAAGTTGTTTGCATGAATTTGCAGGTGCAATTGAAGAGGACTGGACTCAACTACATAACAGAGAAACACAATGACCACATTTGCCATTAAAAAGACTTTAGGAGGCCACATATGATTGGCTACAGTGTGCAGGGTCAGGTGCATGAACGTGTTAGGCTGGAATAGTTGCCATCCAGGAAACCCCAGCTTCTTCAGTGCTGCCTTAAAATCATACCTAATACACAAGAAATAGCTTTTCTGCCAGGGGTAGAGTGGGGCACAAGGAAGCGCATTTTCTCATTCATCCCTGAAGCAGCATAGAAGAACAGTGACTCACCCACATCTGAGGTTCTTCCCTTACTTACTGTTTGGCAACTTTACCCAGGAGTTCTTATAGGCCTAGTTAATCCAACTAAGCTCTGATTTCCAAAATAAGGCTAAATCCAGAAAAGGTATCTGGCTAGAAGATGGAGCTGGATATCATAACTCTTGCTACCAGCTCTCCAGCCACACTAACAGAAATAAAGTATTCTGTCCATTTATTCTATGATTGCACTATTTAAGAGAAGAAAAACTTCCAACTAGAAAAACAAGGGAATGAGCATCCACTAAAGGAGGTGGGCCATTTTGAATGGAAAATCTTCTGAGCAAACTAGTAAGGAAAGTCAGCCTCTACTTTCCCCGAGAAGCCTGGGAAAATGCCCCCTGACAGACAGACAGGGAAAGGGATTCAAGCACAGTGGGCACCTGGAAATAGAGCAACTAGGCACTGACCACAGGGATGACTGGGAGGGGAGCTGTGCCACAGGGAGAATGATAAAGGCCACCCGAGCAGCCCGTAGTGGATACTGGCTTTATTACTTGTCAAGCAAGGGAGAGGGACAGCGCTCTGAACTGGAGGTGAATGCAACACATTGTGTGGAACAAAGGAAGTTTTGCCCAAATTTTTATTGGCTTAAAAAGAAAATTGTAAAGTCCCGTGGGAGTGGTCGCCATTCTGAGTTTGCATTACAGGAGCATGAGTGTAATTCTCAGAAAGATCCTGGGCTGCTCTGGAAGCCCAGTGTATGTATCTCTTCTTGTTGAAGAGAAATTCTTGCTTGCCATTCACCCTGGTTAGGGGTCAGCAGCCGGGAGTTCCATCCTCCAGTGCTTAGTTCATTGCCCATTCCTTCAGCTCCACTTCTGGGGTGAAGAATGGAGGATAAGCATCCTTCCTGGCCAAAGACAAGAGACAGTCACATAAAGCAGTGCTTAGTTCGCTTAGCAGGCAGCGATGCTCTTTTCTAAACAGGAAAGCTGAGGAGCAGAGCCCTAACGAGTGAAAAGACACATTATTAAAATGCTGCTTAGTAGTGGGGGTGTGGGGGGCAAGCTAGAAAGAGCCAACCAAATATCAATAGTACCTAAACTGGAGGCGGGAGGTTGTCAGTAATTGTTGTTTTCTTCTTTCCTGCATTGGTTCTCTATATTATTCCTTTGTACCCTGATGTTGCATATTCTCCAAATTTTTCATGTGAAGTTTTGACATTATACATTTTAAAATATTTTTCTGATGTAGCAGAGATGAGATCAAAGTCAACGTGGCTACAGAGCCAAAGGTGTGTTTAGCAAAGTCAAGACACTGTCCTGGCACCAGAGCTGAGAACTCAGAGGTTGACTAGATGTGTCTGCCCCATGCTAGCAAGGCCCTAGGTTTCCTTCGAAGTTGCCTATGACTGTCTCTCTTCTCCCCAGCTCCAGGCAGTTAATGGTGCTCAGGGACACTCAGCTTGCCCCACAAAGCTCCCCAGACGCTGAAGGACCATTTAATCATCACAAGATATCTCTACAAAAAAAGAGAAGAGCACAGGGGTCTCCTTGGTTTGCTAAAGCTAGTGGCAGCACAGTCCTACAGGGACTCTCTTTCTCTGGCCTCAGTTTGCTGTGGCAGGTGGGATCAGCAAGGCCAGCCACCCTCCTCATTCCAGTAGGCCGTTGCATATATAGTGGAAGAAGCTGATAGAGTAAATAAGACCCAAAATGTATAATAAATATTGGAAATGGGAAGAAAATACTCAAAAGGAAAGAGAAACTGGAATAGGGAAAACGAGAAAAGAAGAGGAAAGGAAAAATAGATAAATACACACACACACACAAGATAATTGAGATAGATATACTACTAATTGCTATTACCTCATTGAAAGGAAAGGTATATGCCTATATTGCTTGATCAGTTTTTCATGCCTGCATCTTGTATTATGAGCAACTACTTTGAAGATAACAGTGCTCAATGTACTGAACATTGTTGCTCTGCTACAATCTTGTTTTGAAATTTTTTTGTTTGTTTGTTTTTTGGTACCAGGGATGGAACTCACAACCTTGCACTTGCCAGGCAGGGGCTGTGCCACTGAGCTAAATCCCCAGCCCCTTGTTTTGAAATTTTATACCATTGTTTTTGTTGTTTATTTTTCTTTTCTTTAAAATAAAAAAGAATAAAATATAGAAAAGAAAATATAAATATTTCACCATATTATAAAACAAATAAGCTATTTCTAAAGTATTTTTATCATTTAATAAACTCTAAAGAGAAGAAACCAGCTCAAATGCATTCTCTAGTTTGACTTCACAGTTCCCCTATGCAGTGGCTCTTATTATCCTCATTTTACAGAGGTGCAAACAGGCTGAAGAGTTGCCATATGTCATGTAGCTAGCAAGAACAGACCTGAGCTTTGAACTTTGTAGCCCTGCCTACCTCTTAAGTCATGGATGTGGGACAGTGGGACGGACATGTCTCCTACACCCCTGGAGATTCATGTTCCTGTATCTTCAAATGATAAGTAAATGATGTTTGCCCTTTTTCCCTCCTCTTGTCTGGTGATTTGTCAGAGTAAGAACAGACAGAGGATGTAGGCCATCTTCAGATTAGTGGGTTCCACTCCACCTTGCCCTAAAACCCTTTGGGGAGAGGGATTGGAGATCAAAGCCATTGGCCAGATAGGCCTTCAGGATGAGCCTGGAAGGCAGGCTGTGTGTCTCTTCCCCTGTGGAGCTGCAGGAAGACAGAACAGGATGGGTGCAGGGCGGAGCAGGGGAAAGCAGACCCCCACTGAGCAGCCCTCTCACAACCAAGCAACTTGTCCAGGATGGCATAGGCAAGAGGACAAGTCAGTGAGCTTTGGGGCAGTAGGTAGAGGTGGGAGAGGGCAGCAAGTCCTAGGACCCAGCTCACTGGCCTCTGCACTTTCGTCTGCCTAAGGGCACACTCCAGGCTGGAGGTGCCTTTCTGCTCCCTCCCACTTCCGACCTGCCATCCTCAAGGCAAGTTTGGGACTCCTGCTTTGGTGACTAGGGGGATGGGAAGCTGATATACAGATGTGGGTGGGGCAGACAGGGAGACACAACCACAGTGTCAAAGTCTTGGCATCCAGCAGAAAACCGGGGCTCTACTAGCACTGTTAGAACAAGGCTTGGTGCACCCTGAGTGAGCTGGTTGGGGGCTCAGTTCTCCCTGACCGCAGAAAGGTGAGCACAGAGGTGTGAGCCATTTCCTAACCATGGCCTTTGACCCTGTGCTCACTAACTCTTGGCCCACACGTGTCATTCCCAGCCCGACTTCAAGGTCCCCATGGCATATGGAATGCTCCATAGTGTGTCCCTCAATAGAGATTGAGGCCTCTGAGCTCAGAAGCCACATCTTAAGCCCCTCAGGGCGGTGGCCTCCAAGTGACCTGCTTGGTCTTGGTGAGGGTTGGTCCAGGATTCTGTATTTCTCACAAGCTCCCTCAGTTGCCAGCTTTGATACCCAGTCAGCCTTAACAAAGCACTGTCCTGTGGGATCTGCCACTGGACTCCACAGATGACCTCTGAGGCACGATCTGTTCTCAGGAGACTGCTGACCACATCAGGTTGTGAGAGGTGAGGGGCAAGGGGAGAGAAGAAATTGTGGTTTCCCCTTCATCTTTCAGCAGCTTCTTCTCTCCTGATGACCTTTACAGTCAGGGCTGCCCTCCAGGATCAATGCCCTGATTCATAGCCTCTGGCTTCTGGCCATATGTGTCCCTGTGCAGGACCCTCTGTCATCACTTACTCTGTCATATTTTAAAGACCCCTCAAGGGTTTTACCGCTCTTGCCTTATCAGGTTGGTAGCTCTGAACAGCAGGCATTATTTTCTTTTCTTCTAAAGGTCAACCAAAGCACCATCTCACCTCCTGGTCTTGCCCAGCAATCCTCTGATTGGCCTCCTTGATGCTCTTCTTAGAAAAATCAGCCCACCAAGTCTTTAGGTATTTCCCCAGTCACCTCCAGGAGAGCCAGGGCCTCCTCAGAGCTACCAGGCTGTGGCTTTAGCTGTCTTTTGCCTTGAACATGTCCCGACATTAACAAGTTGTGCAACCCAAGTCTTTACCGCCTTGGAAGACCTGACCCAGAAAAGCCAGCCTAGTATGACAGAAGTCCTAGACAACTGACCCAGTTCCAGGACCTGGCAGTTCTGGAGCGCCATGGAAAGGACTATGGCAGGATTGTCTGAGAAACAAGGTGCTCCCAGGCACAAAGCTACCCAGTATGTTAGCATCCTAAAATGCATGGCCCTTGGTTATCAGTGGACAAAGCAGAGTGCTGGAACTGACCAAAAAAGACCTAGTCCAGCCTCTGTACCTAGACAGGTGGTCCCCAGCCCAGGGCAGTTTCTAAGGATGATACTGGGAAATTAACTTTGAATCTGTCTGGTGGGACAAATGTAAGAAAATATGACTAGAAAGAATTCTCAAGTTCCATTTCAGACTTTCCTTTAACAATTTTCTCTGCTCTCACATGTGGCCAATAAGCTGTTTTGTTGTGGTGTTTGGTGGGAGCTATGAGGAAAAGGGCCTCATTTTCTCAGCTCATCTCTGCTGAGCTGTCTGAAAGCCAAGCAGACCTGTCATGTACTTCTTGGAGAATATTGCAGGTCACTGGTTAGTACTTCTCATTCTCACTGTCATTAATAATTTTGACTTGGTGTTCTTATTTATGTGGAGAAGCCACATCTATATTTCTTTACTTCCCACCTGCCAGACAGAGAAAAATGTCTTTAAAGTACAGTGGGTCAAAGCTAGGGATCAAGGAAATTAGTTACACGAAGTTGACTCCAGGAAGGCAGTCACCCTCGAAAAGTGTTCCGTTCAGTGAGCCAATATGCAGGTGGAAAGTGGGTTCCTTAGGGCATCACAAATAGCAATATGGCCTGATTAAGTGGAAAAATTCCCCTGGTTCTTTTGACAAATCAGCCCTACGGGAGGTGTAAGTGGAGGGGCACCGAGGCATAGCTAAATACAGCTGGTTACTAATTAGAATAATTGTAGGTCAAACAACGGGAGAAAATAACCTCCTGAATGTTAGCTGGACAAACAGACTTGGCACCAATAATAAAACACTGTTCTTGCCGAGTTAACAAGGACCTTTTGTGTGCAGTGAACTTGTGTTAGACATCACACATAGTACTTGAGAATAACAGGGTAGAAAGAGCACCAGACTGAGAAGCAGAAGACCTGAGCTCTAGTACCGTCCTGCCACACCCAGCTACGTGGTTTGGGTGAGATACCCCCTCTCTCTGAGCTAACTATACTGGTCTGAAAACAGGAGGGGTAAGGCTTAGATGGGCTCATCATTCCCTTACAGGCTAAGAGTCTGAATCCATGAATATTTCTGGGCAATTCATGAACCAGTCACATAGATGGAGCCCTTCCTGTCTCATCTCTGGTTCTTGCAGTGGATTCATTTCACAATGAAAGTAAACACTTGGGTGGACCAGTGATGTGTTCTGTGTACCCCTGGGACCTTTCAGAGGTCAGTATGGTCAAAACTATTCTCATAATAAAACTCAGATAATGTTGATCTTTGTCACTGGGTCACCACTTGCACCTATGTCACAAAAGCAGTGGTGGACACAGTTGCATTGCCTTGACACAAGTCAAGGCAGAATTAATCTAGTCATCACTGTAGTCTTCACAGCTGGGTGCTCACTGAAGCAGGGGGAAGCTGGGTCTATTTAGGAATGACCTTGATAAATCAGTAAACATTTCTAACTATTAAATTCCAAATTTTGAGCCCACTTTTTACAAGGTTCTTTGTGGGAATAAGAGATGTACACATAAAACCCTGGAATCCATTATCAAAAAGCAGAGTTTATCTCAAGGAAAAGTTCTGTGCAACTGTTTGAATGCCAGGCTGATCTAACAAGCCACTTTTTACACGCAACGTTGTGACTTTTACTTTAAAGAACAACTCATAGTCTCTGATACCCTTTGGTAGTGATTTTCTCAGAACAAAGTGAGCAGGTCACTTCAAGGAAGATGAGTGACTATATTTTTTTGCCAGTGATAAAATCTGAACTTTCAAGAGTAAATTGGAATTTTGGAAAACTGGCATCTGCTCTTCTGATCTTGTCAGCTCCCTAGTACTTAATTTTTTTTTCTAGTAAGATTTTTAGTATTACTTAGTGAGATATAGC
This sequence comes from Chinchilla lanigera, assembly GCF_000276665.1. NCBI lineage: Eukaryota > Metazoa > Chordata > Mammalia > Rodentia > Chinchillidae > Chinchilla > Chinchilla lanigera. The sequence continues at coordinate 1,303,189 of NW_004955413.1, read as the reverse complement.
AAAATTTAAGACCTGTCTAAATGTTTCCCAAATGCCTAATATGTGATGTTAGGAAGGCTCACATAGATAAAGTTCCAGTAAAAGTTCAAGATAAACCAGTATATTTTAAATGGCATAGCAAAACAGAAAAAACTTATTGATAATGTTTTTATATTCCACATTGCAACTGACCTTTTAGAAACCACCACCGGCCAAGTGTGGTGAAGTAGAAAACAGGAACAATTGCAGCTGCCTTAAAAGGTTACAGAAATACTTCTTTTTTCTCAACTCTGTACAGTATTTGCATAAGGCTGAAATTCCATCCTATACTTTAATCAGAATAACAGATTGCGGGGCTGGGGATTTAGCTCAGCGGCAAAAGCACCTGTCTGGCAAGCGCAAGGTCGTGAGTTCGGTTCCCGGTACCGGAGAAAAACCAAAAACAAAACAACAACAAAAAAAAAGAATAACAGATTGCAAGAGACTGAGTGCAGAAGCAGCCATAAGAATCCCCATGTCTTCTATTAATGGAGACATTAAAAAGTTTGCACAATAATGACGCAGTGGTTCTCATCTGCTGTGATACTATTTTCTCCCTCCCCTTGCACAGGGGCAGTGGGTGCCTATCTGGCTGACGGCTTGGAGGAGGAGATGCTCCCAATGTCCAGGGCAGTGGCCAGAGACACTGTGGAACGTCTATAGTGTGCTATGGGATACACTCCAGAAAAGGAGTGAGTCTAGAACTTCATAGTGTCAAGGGTACGAAGTCTGGTGTAAGATAATGCCACTCTTCACACTAAGATTTTTATTTCAGAAAGATTTATGTGAGCACGTCATGGGTTTATTGTTATCTTTAAATAAATTAATAGTTTTTATAACTTCACCATTTAGTTTGTAATACAATAACTACCAATAAATGTCACCCACATAGACAAAAGACAGGTCTGTGCTGTCCGTGATAATTTTTAAGATTGTAAAAGCGTTCTGAGATCAAAATGTTTTAAGAACTCCTGATGTAGGTGAGAGCGGAGAGATTACAGAACTACATTTACTGAGCAGCCCTACACATCAGCTCTATAAAAACAAGAAACTGTCATGACAGTCATGCCAGGGACACAGGATTAGTCTCAAGCCAGGAGAACATCTAGACTGAGGTAGCACAGAGGTCAGTATGGGGCAGAGGCCAATAGAAGCACCTTCTGGGCATGAGGGCTTGCACTTGCTGGGGGAAAGTGCCCCTGACTAGAGCTCGTCTGCTATTTCTTACTGTCTAGAAGAGAAGAGGGACATAGTTGACATTTTCATTAAGGGAAGATGGGAAATATATACAGGGGCATATGAAGTCAGTGGAGAGGAGGGCTAGGTAGGTGCAGGGGTAGGGGAGAGGAGACAAAGATAATCTGGGCATAGTCCCAAAGGATGAGTAGGAATTTGGTCCCCAAGAGTGAGAGAGGTACTACGGGAGTGGACTGTGTCCCCACAGACCCTCAGGAGTTGGCCTGAGCAAAGGCCCTGAGCCATTAAATAGCAGGGTATATCCAGGGGAGACACATGAGGGTGAGGGGAAAATGAAAAGCAGACTAGATATAGCCCCCAGTAAACAAACATAAGGCCCCCAGTGTAATCAAGATATTTTAAAAATCAAGGCATAGCAGCTCTGCTAACATTCAGTATTCTATTTTTAGAAAAGAAGAACCGGCTGGTTTATAATTTGTGTATATTCACACAAAGTACCTGTTTTGGACAATGAAAACTACTCAGAACTCCTGTCTCCATGCAGGATGAAAAGATCCTCCCTTGTCTTCCCCTGTAAGCACCTCTTCATATTTATAAGAGGTTCCCATAACAGTGCTGGTGACTGAGGGCTTCTGCAGGACCAGGGGAAGAGCGAAGGACAAGTCCCAAGGAATGCACCCAGAATTTATCCAAAAGGGTCATGTGGTTAGTTCAGCTGGTTTGCACCACAACAGGTAATGCTGTTTTTTTTTCCAATCAGAGCAGCTAGCCAAGATGGTTAATTGTAGAAGCAGGATATGAACACTATGCTATACCAAAGCACATCAGGCTATGCTATACCAAAGCACATCAGGCAGGAGGACTTGCTAGTCAGGTTAAATGAAACAGGGAAGAGAAAGGGGACATTTTCTGATAGTACACAATGCTAGCCCTCTTCCTAACAGTTGAACTGGTCCCAGAGATATTCAGGCATTTTTTTGCCCAGGCTAGCAGGAGACAACGTGCACTTCCTGTCAGGCACTGGTAGGTGACAGAGGCAGCTTCCCTGAGACACAGCTGGGGCTCTGCTTCCAACAGAAGTCTAATTGAAACCCCTTTAATTCCAGAGCTCCCAGAACCCCTTGGAATCCTGTGCAGGCTGGAACAGGGTGTCCCACGAGAGTTACATTGTCACTACTTAGCATGGATTCTCAGCCACACAGAAGATGGTGATCAAAAGCTCTCTCTTTTTATCTTTTTTTTTTTTAAGCACAGGGCCTTCACATTGTGCTATGTCCCCAGACCTTCCTTTCATTTTTTATTCTAAGACCAGGTCTCACTAAGTTGCTAAGTTACACTAAGTTGCTAAGTTAATCTAAGGATTTCACTTAGAAAAGGCACCAATGGGCTAGAAGAGAATTTACAATCTTCCTGTCTCAGCCTCCTGAGTGCTGGGATGACAGATTTGCACCACCACACCTGACTTGGGCTGTTTGTTGAGCCTACTGATGGCTGTCAGTCTTGCCTGCATTCTCCTTCTGGGCCCTCCGTAGGGAAGCATCCCTGTGTGTGCTCCCAAGATTTTACCAACTTGCTGAGGGTTCTTGCTGAAATCATCAGTTGACAAAGTGTAACTCATTTAGTGTTTACAGCCCTAGGTTTTCAATGCCAGCTGTTATCAGCTCTGTTGTCTTAGTGGCTCTCCTTGGCACTCAGAGCAAGCAGATACCAATAGGCATCAGGAACTCTTCCCACCATGAAAGATGGCAGGTCCAGGGATTCTCCATCACTCTTGGTTGTTCTCTGCTGGTACCCCACTTTCAGTGCTATCACCTTGTCATTGTTGGCATCGGTGACCTTTACTGTTACCAGCTCTTGGTATACCAGCCCAGCATGCTCTACTTAAGAAAGAAATAACAAATGGATACAAATATGCCATGCAGCATGAGGGGGAACAGCACACAGGCTGAACCACAAAGGATATGGGAAGTTTGCTTATAAAGGAAAAAGGCAGGCTGGCCCATGTTCAGTGTCAGATGTTCTGTTTGGTCTTCTGTAAGCAAGGAGTCCTCAGTGACAAAGGTGTGCTAAGAAGCAGAATCATCCAGAATTGCTGCAGATGGAGTCATGTGGGACTATCTGTGGGAGCAGCTGAGTTGCAGCTGAGCTGGAGGTTGGCGAATTCCTTGAGACTAGAACAAGGCCAGTTCAACAGGTGTCCAGCCTTGGTGTTCTTCCCTGTTAACTACAACATAGATAACTCTAAAAATGTTTCACTGTCAGTGTTCTCAACAAAGCACTGAGATCTTATACTTCAGAACCCGTTGTGCACTTCCCCTCTTTTTATTGTGTATAAATAAAAATATAAACTGCGTTAAGTGTCACTGCCTCTCCATCAAAGAGTCAGGTCCCACACTGTCTCAGCTTTCCTTTTAATATGTATCTACTTTTTTTCTTAATTTCCTATCACCCCTTCTCAGGACCCCACTGACTGTGTGGGTCTCAGCAGAGTCTGTGACAAAAGCTTGCTGCAGCTGAAGAAAATATCTCCCACAGTGGCCGTGGGGTATGTGATGTAGCCTGTCTAACTCCAAGATGTTTAAGGCAGCTGCAGAAGAAAAATCAAAAATTACCTCTTGGTGAGCTTCAGCCCTCCTCTCCTGTCTCTGTGCCTAGACAGGTGTTTGCCCAGAAGCAGAGCATCACCTGCTTAGAGACCTGGGCTCATCCTCTTCTCATCAACAATCCAAGAGGCTGGTGTGGAGGTCTGTAGGTGAGTGTGACTAAAGTGTGTGTGTATGGGGGTAGCATGACCACATGTCCCCACAGGGACTTGTTACCTTTCCCTACTGTGCAAGGAATGGGCCCTGACAGAGGAGGCTCACCAATCAGCTTCTAATCCAAATAGAGTGCCTGAGGCCCCCATCAACCAGGCCAAGAGACAGGTGTCTTGGAAATGGCACTTCTAAGTGGTCCAGAGGCCTCACCATAGATCCTGCTGCAAAAAAGCTGGTTCTCATTTTGCCAAGACAGGTACAGTTTGCAGGCACCATGCAATAGATGCATGTGGACAGGGTGCCATGAGACAGGATTTCACTTAGAAAAGGCACCAATGTCAGATATTCAGGCAGGAGAAGCAGCTGCAAATAGGAGCTCCACTTCACCCTTTTCTCTCTTGTATCTCTAGGCAGACAGAAGGTGTCAGTCAGCACAGCCCGGACTCCTGAGTTGCCTCAAGGCTGTCTGGTTCACAGGCCACCAGAAGCCAGCAACTGCAGCACCACTCTGTCTTGCCTTGTCCCCGGCTGGCTCAGAGCTCCCACCACCACCACTGTATGAGAAAAAAGCAAGCCTGTCACCAAGCTTCCTGGATCTCCTCCTGGCTCTGCTCTCTTGTCCCACACTTCCTACTGACCTGTGCAGTGCCTCTTGAATGAGGCAGACTCTCTTCTTCAGTGGAAATTGGCCTACTTAGCCCAAGACCTTGGTGCCTGTCCTTTCCTCTCTCAGCTAGATTTCTCAAAATTTCTCCTCTCCACAACTTTCACTCAACATGGATGGCCACAAAATATGTCAAGTGATAACTGAAAATTCAAAGTACAATTTTGCAAAAGCAATGAGAAGTGGGTGACTTTCATGTTCCTACGATTTTGTTCTCATAAGGCTATTTCCAGGGGTGCTGATGACAAGGGTCTCAAAACTGCTATCTTGGCTAGGTGTCCTTCCCTGGTCACCTGTCCCCTGAATGGCCCACAGGTCAAGACAGCCCAGAAAGCAAGATGGTAGGATGTGGACAGAGACAATGCCAGGGCCAGAAGTATGTGGGCTAGGACAGCCTTGCACCTGGGATAAGATGCTCCCTAGACACCTGGGAAGAGGGCATTCTTTGATCTACAAGTCAAAGAAAAGCTTCATAGCACATCTAATAAGGAAAAATATTAACCCAAATCCATGTCAGGGAAGAGAAACTAGGACAACAAAACTCCCACTACCAGCCATGTCTATGCATGCATGGAAATGCACAAAGACTTTCCAGTGATGTTGTATCTTAACAGGGGAATGCAATAGAGAGAATGGTGGCAGGGAGAACCTTGCACTGGGGCTTAAGAGATGATGGATGTTTAAGCTGAAGTCAGACAATGACAAGAAATCCACTGTCTTCAGTTGGAGGGGAGCACTCACGTGGGAGAGGAAGCTAACGCAAGTCTCTGACAAACTGGGGACAAACAGAAATGCAGATGGCAGGAGCCTGCTGGGGGAGGAGCAAGGGCCTTCTAAGGGAAGGAGTCTGGGTCTCATTACAAATCTGTGGATCCCTGGGAAGGTTTTCAGCTGAAGAAGGAGCTGAAGGGTCCATGTCAGAAAGTAAGGAACACCTGGAAGGGGAAGAGCAGACTGTGAAGAGTCTGGAAGAGGTGGCGGCTGTGGTCCAGGCAAGACATGAAGATGGCTTTGGTCAGGGAGAGGGAGGTATCAGGCAAAGTTTGGGCACTTGTGGACAGGTCATCTTGACCAGCCCTTCTGGTGGATGGAAGGTGAGCTAAACTGGAGAAGGGAATGGAGGATGGACTCCTAGGGGATCATAGGTGGATGGTGGGACCATTGAACTACATACAGAGGAGAATCCAAGCAAGTTTGGGGTTGGTCATTTGTAACCTGTTTTAAGACATGGTGAATTTCAGTATTAATAACATAAAATATGAAGTTACTGCACCTCCGAGGAACTGTGGTATTTTCCTCTGGGGTTTTAAGCTCTATGGGGAATCTCATCACCCAAATTCACAGAGCTACATGTCGTTTTCAAAGTCTGGCCACTCATCCATCTATTCATCCACAAACACACCCCTGATATCTCAGGAAGCCTCCCTCAGCTTCATAACAACCATCTTGTTGAGGACTCTCCATTCATAATCTGTTTCTTTTTTTGTTTTTTGTTTTTTGTTTTTTTTCCTTAAAATTATCTTTTGTAGTAGGCACAGGCACAGGAAAGCACAAAAGAGACCAAAACATGGCCTCCTGCTCCCCAGTTCAGGAAATGCCCCAGAAGGTGGTCCCAGCCAAGTTACCAAGCCTCAACCCCATCTAGGCCTAACACTGGTATTCCCACCACCTTTGGGCTGTATGGGAATTTTTAATTTCCTGTACCAGGAAATCAGGAAGCCACACTAGGAGGAGTGGGCTGTTCACATGGGGTGGGGGTGACATCATACCAGAAGGTGACAGGCTGGGGCAGGGACCTGGCAGTGCCTCAGTCAGTTCCCTTTCTCACTGGATTGAGTCTGGAAGGCAGGCTCTGAGCTATCTTTTTCCTTTATGTCTTTGGTTTTATATTTTGTCATTAGTGACTTGTGCTTCTGCTTTTTCTGTTTAAAGAAAAAATAATAGCCATCCTATAACTGGCCCTGGACTATGTCACCAGGCCTTCTGCCGCTGAGTTCTAAAGCTCCTCATTTCAGGATTATTTCTATTGCTCTGCTTTGTTTGTCCCACCCCCACCCATTTTCAGCTTTTTAAACTGGATGCTCAATTGTCTGATCCACTTCCATGTTTTCATCTTCAGCCTTAAGTATTAAATTGTGCAGACAGCAACGTGGAATGTCTTCTTTGTTTATAATTTCCAAATAATTGTTCAAGTTGGATTTTAGGGTTTCTCTGACCCCTAGTTCATTAAAGGGAGTTTTGAGATTTACACAGTTGCTGGGTTCTACTTCCATTCTTGTTGCTAATTTCTAAATTGACTGAAATGGGATTAAAGAAATTGGTACCCAAAAGAGAATTTCATTACTCACACAATTTTGAGAACTTTGTAAACCATTGGGCAAGTTTTGAGGAATGACTCACATGGTCATGTAATGTGAAATGTTTGTCAAATATTTCAGTTTTCTTACATGTGTGTTCTCTATGCCCAGCGGTTGTCATCTCCTAGTGGGAACCTCTGCTGAGCTGCCTGCAGAGCATAAAGTGCGACTTTTCTCCACTCATCCCCTCCTCTGCTCATCTACTCATTCATTCTACAGACAGGTGGGGAGGACTAAGCTCCTGCTCAGGCCCCACTGGTGCTGGGACCTCCTGGGCACAGTGGATGTCTGCTTACTGCATGGGCAGTGAGAACCAAGCTGTCCAGGGAGAGGGACGAGCAAACAGAGGATAAGGAGTTGGTTCCCCATGTTGAGGGTCCATGAGCTCTTGCTCACTGTCTTCCCTGTCTTACAGCACATCCAGAGTGGGTGTTCTTTCCAGAGTGAGTATTCTAGGAGGAGCCCTTCTGAGCAGTTAGCAGGCTTATTGTGATCTTAGCTGGCCCCAGTGGCTACGGGGTACTCTCCTTGCTATGAATTGGTAGGGAATGTTGTAGACACTGGAGAGTTTCACAGAAGTACCTGGTGGTGGGATCCAATCTTGCTTTCCTTGCAGGATATCAGTGACAGACAGCTGCCATCAGCAGTTTCCTAGATTTTAGGTAGAGCTTGGCTGTTGTTGAAAGCAAGATTTTCTGTATAGGAGCAGCAGCAGCAGCAGCTCACCATTAACTAGTTCTAGTTAGATACAAAGCTCTCCTCACATGGCACTCTGGCAGAAAAGACAAAAGCCCAACAGCGCCCATGGTCATGCCTCTAGCGAGAGTCAAGTGATATAGAATTTGGATCATTTTATCATTTGTACCACTGCTACATTTTACTGGAACATGGGCAAATTGCAAACTGTTGCAATGTGCTGAAACCTAATGAACTGGTCAGGAGCAGGAGCCACTGTCAACAAATGTGTGCCTTCCACACCCTAAAGTGACTGCCTGATAACCAGTCACTGTCCAGATCAATTCTTTAAAGGTAAAATATCATCAGTGGAAGGTGTAATATCTTTACACTCAGTGCTCTGTATGCCTCCCAACCCATTTATTTGCTGCATGCAGGATGAGACCTGGAGAAGAGGCAACTGACTTCCGGTTACAGAGCCATATGTGTTGGCCAGGGGCAGAACTTGCTGGACTACACAGCCAGTGCTCTCTCAACATTGACAGTGTAACCTATTCTCTCCTTCCTCTGGGCACTTGTCCTGGAGACCACAATGTACAAAGTCTGCAGACAGAGCAGTGGGGAAGGAACAAAGTGTAGTTTATTAGAAGCAACACAGAAGAGTTCTCGCTAGCTGAGAGGGGCTCCAAGGAAGGATGATCTGGAGGTCCCCAAGTTCAGTGGTTCATACAGACTCAAGTGGGCTCATGGACTGTTACAGTGGATGTGAAAAAATAAGACAATGAAATGATGTAGCAACTAGGCCTCTGGCACGCGGGGACAGACTTCCCCTGAGCACTGGCCCCGTGCTTCCCAGGGCATATTTCACTGCCTCTCATTCCCCTGTGTTCTGATGTTTCCAGGCTCATCTCAGTTATTTGGGCCCCTAGCCTCACTGCCCATTGCTTCTCTGTCTCCTGGTCTCTGCAGGGCCCAGGCACTCTGCTCCACACCCACACTCTCCACTTTCCCCCTGCTTATGGCCCTGGATTCCAAGGAGAAACATGGATGTCCCTAAGCCAGGGGGACAATATTGCACAATAGAGCAGCCAGGTGCATGAGAGGGCATCTACCAAGTGACAAAGGCCAAAGAGAACACACTGTGCTTTGGATACCACCAGGCAGGCACCCCATCTGATTCTCTCATGAGCCACTTGGAGAAAAATGGCAACAGCAGTTTCTGCAAAAGAAGTTATAACATTGAATTACTGACCATTGCAAAGTGTTTAT
>NW_004955413.1:1275060-1285528 GCF_000276665.1 Chinchilla lanigera | reverse complement strand
AAGTGACCCCCAGGCCCCTAAAGCTGTCAGGGTTTCTGCCTGGTTCCCAAGCTTGTAAGGGAGGTTGTCAGTGGCTCACTGGTGTTCCTGAAGCTGTCCAAGGTTCAGCTCAGCTCTCCAAGTCATATAAATTTTAGATAAAATTTTGGGTGGAGTTAGATTTATTTTTACTACTTCTATCATCTAAATTATAAAAAGAACTGAAGGTAAATGCAAAAACTGAGAAGTACACGTCAAAGAGTGCATGTGATTAAGTGCTGTGTGTAATTTTTGCAAATATTTTCCTAGGGGTTAATGTTTTTCGAGTATAAAATATCTTGCAAGTCAATTTGAAAAGACATTGATGTCCAGTGGAATTATGAACAGAGTTCTCAAGCTGAAAAATTACAGAAAGTAAATAAATTAAAATATCAAATTAAATGCTTCCATTTGTAATATAAACCACCATTTTTGAAGGACATTTTAATGCTAAAATAGTAATCTCTGAATCTGAAAAGGTAAAGAACAGCCCTACATGTTGAATGTGCTTAGCTTTATGAAAACTCATCACCCTGTTCATATTTTTCTCAGTTCACATTGAGTAAGCCATTAAATGCAGTCTGTGTCTCACTATTTTGATCACTGATCCAAAACATTCTAAGCACATGAATCAGTCTGTGCACACTGGTAGCAGGGGCCTAATCTGCACAGAGATCAAGAAACCACTGGGCCAGCAGAGGAGGCCACAAAGGGCTCACTTCTCTGATAGCCCCAGACCTCATAGAAGAAAAAGTGAGACCATAGGAAAACCCATGGTGACCTGGACCCTTGGGTGAAGCTGCTTTACCAGATCGCCATGCTGTTGCCTTGGCATTGGGGACAGCTGGCCCACAAAAACAGGGTGATAAAAACCCCTTGTCTTGTGGAGTAGCAAGCTGCAGGGGGCCAGTAGCCAGACCCTGTGTTCTAAATTGCTCAACAAAGAGTCCTGGCAGAGCAAGCCCACATCTATGACACTTGAGAGTCACAATCACTGAGACTCGAGGCCACCTAGGTTGATGACAACAGCTCTTAGGTGCATCGCCAGAGACTCTATCACTCACATCAAGGGCAGTGGTGGCTGCAGCCCACCAGCCTTTATGCTGGTGCCTGAAACCATGACTAAGCCAAGGGAGCTTCTTGCATGGGAACCTCACATAAGACTCCTCCAACAAAGTAGCCTTGCTCCATTTCTCTGAACACAGTTGTTATGGTTTGTTTCTGGATGTTCCCCCAGAGCCTCATGAACTCACAGGATGGTGGGCTTTTTGGAGGCAGCTGAATCTAGAGTTTGTGATTGATTCATGGTCTAATGCTGGGATTATGGGTGTGAGTGCTACAACTGCTCTAGGATGGGTAGTCTGTGTGCAATATAAGGGACAGAAAGAGGCTTGTCCCCTCTTTCTCCCTGTTGCTTTTGCTGTCTTCCACCACTATGAACTTTTGCCACTCTGCCATATGCCACCCTGCCTTGGAGCCAGCCAACTATGGACTGAAACTTCTACAAACTGTGAGCTAAATAAACCTTTCCCACCTAAACTTTGGGCATTGGGTATTTTGTCTCAGCAACAAGGAAAGTAACTAATACAGAATTTGGTAGCAGAGAAGTGAGGTTGTTGTTGTGACTATACTTGACCAGGTGGTTCAAGGATCTTTGGGAGTGATTTGTAGAAAGAGTTTGGAAAGAATTGGAGATGCCAGCTGAAAAATTAGAACTGGAATGCCTTAGATTGTACTGAATGGGAGATTCTAGTCAGAGCTCAGAAGACTAAAATGCTGATAGAAATACTGTAGGTAAAGACCAGGCTCAGGAGGTTTCTGATGGGAAGAAAGACTGCATTGACCGTTGAGGTCCAGGTAATGTGTGTTATGGCTTGACAGAAAGTTTGTCTGCATTTTTCTCATGTCCAGAGACTTTGCTTGAGACTAAGATTAAAGGCAGCAAACTAATTAATCTGGCAGAGGGAATTTCAAGGCCGCCAAATTATGAGGCAATGCTATGGCTACTCTTGGGGGGGGGGTTAGCCAGATTTATATTGAGAATCAAGAGCAAATAACCCAGCAGAATGATTTAAAACATGCATCTTGCCAAAAAGGAAGATCCAGTAAAGCTGTGGACTGCAAAGATAGACCAGAGGAGATCTTGATTGCTGAGAAAGAATAGGAGAATAGAAGACATGGCCTGAGGGCATTAAAAGAAGCAGGAGGACTCTACCATTTACAGCCTCAGAATTACAAAAGTGAGAGACTTTGGTTTGAGAAGAAAGCTCCAGTGTATTATGTTCCAGAATGGCTGAAGCATAGACAATTTGTTCTTCACAATTGGATTCAGAGTGCTCAGCAATCCAGGCATATGAGCCCTACAGCCAAGAGAGAGGGAAGCCTAGCTACAGGTCCAGCTGGCAGCAGGGCTTGGCGTCATCCACATGGTACTAGTTTTAGGTGCATGCAGAATGAAAGAGTTGTGGGATCAGGAAGGCTTCCACCCTGATTTCAGAAGGCCTGGGAGACTAGGCAGTGTGTGAAGCTATGTGAAGCCAAAGGCAGTGGAGACCCCAGTAGCTTGGAGAAACCAGGAATGTGGATTTTCTGAGAAAAACTGCAATAAGAGGACAGAGCATGGCCAAGAGAGAAACTATGGGAACTGCCACCACTGGAATTGCTGTAGGAGCACAGCTACCCAAACCCTTTGGAGTTCACAACTTGCCACAGATTGCCTTGAATGCTGCACATGGAACTACAGGACTTAATATTTGTCCTGCCTGGATTTTGGACTTGCTTTGGTCCCAATCCTTTGTATTCCCCTGTTTATTACTTTTGAATTGGAAATGTTTATCTTGTGCCACTGAATTTTGAAAGTGTTTAACTTTTCATTTGTACAAGGGCTCACAGCTAAGAGTTTGCCTTGGGGCTCAGATTTTAGCAATATTAGAACTGTTAGGACTTTGGGAATGCTTACAGATGGACTAAATGCCTTTTGCATAAAGGAATGTACATGAGTCTTTGAGGGGCCAGGGGTGTAATGTTACAGTTTTTGTCTGAATGGTTCCCCCAAAGCCTTATGTGATCATGTGGGGTGGGCTTTTCAAAGACAGCTGAATCTACAGTTCGTGATTGATTCATGGTCTAATGCTGGGATTAAGGGTGTGAGGGCTACAACTGCTCTAGAGTGAGTAGGTTGCATACAATATAAGGGACAAAAAGAGGTTTGCTGTCTCTCTCTCTCCCTTGTTGCTTTTGTTATCTTCCACCACCATGAACTGTTGCTCCTTTGCTATATGCCATACTGCATTAGAGCCAGCCAACTATGGCCTGAAACCTCTATGAATTGTAGCTAAATAAACCTTTCCCCTCTTAACTTTGGACACTGGGTATTTTGTCTTAACATGATGAAAGTAATTAAGACAACAATGTTCCCCCATGGGATAAGCAGGACACCTCGAAGTGGGCTCCTCACAGACTGAAGGTAGGCTGGACACCTACCTCTGTCCTAGGGCTGCCCAGAACTTCCCCAGGTTCTGCCCCTCCAAAAGAGGCTGTGCCTTCCTGCAGATACTATAGCCTTGGGTCCACTGTGGTCTGAATTTCTCAGATGACTTCCTCCTGAGAGCACCAGGCTGGAGAACCCTGTCCCCATAGTGCAGTGGTGAGGATTCTGGCATGCTGGAGGAGAACTTACAAAGCCCAAGTCACTTTTGTCTTAGACACTCCTGGTCTACACCATCTCCTTCGGTCCTTATTGTGTTACTGTGAACCTATTGCTTTCCTTGTATTATTGCCAAAGACACTGAGAGTAAAGGAGATTAGCAAAGGTCTATAAGGTGAGATCCAAATCCAGTCCTGTACACTTCCAAAGCCAATATCATAAGCTTGCTACCTTCCTAGAAAGAGTAGCTGAGGCAGAAAAAAAATCATCTAGAAATAACTTCAGTATACATCAGAAATGTATTATGTATATTATACTGACAATATGTAATTAAATGCAGGTATTATAAAGATAATGAGCCTGATTTATATATTATAAACCTGTAAAAAAATTTTTAACTTGTTGAGACAGTGTCTTACTATGCAGTTCAGGCTGGCCTTGCACTCACCAGTCACCTTCACTCAGTCACAACACCACAGAGGCCACATTTCACATCAGCCACACCTCACGTCAGCTTTGGGATCTCCGCACTGAACCCCAAACATTTTCTCCTCCACCCCAAAATCACTACCCCTAAGGAGCAATTAATTAGATGTCAGTTCCTTGGTGACACAGGGATCATCTTGGACCAATCCCCAGGTTTTCCATAGCTAAAATGAGCATAACTACCCACCCAGGAGGTGAATAGGGCCCAAGAGAAAGTATAGCTGGAAAGGCAGGAGGGAGTCCTCCACAGCCAGAGGGAAGTTCGCAGGCTGGCAGGCATTTCTCCAGGTGGGACTTCCTGAACCTCACAAAGCCTCGCCACTCTCTGACAGTGGAGAACAGGCACAGCCTGGTCTAGGAAGGCTTCTGTTCCACAGCCCGGCTCTCTTCTTGTAGAACAGAAGGAGCAGAGCAATGCACCCTTGTCTGGAGCTGCCAGAGCTGACTCCTCTTCCTGCTCAAGGATGAGGAATTCTACAGAGCCAAGCAGTGAAGCCTGTGTTGTAGATACTACCTCCTGAGGGCCTGTACCCGGGTCCACATTCCAGGCTGGCTGTGCATAAATCCTTGCACCCCATGGGAGTTTCAGCTGATGGGGGAGCCACCCACACTCAACACCCCCCAAGTCACACACACACACACACACACACACACACACACACTTTGGACATCTGCTTCCATGCAGTCTGTGAAAAGACCCTGCTATCAGCTGCATTTTTCGAAAATGCACATGACTTGCTACATCTGCCACACTATGTTGACAGGGGAAAAACACCTAGAAGCTGCGGAGCATCTGCAAGCAGAGCTGCTTTATGGTGTGTGTGTGTTTAAATTGCTTTTGCTCCCTTATTTTGTGCTGCTTAGGGTTATGTTAAAATTAGTATGTACAGGAAATAGCAATGAAGAAAGATGGCCCAGAAACCTTTTTTAGAACAGCAAGGAGAACGTTGGCCTGCTTTTAATTTTGCATATGGGGACAGACTTCAAAGTGAACGGGAATTGACAAGCTGCACACTCACCTGCTCCCATATCATGCTTGCACCCAATGAATGGGTCTGTGGAGGAGAACTTGGTGTCAGGCTTCTCTGAGCCACATCCTTTGGAGGCCTGCGTCTTAAGTGGGTTTGAAAGGAGATGGCCACCACATGAATGCTTGGGCTGGGAGTTAATCATGCTCTCCATGTCCTGATGGTCAATTGACATTGTGGCTGCACAGAAGCAATTTTCATTTCATCCCCCTCCTCCACTCCACCTATATGGGCCTATTCAAGTGTCCTTGGAATTATATCTTGTCACCAACAGCCACCTCATGTGTTTGGTAAGCATGTGTGCTTTCATCATTAAGAGTGACATGAAAGCCCCTCCTGTGAGTATAGTCATGCATAGCCAACACATGCTAACAAACATAAATTTTAAAAAGAAAAGAAAACAGAAGAGGGTGGTATTGTATTATACATCTCACTTTTTCATTCAACACTACATTTTTAAGATACTGTCCTAAATCTAGCTAATGGTTCCTGACACCATGGGGTACAGTAGCCCAGCCCCAGACCTGCCGGAGATGTGATCTCTGTCTGAAGCTGAACTCTGAATAATTATATTTTCTCACAGATGTACAAACTTATAAGGCTTAATTTATAAATTAAACACAACAAAAGATTAACAACAATAACTAATAATAGGATAAGCATAAAAATAAGCTGAAAGAAAAGTTAGATAATTATGGCCTCATTCCCAAACATCTTATTATGCAGTCCTTACTGGGCCTCTTAGTCGTGAAAAGACAAAGTGTCTGGGTGGTAAAATGGACCAGGTCAGGATGCAGGCAGTGTGGCACAGTGTCAGGCCACCAGACAAGGTGACATAAACACAAGCCCTTTGATGCCATGACAGTCAATGCTATAACCCAGATGGCCACTAAGTGGCCCTGCAGCAGTGTACACAGTGTAGCCATGGTGGACAGAAGGATGACCTGCTTCCCAGGCAGGACAGAACAGGACAGGACAGGTGGACATCATGCTACTTTCAAGACTGCGCAGCTTAAAACTTATGAATTGTTTCTCTCCAGAACTTTTCATTAATATTTTCAGACTGCGATTGACTGACTGACTGAAATCATAAGATAGAAAAACTGCAGATGAGGGTAGGAACCCACCACATCCACCCCACTGTGTCCCAGCTCTGCCACTGATGAACTGTTGATCTAGGCAAAATACTTAATCACTCTGTGCCTCAGGTTCCATAAAACAGAATAGCAGCAATGCCTGCATTACATGATTGAGTTTTAATGGATCTGAAGAGATTTGGGAAGTGCTTGACACATAGTAAATGTGTGTCAATCAGGGTTTACTGGAGAAACAGATATAACACGGGATGTACAAATTATAAGAAGTTACGAGACTGGCTTACGACGGTCAGTCAGAGAGTTGTGTGGGGAAGTGTGCAGAGGGTGTCTGCACACTGAAGACCGAAGGAATCAGTGCAGGATCTGGAGTTCACTGCAGAGTTCTGTGCAAGTCCATACCAGGAGACCGATGAGTCTGTGACAGAAGGCTGAAGGATCCAAGGCAGAAGCTGAAGAGTTTGCACTAGAAGCCAGGAGACTAAGCCCAAGCTGAAGGTGAAGACTGGAGCTCCTCCAAAATGAATGGAAGTACTCTGTCCTTCTTCATTTCCCTTTTATATTATCTAGGTGATGATCCACCCTAGGGTGGCTCCTGTACACCCTAGGGTGGCACCTCTACACCCTAGAGTGTAGAATTGCTGAGCCAGTTGCTAAGCCAAGTTTAGTTATGCTTCTAAACTTCTCAAGTTGACATAATCAATCAACTACTACAAAGTGCTTAGGAAAAAGCCAAGCTAACACAATAATGTGATTTACTTCCCCACACCCCCAGTGAGGGGTGTGTCAGTTGGACTGCAACCAGAAACAGAGGTACAGTAGCCACCTACAGTTGAGTTTCCTCTTAGAAAGGCCTGTGGCCTTCTCCGGGACATATACCCAATGGTGCAATACCCAGTGCTACAGTGCAGAGGATGTAAGTTCACAGTGAACTGTGGTTCCTCCTGGGCTGCTCATGCTCGAGAGCTCACTTCCTCCCCAGCACTCAGAAGCTGCTTACCTTATTTCCCAGCTGCTGCTCATCTCCTTGGTGAGAGTAGTGTCTCATTCTGTTCTGCATGTCTTTGGTCACTAGTAAAGTTGAGCATCTTTGTGTATCTGTCAGTTTTCTGCAAATTCTTATCCTTCCTTAGTTTTCTAAAATGTCTTTTCTTTCTTGATTTTATGTTGTTCCCCACTATGTCCTAGAAATTTCCTCATCATTTTAAAGTTGCATATATCTTCAGTACTTCATAATCTGCCAGGCATGATGTGCACACCTGTAATACCCTCTACTCAGGAGACTGTGGCAGAAGGATTGCCAGTTACAGACCAACCTGGATAACTTACTAAGACCCTGTCTCAACACTTGAAAGAAATTTAAAGGGCTGGGGATATAGCTTGGTGCTGGAGAACTTTCCCAGTGTGTACGAGCCCCTGGGCTCAACATTCAAGACCACAAAGAAAAATTTTTAAAAATCATCAATCTGTCACTTGATCTATAGTTTATTAAAAAGAAATTCTTAGTATGATCATAGTCATCAATATTTTCCTTTATAATCTGTGCTATTTGAGTATTTTTTAAAACTTTCCCAAAATGTTCACATTTACACACACATACACAGTTTCCATCTTCTCAGTACCATAGTCCTACCTTTCACATTTAGTTCCACATTTGCAGTTTATTTTTATATATAATAATAGAGAGCTGAATTATTTTTTTCCAAAGGTAACCCAGTTCTCCAAATCTGACCAATGAACAAACCATCCTTCTCCTTGGACATGTATACCTCTTTTCTCATTAAAGAATTGTTGACAGACAGGAGTTATTTTTCCTACTTTTAAATTAGTATATGCTTGTGATATGCAATAATTGCATGCATCTTGGGGAATTGGTGCATATACATAGAGCATCTTAAACCTTTTCATTTCCCTTTCCCCTCCTCTCTTCCCTTCCGCAGGCCCCTTCCCATCTCCACAAAGTCAAACTCCCTGTTTCCTATCATCTCTCCTTTATTTTGTTCTTTAAATTATTAATATTTTTTAGTTTCTCGTATAAGAAAAAGCACACAATATTTAACCTTCTCTGTCCGATTTATTTCACTGAGCATTATGGTCTAATTTTCCTAAAAATGTGTCAGATTTATCTTTCATGTCTGAGTACTATTTTTTCCTAAAAATGTGTCAGATTTATCCTTCATGTCTGAGTACCACTTCATTTTGTCCTTATACCACTTATGCATCCATCTGTTGATGGACATCTAGGCCAGTTCCAAGATTTGGCTACTGTGAGCTGTACCTCTATAAACATGGGTATAGCATATGTATATAGTGTGCATAGATCACTGCACAGGAGTTATTTCTGCAATCTGTTTTCTCTGACTGCAGAGCTGGTCCTAAAACAGCAGCACATCTTTACAGTTGTGTAGCATTTGTAGCATGTCCATAGTAGACACTAGGGTAAATCCTCTGTTTGCTCTTTTTAAAGACTGTTTTAGGAAGTGAAAGACCTTTCTTTCACACATATTTTAGAATACATGTTTTAGGCCAGTCCCCAAATTCTATAGTACATTCTTGCTGAAGAATTGCATGTATGGCTCAATTTGAGGAGAATTTGTATTTTCAATGTTAAGTGTTAAGCATGGTTCACCTCTTCATTACCTAAGTCGTATAATAACCTTTTAAATGTGATTGCATTTTTGTCCTTTCTAAATAGCTGTATGGGCAGTTATTCATTTTTCTTGCATGTAATCTATTCTTGGTCATTTCTGCCAGAGATTTGCTTTCCAGAGACAAGGTTTTTAGTTTGGTTAATTATCTCTGCTGTCACTGTCCTCATATTTATTATTTTATTTTATATTATTTGTACCTTATAATTCTGTTGGTCATTTTCTAAACCTCTAAGTTGGGTGCTTGGCTCATTTGTGTTCAATCTTTTTTTACTGGATGACAAATGTATTGTTCAACGATATAAATTTTCCTCAAGGTTCATGTTAGCTCTGTCCTCCACATTTCAACTTCTAGTGCTTCCATTATTGTTCACTATATTTTGTATTTTTATGTATATTTCTCTTTAAATAGAGATTTTTCTGGAGAGATGGGAATTTTTGTAAGCTCTGCCTCCATGGTTGCAGTTTTGAGTTACTATAGTTAAAACTCTTATTTTCCAAGTGCCTTTTAGCACTTCGAAATAGTATTTTTTTTAATTTTAAGAAATAAATGAAGGAATGCATATTAACAAACAGACACCCATTTACAAAATAGCATAAGGACAATATAAACACCTGCCCCTCAAGGCATTGCGGGTGTGGCTGCTGTGTCACATCTGCATCACTAGGCGGCAGATAGAATCGAGGCTATGTCTATGCTCAGTGTTCTGACCCGTGGACGCCTGAATGATTAGTAGCCTGACACGGACAGAGCCACTGCAGGGTGCCATGTGCTTGCCAGCCACCTGGAGCCTGGTGAGTGAGGCCACCTTCTGCTGATGATCCTCAGTCACCTGAGGGTCTTGCAGTCTCGCGGCAAGAGACGAGATATTTCACTGCCTGCGGGGAGGGGATTTGTTAGGTTGCCTCCTTGAAAACCATAGAAAGTTGTGTCTCCCCTCTTTTTGAGACAGGGTCTCACTATGTAGCTCAGATTGGCCTTAAATTCATGGTAGTCCCACCTCAGCCTCCTGAGTGCTGGGATTACAGGCCTACACTGCCATGCCTGGCTAGATGCATGGTCAAAACCTAACAGTTGTACCAGCTTTCAAGGTGCGAGGATGCGAAGAAGCAGCTTTTTAAAATCCCAGGGCCTTATTCCCGATGCAGTAGCACACAGTAGTCCCAGAACTGGGTAGCTGAGGCAGAAGGAGATCACAAGCCCAAACCCAGCCTAGACAATTTAGACCTTGTCTCAAATTTTAAAATACCACTGGGGTTCGCTTCATGCCTCATAGGCCCCCGGAGGGAGGACCTCCAGCGCATGGGGAGCACTGGTCTTCCGACTAGCTCGCTTCGAAGGGAGGGCCTCCAGCGGACAGGCTGGCCCTCAGGCCAGCAACCACAGCTTAATTGAGAACTACCATGACACCAAGAAACAATGACACAACTGGCCCACCATGGACCAGCTGCAGATGCCCACCCACGGAAGTGTGTGAACCATTCAAACATGGAGAAACCCCTGGGAATACGTGCCATACAAAGGGCCACTCTTGCTCCTGCCATTGA
>NW_004955413.1:1270070-1271625 GCF_000276665.1 Chinchilla lanigera | reverse complement strand
CTTGCATTCCTCTAGGGCTGTGGATTTAGCTCAGTGGCAAAAGCGCCTGCCTGGGAAGTGCAACGTCATGAGTTCCGTTCCCAGTACCGGAGAAAAAAAAAAAAAAAAAAAAAAAAAAAAAAAAAAAAAAAAAACCACTTGCATTCCTCTAGTAGCCAGAAATAGTGAGCATCATTTCATATATTTATTCGCCACTTGTACTTCTTCTGAGAAGTGTCCATTTGTTTCACTTGTCCATTTTTTGATTGGGTTCATTTTGGGAGGTATAATTTTTTTGAGTTTTTTATAAACTTTAGATATTAGTCTTGTATCTGAGGAGTAGCTGGAAAACAATTTTCCCATTCCTTGGTTTTTCTCTTCACCTTGTTGTTTGTTTCCTTTGCTTGGAGAAGCTTTTTAATTTGATATAAGCCCATATGTTGATTGTTGCTGTTATTTCTTGTGTAATTGGGGTTCTGTTCAAAAAGTCCCATGCCTATGTGTTCCAGAATTTTACCAGTTTTGCCTTCCAGCAGATGAAGTATTTTTGTTTTAATATGCAGCTCTTTCATCTGTATCCATTTTGATTTTATTTTAGCACACGGTAATACAAATGAATCTTATTTAATCTTCTGCGTGTGTGCAACTAGTTTTACCAACAAAATTTGTTAAACACTGTCTTTCCTCCAGGGTCTGTTTTTGGCCCCTTTGTCAAAGATCAGATCATATGTGCCTGGGTTTTTTTCTGCATCCACTGTTCTGTTCCATTGATCTTCATGTCTGTTTTTGTTGCCAGTACCATAGTGTTTTTATGCCTGCAGCTTTATAATATGACTTGAAATCTGGGATTGTGATGCCCCCTACTTTGCTCTTATTACCCAAGATTGCTTTGACTATGTTGGGTCTCTTCTAGTTCCATATAAATATGGGAATTTTCCTCTAGATCTGAGACATAGGTAGATGATAGGTTGGTAGATAGATAGATAGATAAATATCAGTAGTTTGGGAAGCATGGTCATTTTGACAGTATTGGTTTTGACCATTTCATCTATGAACAGGAGACATTTTTTATTTTCTGATGTCCACTTTGATCTCCTTTTTTTTTTTTTTTTAGAGTACTATAGTTTTCATTATAACAATCTCTCAGTTCTTTGGTTAGGTTAATTTCTAGGTATTTAAGTTTTCTTGATGATGTTGTGAATACTATAATTTTCCTCATTTCTTTCTTTTTTTCATTTCTCATTCCATTGATTTTATTTATATTATTTTTATTTTAAAAATAAAAGGAGGAAAACATTAACAGAAGGACAACAATTTACAAAATAGCAAAAGAACAGTACAGACAGTACACAGTTACAAACAAAGTGGTAGGAAATTAATGCTTGTTGTATTACATATTGATATCTTCAAAGTGGTTTCTCATGAAAACAAATAGAGACATGCAATATTGATCAATCAAGGACTCATTAACTGTTTCTTTCAGCAAAGAATTAGAAGACAGTAGATCAACTATGTTAACTATCCTGTATATACATACATACAAAATTTCTCCTTCATTGCCTTTTCTTTTCCCACA
>NW_004955413.1:1267151-1269970 GCF_000276665.1 Chinchilla lanigera | reverse complement strand
TAATCTCCTACCTCTTTTGTCTGTAACTCGCTATTATTTGTCTATTTGTTTTCCTGAGAAACTATCTTGTAGATAACAATATGTAAAACAATAACCATTGATAATTTCCTACCACTTTGTCTGTAATTTGGTAAGCCCCCCTATTATTATGTTATCCTTCTTTTACTCTTTAAAATAAAAAAAAGAACAATATAAACAAAACAGAGTTACAGACAAAGTTGTAGGAAATTAACCATGGTTATTGTATTACGTATTGATGTCTTCAAAGTGGTTTCTCAAGAAAACAAATAGAGACATACAAGACTGATCAAACAAGTAATCATTAACTGTGGCTTTCTGTAGAGCAATAGAAGAGAGTAGTACAACTATGTTAGCTATCCTGTATATACCTACTTACATAATTTCCCCTTCTTTCCCTTTTCTTTTCCCACACCCCAATTGCCTTTCACTTTTGAGCATTTTCCTTTTGTTTCACAATGTCTATCATACCACCTAGTTTTTATTCACTCTTTCAGGTTTTACACTAGTGAGACAATACAATTCTTATACATGCAGGTCTGATTTATTTCACTTATGAGAATGGTCACTAGTTGTGACCATTTACCTATAAAAGCCTCTAGTTTATCTTTCTTTATAGTTGAGTAATATTCCATTATATAAAAGTATCACAATTTTTTTATTCAATCCTCAGTGGATGGGCATTTAGGCAGCTTCCACAGTTTAGCAATTACAGATTGTGCTGCTAGGAACATGGGTGCACATATATCACTGTGATATGACGCTTTCAGATCCTCTGGGAAAATAACCATAAGGGGAATAGCAGGGTTGAATGGGACCTCTAGACCTAGTTTGCTGAGGAGTCTTCAAACTCTTCTCCACTGCTGGTGGGAATGCAGACTGGTGAAACCACTGTGAAATAGTATTTTGGTTTCTTCTTCAAACCAGTGTTCCTGTTGAGAAAGTACATGTTAATTTGATTCTTGTTTTTTTGTATGTGAATTGTCTGCCTTCTCTCTCTGAAAGTTTTATGTTCTTAAATTTCACCATAGATATGTCTATTAGAGTCGGTGTTTTGCTTTTGTTTTTGTTCTTTAAATTTTTACCTACATCATCCAGCATTCTATGACTCTCACAATTTGAAGTCTTGTATTTATTCTTAGTTCTGGAAAATCTCCATGAATATGCATTTTTTCTCTTTTTCTCTTCTTCTGCGATATCTGTTACAGATCTCAACATCCTCCTTCTTCCATGTCCCCATCTCGGCTTCTCCTCACCCATCTTCACTGTTCCTGAACCCTATCTTCAAGTCCCTTGAGTCCCTTCTCAAGTGCAGCTTCTCTTTTATTCCACTCATCTGCCGAATGAAGCACAGAATTCATAGGTTTTTATCACTTGTTTCTGCCTCAGGCTTACAACGTGCTGTCATATTTCCCAGAAGATATTTATAGTGTCTGTTTTAAATTACTTTTCAGTTAATACATTGAATCCACTCCACCCAGCACAATTTGTTCATTTGGGTAAACATTTCCCCTAATGATTATTCTCTTCAGATATACTGATGATTTCCCCTGAAAAATTTATACGTTTTAAGACCAGCAGCAACAGTACTTACTAAGGCAAGTGTTAGGCAACAGGAGGAGCATAACGCTGGTCTCTGGCTGTGTCCTTGACAGTGAGCTGGTGTGCGGTGAGGGTTAAACTATCCTTCCCACCCCAGCGGGGACCCTCCAGAGCTACTCCATTGGGCCTTCTCCTTCCTGAGCTGCTCCTTCCCTTGGTTGTGAGAGCTGAGCTCCACTGCCTTCCTACCCTCCCACATGCCCCAGCTCTGTGCTGGTACCAACTTCCTCCCCTGGCTGCCTTTGGGCAGAGTCTGCAGTATGTCTGCCTACTACACTGCAGGGGCCACACTCTCATCTGGAGCCACACAAGGAGAGTCTATGTCCTGTCTGGAAGTCCTCTCCTTCCCTCAGCCTGTGCCAATTGATCTGCACTTACCTCCTTCCTACCTGCCAATTCCCACTTCTCCAGCTGAGATCAAATTTACTAGGCTTCTGGGGCCCAAACCTTCCTCTTGAACACTCAGTCTGGTTTTGTGCTGGCTGACCATTTCTTCTGGAAGTTGGATGGTGCCTTCCACCTGTTGATTCAGGGTTCTTGCTCTATTTTTTATTTACTTAGTTTTAGCATGTAAATACATGGATGTTTTTTTATTTGTAGATATTTGCAATACACCATGGTTACATTCATCTTAGGGAGTTAGTATATGTACATAACTTATCTTAATTCTTCCCCTCTCCTCCTCCCCTCCCTCCATCTTTAGATCCTATTCCATCTGCAAAAGATTATCTCCGTGATTCCTATTATCTATCTTTTATTTTGCTCTTTAAATTATTTATACTCTAAGTTTCTCATGTAAAAGAAAGGATGAATCCTTAAGCTTGTGTGTCTGACTTATATAATGTGATATTATGGTTTCTAGGTGCATCTATTTTCCTACAAAAGACTCATACTTTTCCTTTATGGCAGAGTAGTACTCCATTGAGTACTACCACATTTTCTTCATCCTATCATATTATGATGGATAGATAGGTTTCTTTCAAGATTTAACCGGTATGAGTTGTGCATCTATAAACATGGGTATGTGTGTATTACTGTCATATTATGACTTTAATATTTTTGGGAAGATATCTGGAAATGGAATAGCTGGATTGAATGGAATTTCTAGTTTTATTGGTTTTTTGAAGGACTCACTGTATTGATTATCACAGTGGTTGCACTAATTTACATTCTCACCAAAAGCAGAGAGGGTTTTTTTT
>NW_004955413.1:1240098-1265420 GCF_000276665.1 Chinchilla lanigera | reverse complement strand
CAGGTTTTACACTAGTGAGACAATACTGTGCTTGCACATGCATGTCTGATTTATTTCACTTATGGGTATGGTCTCTAGTTGTGACCCTTTACCTACAAAAGCCTCGAGTTTATCTTTCCTTATAACTGTGTAATATTCCATTATATAAAAGTAGCACAATTTTTTTTATCCAGTCCTCAGTGGATGGACATTTGGGTTTCTTCCACAATTTAGCAATTACAAATTGTGCTGCTATGAACATAAGTGCACATATATCACTGTGATATGATCTTTTAGATCTTCTGGGAAAATACCCAGAAGGGGAATAGCTGGGTTGAACGGGACCTCTAGTCCTAGTCTGATGAGGAATCTCCAAACTGAATTCCACAGTGGTTTCACCTGTCTGCATTCCCACCAGCAGTGGAGAAGAGTTCCTATTTCTCCACAGCCTCACCAGCATTTGTTATTGGTTGATTTCTTAATACTAGCCATTCTCACTGGGGTGAGGTGGAATCTTAGTGTTGTTTTAATTTGCATATCTCAAATGACTAAGAATGTTGAACATTTTCTCATGTATTTATTTGCCATTTGTATTTCTTTATCTGAGAATTGTGTATTCATCTTAGCTGTCCATTTTTGGATTGGGTCTTTGAATTTGGGGAGTGGGCCTATGTTTTTAATTCTTTATATGTTCTACATTCCCGTAGTGTAGTGGTTACCACGTTTGCCTCATTTATTTCTTCATGGGTTCATTATTGGTTCATAAGAATGCTGTTGATTTTTGTGTGTTGATGTTGTATTCTGCTATGTTACTTAATTTAGTTATTAGCTCTAGGAATCTTTGGGTGGAATTTTTAAGGTTTTCTACATAAAGGATCATGTCATCTGCAAATTAGGATAGGAGACTTCTTCTTTTCCTGCATGTATCCTTTTTCTTTCTTTTTCTTTCCTGGCTAATGTCTCAAGTAGTATATTGAATAGGAGTGGTGATAGTGGACATCCTTGTCTTGTTCCTAATTTAGAAGGACATCTTCAGCTTTTCCTGATTTAACATGACGTTAGTAGTAGGTTTGTCCTAATTGACTTTTACTAGATTGAGATGGGGCCTTCTACACCTGTTTTCTTCAGGTTTTTTTGTTGTTGTTGTTGTTTTGGTTTTGGTTTTGGTTTTTCTCCGGTACCGGGAACCGAACTCATGACCTTGCGCTTGCCAGGCAGGTGCTTTTGCCGCTGAGCTAAATCCCCAGCCCTCTTCAGGTTTTTATAAGGCTCTCTCTTTAGCCCCTCCATTTATCCCATACCTCCTTTTCTTGGCTCACAGTTTGAAGAGTTCCCCCCTTGCTGTTGTCCCTATTTGGCCATCTTTGATTTCCTTCTGCTCTGATTTAATCCTTGCTTCATGTGTCAGACCCAAGTAGCTGCACTTCTTCTAAAAAATAGACATGTGCACTTTCCTGGAGCTGGGGACCAATGATGAGCACCTAGCATGGGATGCCTGCTAGGCACTACAGCCTGTGAATCTTCTCAAAAGCCCCTTCTCTTCTTTTCTGTTACTGTCTCTGACCCCCACAGTCTCCTGACTAGTATCCTTCTTACAGTATGCTAGGTGACAGAATCCCAGTCCCCACACATGGTAGCAGAATGCATGCTGCGAGTCTTCTATTTGCAATTTCTTCAAGACATTAAGGGAAGCCAAGGGAAAGCCAGGAGCTTATTGACAGCAAGGCAAGTGGTAAGGAGTCCTGTCAGACTGCAGCTTCATCCCTTCCTTCCCTTCATCCCACTACATCCAGCCCTTGCCCCCTCTGACCTAGACCTCTGCTGATACCCTGAAGATGTCACATTCTCTCACAACACTTCTAGTGGCATGATACCCACAGGCTTCAAGAGAAACATCAGTCTTCTTCAGACTTGCAGCCTAGGACCAATTCCTCTACCTGTGAGTAAGAATCCCACATCTTTCGTGCCCTCACTTCCAGTTGAGAATCTCCTTTCCATGTGTGATGCTGGCTACAAGCCCAGGCATATCCTCTGTCTCCGGGTCCCTTCCCAAGTTAGGGTGCATCCCCAGTCCTCAGCTAGATCCCAAGTACTCCCAGGTCCACTTTCCCTTGCAAGACAAGATACTTGGAAGAGGCACAGGCACTCTTGTCTCTTGCCCACCTCTTCCTCTCATGCGGCCCTCTTAGGTCGCCCCTCTCTCATGCACTCCATCACTGCTGTCAACAAGGCTCCATCCTTTCAAATCTAAACCCCTGCTACAAGGCCCCAGATAGTCTTGCTGCCTCCAGCTCACTTTCCCCATCCTCTCTCTGACGTATGCAAAAGGATACTCCTAGACCAAAATTGATATCACTCTTCTGTTTAAGGCTCCCTGTTTACTTCAAAATCAGCTGTAAATTCCTTAGCAAGAGACATGGGTCCCTCTAGGATCTGGTCCCCTTCCATCTCCACAGCCCCAAGTTTCATTCCAGCTGCATCCAGGATGACTTCCCGACCTGATCCCTGTGCTCCAAGAGACCTGAACTCACTGTTGTTCAGTACTTTACATGCTGCATCGTCTTGCTGCCCCACTAAGGTAGAAACTCCTGTTCACTTTTTTTTGCTTTTCTGTTTCCACAGCTATCATGGTCCCTGGGACTTGGGGCTCCATAAGGTCAGGTGGATGAATGAATGGATGTGTGAATGTTCTTCTTTGTGAGTCAGACTCTGCCCCAAATGTATGATATTATGTTTAGGTCTTGGCTCCATAATGGAAATGTTTAGATAATGAAACAGTACAACTAAATGACTTTAAATTATATCACTTGACAAATTTAGAATGGGTAGGAGAATAGGGTAAGGGAAAGGGACCTACTATTTATGGGTAGCTACTTATGGCTCCTTAGTAGGCATTTTTAAAATGTTATCTGTGACATTTAATCTTGATTATCAACTTCATTGCATTGAGAGATGCTGTATTCGTCACTTTACAGTCCCTGGACATAATCCTAAACATCTACAATTTAAAGAAGGAGATGTTTATTTTGGCTTATACTCCATGATTGTCTTCCTCCAAGGTAGAAAAGGAATGATGTAAAGGGACACAGTGGAGGAAAGGTGCTCAGCCTGTGGCAGCTAAGAAGCAGAGAAAAAAGTGTAGAGCCAGGACAAGAATGCCCCCTTCCAGGTCCTGCCTCCAATGACCCACTTCCCACCAGGCCCCACCTCCTAGCAGCACATTCAGTTATGAACTTGTCACTGGAGGAATCCACTGGTGAGTATAGCACAGCACCCCCATAATCCATTCCCTCTCCAAACACATGAGCCTTGGGGGAGACATTTAGATCTAAACCATAACAGATGCCGGGGACATTAATAAAGCGCACTTCTGCGTGTGTCTGCAAGGATATTTCCAGAGATGACTGGTGTGTTGGCTAGTGAACTGAGAAAGGAAAGGCCGGGGATATAGCACAGTGGCATAAGCGCTTGCCTGGAAAGCCTGACGTCATGAGTTCAATTCCCAGTACAAAAAAAAAAAGAACTGGGAAGGGAAGACCAGCCCTGATTGTGGGCAGCACCATCTAATGAACTTGCTGCGATAAAACAAAAAAGGGAAAGGAATAGGGAACCTGCCTGTGCTAGCAAAGTTGATTCTGACTGAACAGGTACATCTTCTGTCGTTACCTGAGTGCCTCAGACTCCAGCTTCCTCTGTCTTTCACTGCAGACTCGTGCCAGTGACTCTCTAGGAAGCTTACAGGCCTTCGCCTCAGCCTGAAGCTGCATTTGTGCTCTTTTATTTTGAAGCTTCCAGCTCCCTGGACTGAGCAGCCACTGGAGGCTCTGGCTCTCCACTGTGCAGATGGCCATGGTGAACTCTCTCACCTTTGATGCTAGAGAACCCTAACCCATACTTTATCTCATTACACCACCACAAGTGCACTCTGGAATCAATATTTTCTGCATTCTCTAGATCTAGAATTAAGGCATAGAAAACTTAGTTT
Source organism: Chinchilla lanigera (assembly GCF_000276665.1). NCBI lineage: Eukaryota > Metazoa > Chordata > Mammalia > Rodentia > Chinchillidae > Chinchilla > Chinchilla lanigera. Next base: position 1,261,456 of record NW_004955413.1, on the reverse strand, counting down.
GGCTGACACTGCACAACTAAGTGGTGAAGCTCAAATGGAAGCACTGGTCTCTGCTGGATTTCAAGACTCTTTCTAGCACCTTAGGTCAAAGGACTGTCCCGGTAGGATACGCAGGATGAAAGGTGAAGGAGAAGGAGGCAGACGGGCCAGTGGGAAGACTACTGAACTGGTCCTGATGAGAGTCCAGAAACATCAGCATGGTAATGGTAGTGGGCATATGGAGACAGACACAGCAACACCCTGCTCAGTATCCACTTGGATGTGCAGGTGAGGAAGGAAGGGTAAAGGTGACTTCTGGGGCACCTGGATGTTCACAGGTGTCATTTCAGAGAGATTTGTTTTCCTGAACTCTAGAGGGATATGACAGGGAGTCAGTGTTCTTGTGTCTATGAGGAAGAACTCTGTAGCCAGGGTGAAAGGGGGTGCCACAGAGTGGAGGTGAGACAGCCCAGAGGGCACAGCAGCACACAAGGACTGATGATGTGGGGAAACAAACAACCCTCAACAGGTGTGTACCTCCCACAAGCCCATGGTCTAATTCACTAAAATAGCCATTATATGGGCACCAAAAGTAATGCATGCTCTTTGGCTTCCCCAACGGGTGCACATAGGTGATAAAAATGAGTTCGAGTGCCCTTTAAGAGGGTGAGCTTCAAGCTGAGCTACCTGCTGGCAGGCAAATCTGTCCATGACTTGCCCCCCACAGCCTCAGTGTGTCTGCACTAACATCTGCTGCCAGGCTTTGTATTGTTCAGCTTTCTGCTTGGAAGAAAAACATAAGCTTTCATACTGACTTCCTCATCACCTATTCCTTTATTTATTTATTTTTTTTTTTGGTGTTTTTTCCAGTACTGGGAATGCTCATCACCTATTTCAATAGCAAATGCTCTAGTCTCCCTATGGGCCCAAACCTCAGAAGCCCAGAATCACAGTTTGATACTCAGAGGCTTTTGTGGGAAACAGACATCAACCAAAGGAAAGCCACGGTTGTGGGGTGAGCTCAAGTCTCAGCTCCTCCTTTTACAAATGAGTCAAGTGATGCCCAAAAAACTGAAGGGAATGCAAGCTACTTCCTAACTCCAGTGGTCATATGCCACTTCCAGTGCCCCAGCTCAGACCTCATCTCCTCCCTGCAGACCTATTGCCCTCAAGAGCAGAGGCTGCCCTGCAGGCTTCCCGTTGACATCGCACTGTGGTTCAGAGACTGCTCCCTGCAGAGGCAGAGGACCTCACATCTCCTGCAAGACATCCTCCACCTTGGTCCCTAGTTACTTCCCTCAGTTCTCCATGAGGCTAATGGCTCTGCTTTTACATCAATCAGCAACTTGTTCTTCCAAAAAATATTTGCTAATGCTTGAATTAAATATTGTGTCTTCCAAGTACCCCTTTCCTAGAGAAGTAGCTCTGGGGAGTAGGTGCTAGGGATGAGGGCTAAGGAGCAAAGCCTTCTGTCCCCAGCAGCCCATTTCAGGCTCTTGGGCCAGGATGTCTTTGGCAGTGCCAGAAACCATGGCCCCATGGCAATGGGGGGAGGGAAACACCACAACCCATACAGGCAGCGCAGACTTGGTGATGTGAGCAGCTGGCAGGGCTGGTCCCACACTGGCTGCAGAATTTGCCTCCATTATGAGGACCAAGGAGCCAAACAAGCAGATGTGAGCTGCTGGATCCCTCCCTGGGGTGGGGGTGGGGATGCAGAGCTGGAGAGCAAGTGAGTCTCTGCCCCTCAGGGAGAAAGATCCACCACTCAGTGTCTCTCTGTCCCTCCGGGCCCCCAGGTAGGGATGACACAGGAGCTGCCAGCCTTGTGCCCTGTCACCAAGAGGATGGTGCCGAAAATAGTTGCCCACTGCTAAGGCTGGTGGGCTACTGCAATGGACATGTGTCTTACCCCAGTTCTGTTGAAACAATTATGTTTTTAAGCTAAATTTAAGATATGGAGGAGGAAGTGTGGGAGGGCTCTCTATTGGTAAGCTAGAGAGGGTGCCTTACATTTTCCTTGTCCTTTACAAAGCACATTCACAATAGCTCAGCCTCACAATGGAATACCTAATATTTGGGAACATTACTGACTTGGTCGTTTTAGCTAGTATCCTTTACCTTTTTGTTTAAACATGTGTGCAGTAGGCACTATGATCCCAGTCCCAAGGTTTCATCCCCTAACACTCCTAGGCTTAGTCCAACTTCACTGTAGTTCTAAACATCCTGCTGTGTCCCACCATCCTCTGAAACAGGTGAATATTTGGGCCAAGACTAGGTTCCATCTCCTGGAATTAACTCTGGACAATTTAAGAACACAAATGGAACCTAACCAGGAGGGAAGCAGTGGCTTCCTGAACTGACCAGGCCCATAGAAGGAAGAAACCAAGTGCCTGCTACAGGGAGTCTGATCTGGACTTCTAGTGACCTCTCCACTTTCCACGGTCACTGTTATCCCCACCTCCTCTTCTGGAGTGAGTCCAGCTACGTCTGCACCTCCACATAACCCCCAGATGTGAAGACCCTGGCCTGAGCAGCTCACTCCTCACTGTGGGGTCAGCCACAGCTTGCTGGGGGAACACAAGATCTTCTCCCTGGAGGCTCACACAGCAGAAGTTCCCAGCTTAGGAACAGGGCTCCTACACTGTGCCACCAAAGCGGTCAGAAAGTGACCTGCACAGCAGGTTGGCTGTTATCCCCTTTTCATAGATGAGGTAATAGAAAAGCTTCACAATCTTATTATATTAAGTGACACACTCCATGTCCTAAGAGTCATAAGAAATGCCACACACCTGAAGAGTTGCTGTGTTTTGCTCCCCAAATCAGGACATACTCTCTGAAGAAAGTGAGCTTTGAATTTGCAGGCTTGCTTTGACAGAAACCACCTGCTTCCGAGCTCTTGACAGTGTATGCCAGGTTGAGAATGCTGCAAATACCCCCTAAGAAGGGCTACTTCCATGCAGACACATGGCCAGCATAGCCAGGCGCCTGGCCCCTCCCTCTGTCTCTCTCTCCCTCCTCATTCCTGGGACATTTCTCTTGCTTCCCCAGCCCCATCACCCAAGCACACAGAGCACAGTGAGGTCAGGGGACCAACTTCCTTCAGGCTGGAGACTATTGTGTGAGGCAGAGCAAGGGACAGGATTGGAGAGGGAGGTAAGGGCCTCATGATAAACTGCCTGGGCTTTATCTAACCAAGAGGCTATGGGGAGCCTTGGAAGGTTCCCAGCAAGAGACTGACTTGGTTAGGCCTTAGGAAGTAGGAGAGTGGGCAGAAGAGAAGGACGAAGCTGTCATGGCAAACAGGTGTCACAGCAGGCGCAGAGAACAGTGAGGGAGTTGGACCTTAGACAGATGGGATTCAGGGCCTTACAGGGTGGGGAAGCGCAGGCACGGCAGGGATGTCAAGGTGTCTGGACAATGGAAAGGTCACCATGGCTGTCTCCAGGAGAGAGGACTCTGGCAAGTAAAGGGGAAGAAGTAGGTGGTGTCAGAGTTGGGGGCTCTGGAAGGTCGGGAAGTGGTTTGTCAGCCTTCTATTACAGTACCAAAATACTGCAGATAATTAATTTATAAGGATAAAATGGTTTATTTGACTTTAGTTTTGCAGGTTCCAGTCCATGGCCAGTGACCCTTACTTTTTGGCCCTAGAGTCAGAAGACACATTATGGTGAGGAGTACATGGTACAGCAAAGCTGTACCTCTCAGGACAATGGAATAAAAATCAAGGTCATGCCCCAGTGACCTAAGTTTCTTTCATTAGGCCCCACTCTTAAAGGTACTACCACCTCCCCATAACCCCTTAGGCCTTCAACACATGGGGCTTAGATCAAAACTATAGCAGAAGCTGAAAGGTCAAATTCTGTCCCTTGATAGGTCAAGTTGTGTTGGTCCCCCATCTTATCCCCTCTGCTCCTCTAGTTGAAGGCTGTGTCCAATCAGCCCCAGCATCCCCCACCCAGTATTCAAAGGACAGTTAATTGAGTAAGGCAAAAGTTCCTTGCAGGTAACAGTACAATGCAAAAGGATCTGGAGTACCTGCTGGCTCTGCAGCATACTATCTTTGGCCTTGAGCAGACCTCCCTGGGTGTCAGCTTCCCGGCCATTGCTAACATCCCAGGGTTTCATGGGCAAAGATTTGGAGGTGAAGTGCTATGTAAATGTTGACTGCTAATAACAAACCATCCAGAAAACGTCTGTATATTGCCTGGGCAACCCAACAGCTTTAAAAATCTTAAGTGGCTCATGTTCTTCTGATTCATTACATTCTATGCATTTAACTTCCAGAACAAATTTAGCCCTCAAAATATCTTGGTACATTTTCTACCCACCTCTTAACATTTAAATCTGCCATCTTCCATGCCACTTCCCCATCTCTGCATCACCTGCTTCCCCAACACAACCTCATCCTTTTTCTCTTCAAGTGGCCACCCGGGCCCACCCACTCTCATTCCTCTGGAGGAGACCAGAGATGCTGTCTCACTGGTTCTGCTCCAGCCAAGGCCTGAGAGAGGAACCAGCGTGATGTGGAGGACCCATGAAGATGGAAAGAAAGGAGAAAGATGCAGAACAGGGCCAGAGTCAAAGAGAATGTTTAGAAAAAGAACCGGCATTCATTCCAAGCCATGCCGGTCACTGCCAGAGCACTGGCATCACCACTGTGAGGCAGGACCAGCCTGGGGTCTGATCTTCTCTGGACCCACTCTCAGTCCATTCCATTTTTCTTAGAGCAATAAAGGTCTCCAGCAACTCCAACATCTTAAACACAGTGTTTAGGATAGGCCATGAGGGCTGCTCAAGAAAGATCTGAAGAGCCTTTCCCAGAGTTTGTGGTGGGGAAATGGAGAGCTCAGAAATGTTTGGCTCTTCAGGCTTCCTGAGCCACAAGCTCCTGCATATTCACTGAGGCTTCTGTGGGAAATTCTTCCAAAACAGCAGGTTTGCCCACCCTGAAAGCTAAGAGGAGTGACAGGAAACAGTTATTGAACACTTGCTATGTGCCAGACACTGTTCCAAGTAGTTTCACATGAATTAATTCATTTAATCCTCACAACCACCCCACCAAAGTAGAAAGGATTTTTTTTCTTTATTTCTTGGGAGGGGAAATCTAAGTACAAAGCAGGTAAATAACTGCTCTCGAGTCCTCAAGGTAGCAGCAGCAGTGCAGCCGGGATTTGAATGCAGGAGGTGACAGTGGCCAGGGCCATTCTGAAGGTAAAGTGCAGAGAGGTTACGTTCAAGGCACAGCAGGTCAGGTCAGTGGGGATATTTGTCTCTATGCCCGTCTCGCCATCACCAGGCTGCTGTGCCATGCTCCTTCAGTGATGAACAGTGTAATTCTACGAGACTGGCTCAAGCAAAGCAGGAGTGGTGAAGTGGGGGGTCTGCTGCTGCTTGCTCCTGAATGTGGGGCATATTTAAAGCTGGGATCAAATTTCTAACCTTCCAAATTACCTTCCACTCTTCCAATAATATGTGAAGTGCACCCCACCCTGGATCCTCTTCCCTTCACTTTCACCAAGCATTTATATCACCAAAATGAACTGCCTCCCATGTCCTTTAAAAGCCACTTTCAAAGCCCTCAGAGTCCTTCTTCTTTTGTAAATAACAAGAGCCCTGACCTCTTCTTCAGTCTCCATATGTCCTTGAATTCACTTCTGCCGTGTGACTAGGTCATCTGAAAGTTAGCTCTTTGGAGCCTGGCCTCAGAGAAACTGCCCTCTGAGGATAAGGTTCCCTCTCTCAACCAAGCCCTGAGTTGCTGTCTGACATTTGCTTGTTTGCATCAGCCACTTCTAGTACAATATATTTCCAATCCTTCCCCCTTAAATAAACCTCAGTTCTACCAGAAAGAAATCAGCACATCACAAAATGTGTGAACTCCAAATCACTCCTTCAAACATCTTTATAAATCTCCTCAACTTCCCCATCCAATTGCACATCTCTGCTCAAGTACCTAATGGAAGCCATCAGAAACCCAAAGCTCTGGCATCAGATCAATATCCCTTGATATTCCTTGTCCCTTGATAAGGTTCCTCTTCCACAAAACTGAGTGTACCTTCCCCAAACCCTAAATACATCATTATTTGCATCATTATTTGCCTGCACAGTCTCACACTGTTTATTTTCTTCTCAAACCACGTTCCAGGTGTTGATTCATAAGGCTGGGCCAGGAGAAATGTGAAGAAATCTGTAGGTGTCCAATCTCTGCCCAGGCAGTCCCAGCCATGGAGTCTCCACCAGGAGGCTTGGTACTGTAGCCAAAGAAAATGCCAAGCATAGAGGATCCTTTCTGAAAGAGAGATGTAGACTCTATAGCTGAAGGAGTTAAGGGTTGGCGTTGGACCTGAGGGTGGGATAGGTTTCTGGGAGAAGAGAAATAGTAAGGATGCTCTTGAGAGGGGATTATGGAAGTAAATACAAACTTATCTAGATACAGTAAAGTACCTGGCATGGCAGGGAATGAGAAGAATGGGGCTGTGGGAGTTTAGAGGACTGGAGTGGAATCCAGACATGACTGGGAAGTGGGCTTACCTAGGAAGGTTGAGGAACCTTTGGAAGCTGAGCTACCAAGGTGTCCTGTAGACAGTGCCATCCCTTCTGGAAGCCAGTGTCTCACCAACGAGATGGAAATAGAGCAAGTGGGCAGTGGCAGGGCCTCCCACCAACAGCCACTACCGGTAACACTCCCCAAAACCAGCAGACGCTTCTCTTTCTGCCCTAGCCCTGACCTGATCCTGGCCATGCAAGAAGCAATGGTGACTCCAATAGGCCACATTAACTCCATGAGTTCTTCTCGTGGGGATATAGCTCATTGGCACAACACCTGCCTGGCAAGTGCAAGGTCCTGAGTTTGATTCCTGGTTCAAAAAAAAAAAAAAAAAAACCAAGGTTCTGGAGAGAGTCCAATCCTGGAAACTGGAAGGCCTGGCCCCAACACCCACACTGCCACCACTAGAGAATAAGACAAGCCACATTGATTCATGAGCCTTCATGTGCTCAGTGACAAGGGCTTTGAATGAGATGTGCGGAGCCCTGCCTGGCTCTGAGACAATGCTGACGCTCTGTGCAGCTCCACCTTCCTTCTTCCACCCTTCCTGTGGTCCCATGGGAGAGCTTATTTTTTGGTTTTGAGGGTATCATTTTCCTTGGCTCCTTTTGCCTGCTGTTTTCTGGCAACTGTCTTTTTCCAAAATAGTGAGGTTTTAAATATGAGCCCTTCCAGAGCCTGAGGCAAGCATTGACTGGTATCACTTGCTCACTGAAATAAGGTGGCTTGCCCTTGGACCAGTTGATGGCCAAAAGCAAGCCCAAATCCTACAGAAGAAGACAGTGTCACCTGAAAGCTCTGATAGTCTCTATATTTTCTGAAACACGATGCTTGGCATTCAATGTTTGGCTTTTGAAGCCCGGGTGGAATAGCTGTGGCAGATGAATGCCCCATGGAATACAATGAGAGGCAAAAAGACACAGACATTATAACTGATGACATGGGGAGTTTGAGAGCTGTCAAAGAAGATGTGAGGTTGAGTTCTGGGGGAGAACTGCAGAAGAGGTCATGGGAGCTGTGTGTGTGTGTGTGCTTGTATGTGTATGTGGGTGTGTGTGCACACATATGTGCAGATCTGGGGAGTGACTCAGGGCCTTCACTGAGCGACAGCTCTAGCTTGGTAGAGGAAGGTCTTTTCTTTTTCTTTATTTTTTTTGAGACAGAGTCTTGCAGATTCACCAAATTGCCCAGATTAGGCTTAAACTTGTGATCTTCCTGCCTTAGCCTTCCAAAATTATGGGATTATAGGCAAACACTACTACCTACTGGATCAACACTTTTCTTTGGGGGTGTCTGAAAATTCTGTTAACAGAAAAAAGCTGAGGACACTTGCCTGAGCCAAGGGGCTCTGCCAGAGGCCTGAGAAGCCATCAGAGCTTCAGAGGTCTCATAAGGCTTACATGACAAAAACTAGCAACCTGAGGAGTTTTAGTAATACGGTTGACATCTGCCCTGATACATCTGCTAAATTCTACAACTTATAGGGCAGGGATATAAATGTCAAGCAGAAGATTTAGGGCAGCTTTTCAGTGCTGAGAAGGTAAGATTACAATTTGGGGCCTGCCAGGGAGAGGGGCCTCAGTGAACATTTGGGAGACTTGGCTGGAAATGTCTGGGTCAGCAGCCCAGCATGAAGAGCAGATGAGCCTTGCCAATCACAGCAGAGGTACAGCTCTGCTCAGCCCTGATCTGGGGGCCCAGGACACCAGACCCCACTCCAAGGCCTCACAGCAGGAAGGGTGAGCTCTCTCCACGCGGTGACCACAGCTTCTGCAGTCCATAAAAGCTCATTCATTATTTCCAGAATTCAATCCAAAGTTATAAAGCTTTCCAAGAAAATAAGCACCAGAAGACCAAGAGCTATGCTTAAAAACAAATTAAAGAAACAAACCTTCAATTATCCAGACACTGAGCAGGGCCATAAAATAAGTACATGATCTATGTGCTTAAGGAAAGAGAAGGAAAATGGTGAAAATAAATGAAGAGATAAAGAATTTTAACAGAACTAGAATCTATTTTTTAAGAAGAAACAAATAGAAATCTTAGACGTGAAAAATAGATGTTATGAGTTCAATATTTGTTATCTAGAAATCAAATAAAAGCAAATGCCAAAAACGTTGAAAAACCAACAAACTTAAAAGGATTCAAAACAGTAACACTAAGCCTACGTCTGACTTTGCACAGAGATAATGGAAGTCACAGACAGAGTTAAATAAAATCATCTCTTACCTAGAAATATACATATAGACCAGAATTAGCCCTCAAAAATGAAAGTGATATGAAGACATTTTCAGACAAAACAGAGCATTTGCTACCACTAGGTCTGCCTTAATGGCAAAAGAAAAAATGATCCCATTGGAAACACAGAAATGTAAGAAGGAAAGAAAAGTAACAAAAAAGGTAAAAACACAGAAAAATATAAACGAAGATGCACTGTACAAAACAAAATAACATTAATGTGCAAATTAAGATTTATATATAAATTTATATAAAATTAAAGTGCTTATCATACCACAGCAATATATGTGCACCCATGTTTATAAAAGCACCATTTGTAATAGCTAAATCTTGGAAACAGCACAAATTCCCATCAACTGATGAGTGAATAAAAAAGATGTTCTTTTACTCAATGGAGTACTAGTCAGCCATAAAGAAGGATAACCTTGAAACATTTATAGGTAAATGGATGGTAAGACCATACTCTTATAATACTCAGATATTATGTCCTACATTTGTCCATACTTGGACAAACATGTAAATATTGCATTATGTCTCTAAAAGTATAAACAAAAACCAAAATGCATAATAAATATTGTGAAAAAGGAAGAAATTGTTCAAAAGGAAAGGAAAATTATGGAAGGAGGAGAGGGAAAGGAAGGAAGGGAAAAGAAAAAAATGAGAAAAGAAGGATGAAATGAAAACAAAGCTTTGCAAATAAGGAGGGGAAGATGGGTTGAAGAGAGGGGAGGGGAATGGGCAAAAAGAGGAATCAAGATGTTTCATGTACAGGTACAAATTCTCTACAATGAATGTGATCATTATGTATATCTAAATGATACCAACAAACAATAATAATAAAAAATTTAAAAATTAAAGTGCTGAAAAAAAATTTAAAAATTAAATATGGCTGAATCATGCTTTTCATCTCCATTCCAAATAAGTTTGAGAGACAGAAAACAAAGTTTAAAATACTCTAAAATTAAAATTATTAGGGAGATGGTAAAAGCAAAAGTTTGTACTAGAGTGTAGTTGGCCAAGGATGCACATTTTCTAGAGTAATCACTAAAGAGCAGTGGAAGAGCACATATCATAAAAGTTAATATAAGCAGAAGTAAAGAATCAAAATATTTGCTTACTCAAATTGGAGGTAATAAAGGAGAGAAAAAGATATATACAACAAGCAGTTTATAAATAATCACAATAATTGCAATAAATAGAAATGGACTAAATACTAATTATACATTAAATGTTAATATTAGCTTTAGACTCTAAAAATGGATGTTGAATATCCAACTATATGCTGCTCACAAGAGATATCCTTTAAATACAAGGATTCAGAAAGATGAATATCTGTGGAAAAGATATCCAAAGACTAATCAAATGAAAACTGATGTGGATATGCAAATAGCAGAGATACTAGATTTTAAGGCAAACACATGACTGAAGATAGAGAGCTGTTTTATAAACTTAAAGTCATCAGTTCACCAGAAAACTATCACAATACTAAATCTATATGCATACAATCCATAGTTTCTAGATATTTAAAGCAAAAGCTGTGACAGAATTAAAAGGGAAAAAAACAAATCCATACTTACAGTGGGAAAATTTAATGCACCTCTCCCAATGACTGATAACAGACTCAATAAAATTAGTAAGGAAAGCAAGCTGAGCGATGAAGAAATGAACTAACTGATAAATATAGAGTACCTCATGATTTCCTTTACGCAGTGTTCAAATCTGGGCAAAATAATGTTCTTAGGAATCACAACAGAGGGGGAATAAAAGCACAAATGTTGAAAATGAGGGACTTCACATGATGGAAAATTTGGGGAGTATAAGTAATGTTAAATAATGTGCTATTTCTTGGCAATTCCTGGGTGGTAATTTGATGGGTGTATACACTTAGAAATGACTCATTAAGTTGTTACAATTGTTTATCTACATAACCTATAAAATAAAACCTTTATACATATATCAAAATGGGTAAATTTTGAAACTTGTGTTGGATGAAAACAGTATATTGCAGAAAGATAATTTTTTGAAAAATATAAAAATGCTATATATTTATATGAACATACATATATGTGCAGTAAAGTATAATTTACAAACAAAGAAGATAGGTGTAAACTTCAGAAAAAGGGTTACCTCTGTGGAGGTAGGGAAAGATGTGCAAAAGAGGCTTCAGCTGTACCTGGAATCTTTTATTTCTTAAAACGGTCTTAAGTAAATATGGCAAAATGTCAACACTTACTAGATCTGGCTGGAGGATATATAGGTATTTGTTATAATTTTCTACGTTAAACATTTCCTGATGTTTTTTAAGTTTTAAACATTGTAAATATGTTCTTATATCATCAGATATTCTAAAACAGCAACTGTAATGACCGTAGCTTTTTACCACTGTAAATAGTATGAAGATTTATTCTGGCTCATAGTGTCAGAGACTTCAGTCCATTGGTCATCTGGCCTCATTGCCTCAGTCCTGAAGAACAACATGGCAGAAAGACATCGGGGAGGAAAGTAGCTCACCTCAGGTAGCCTGGAATCAGAGAAAGAGAGAGTTCAAAAGAAGCAGAGAAGAGACAGACCCATTGTTAAGGCTTAGATCTAAAATGTCTCTCATGTGTGGAGGGGGTGATTGGGTCATGTGGGTACCATGCCCATCTGTGGATAATCCACAATAAATTCAGAGCTTTCTGTGCTGTAGGAGGTGGGGCTTGGTTGGAAGGAAGTTCAGGGAGGCTGTGACTGGGAAGGGTGCTCCTCCCTCCCTGGCTCCTCCCTTCTGTCTCTGCTTCTTGACCACATGATGTGAGCAGCTTTCCTCTGCGGTAGGCCCTTCCACATGCCATTTCTGCATTTGAGCCTGCCAACCACGGACTGCAACTTCTGAAGCTCTGAGCCAAAGTAATCCTCTCTTCCTTTAAATTGTGGGTGTCAGGTATTGTATCTCAGTAATGAGAAAATGACTAAAATACCCTTCAAAAGTATGCCCCTAGTGACCCACTTTCCCCAAGGAGGCCCCTCTTCCTAATAGCCCATTTATCTATGAACTCATCATGGGTTAATCTTTGATAAGCTCAGCACTGTCACAATCCAATCACATCTCCAGGCATCTCTAAGTCCAAACAAACTGACAGTCAAGATAAGCCATCACATACTGTTACCCATTAATCCTTATAAGAGAGTGGAGACCAAAACAGCTCTTTATCTGGCCCTGGAGTATAGTCAGATTCCCATACCTGAAGCTAGCCTGTTCCCATCCCGGAGCCCTTGTAGCTAATTTTTGTAGTGTGAATGCATAATGCAGCTTCTACCAGTGGGCCTGGAAGGAACAAATGAGAAGGGACAGGTAAGCTCATCTGAGGCTACATCAGTAGGCAACCTCCCAAGGGAGGGAGGGAGGAGGGACTGCTATCATCGCCCCAACCTCAATGTGAGAGAGCATGATTCCTGACCTTGACATATCCAAGGACATCATTTCAGATGCAGCTCTACTGTTCCCAGAGCTTTCTGTATATGGCAGGGTCACAAATTCCTGCTCCTTTCCACCATGTTATTTTAGTAAATGATAGCAAAGGAACACTGATTTTTTCTTCCCTGAATTCAAGTAAAAAGAAACTGAGCATTACAGTTACAACTTTCTTCTTCTACTCCGTTAGTTGCTAGTTTCTTATTTAACCCCTGAAAGTTTGAAAATGGGGGTTCTCTGAGACATTCCTTTTCCTTCTTCAGCTTCCCTGCTTCCCAACCTTATAAAGCATGCACTAGTTTAAGGGCTGCTTGCTTTCATTTGTGACTGTGGGTCCAGGAAATCCATGCATACTATCCAGGGAAAGTCATCCCAAGCCAAAGTCACATTGCTAAACCATGCACAGGCCTGCTGCATCTGACCCAGAAGTATGTTGAGAAACCTAGGAACACTTTCAGTCATCTTAGACTACACTGGAGTGAGAAGGTGATAGCAGGTATCTTAGTTATCCTTTTCTCATTGCTGAGACAAAATACCCAACACCCAAAGTTTAAGAATAAAGGTTTATTTACCTCACAGTTTGTGGAGATTTCAGTCCATAAGCAGCTGACTCCAAGGCAGGGTGGCGCATGGCAGAAGGGAAATTGTTTGTGGTGGCAGAAGACCGCAAAAGTAACCAAGAAAAGAAAGGGGGAGCAGACTCTTTCTGCCCCTTCTTTATATTGTATGCAGACTACCTGCCCTAGCACTCACACCCATAATCCCAGCAATGGACCATGAATCAATCACAACCACCTCTGAAAAGCTGACCTTCATGACCACACAATGCTTTGGGAGGGCCTCCAGATACAAACCATAATAGCAGGGAATAGCTACAGAGGCACAGGGTCGGGGCTCCAGCCCAAGGACAAGTTCACTCCTTCCAAGGAATGGCTGAAAGCTCCCAAACTGACAAGTACTGTCATCTCCATATACAAAGGGCCTCCCAAAGGCCATTCCCTACCCCAGCACCCTAGACAGACAGCCATATCTCTAGAACAGAATGGGCCAATGGCAGATATCTCAGTTGGCCCCTTTGTATTCTTCCTGTGTGTGGAGAAGTATAAGCCTCCTAAAGTCCTGTGATCCATCCCTGGCTTCCAGACTGGGCAGTAGTAGAGCTCCAGTCCATGTGGAGCAGAGCAGGGCACTTCTTCACTCTCTCTTAGCCTTCCCTAGCACAGAAGAGGTGATGACAATAAATCTCGTGGCTGATTGATTTTACATAAGGGCACATTGGTTGGATGAGCAGCATAACGCAGTCACAGTGGAGCTGGACATGTGTACTGGCCTGTTGGGATGCGCCTGAGTAAACTGCTAAGTCTTGCACTGTGCTGTGTCAGAGGGGAACTCCTAGAGACTGCTGTAAACAGATAGGCAGGTCACATCCTCTACCCACAGTAATATTTCTGGGTTTAGAGTTGACACCATAAAAGGTACTGCCTGCCCATATAAAGCACTGTTCTTGGCACTCCCTATGGCCTCACTGGCCACAAACCGGGACTGATTTAACGGCCAACCCCAGGATGCCAAACCCTGTCCCCAGAAATCCATACGCACCCCTAAAATACTGTGCTGGTTCCCCATTGCCTGTGCCACAAAACCCAAACTCCCCCTATGACATGCAAGTCACTGCCAGATCTGTCTAGTCTAATTCTGGCCTTCTCTCACCTTGAGCACCAAGGACACATGTATGCTTGGTCCTCTTCATTTGCTCTGCATCTCCTTGGCTCCACACTCTGGGCCTACTCTGTGTACAGTTAAATACGCTTTATCCTCTCTCTCATCTGCAGAAAACTCATTCTTTCAGGCCTATATGAAAAGGCTGCTGCTCTGTAATGTGCCTCATTTTTCAACTCAGAATTCCTCAGTCTTTCTCAGAGGTCACATGCATACTCCAATTCAGCTTGTTTTACTCTGGCTTGGTGTTTTCATGTGTTTACTCATCTACCAGACCTGTACAGAGACATCTGCTATGTTCCAGCCCCTAGGCACAGCTCCGTCCAGGCCTGGAGAGCTCAGGGTGGTGCCAGAGACTCACATGCCCATAGCTGCATTGCAGGACAATATGGGAATTAGAACATGCCCATCACCCACCAAAACCCTTCTGTGGCTTCCTGCTTTGTTTGGTGCAAAAGCCTACAAGACCTCACCCAGGTCTCCTCCAAACCCTTCCCCATCCTCCTGCCCTCACACTCTAGTCCCCTCCAACCTCCACACCTTCTTTATTCTCTTCACCATCCAGTGTACTTTTGTCCTGGGCATTTGCCCTGGCTGTTGCTTTGCCTGGAAAGCTCCACCCTGAATTAGTTGTGTGGCTTCCCCTTCACTTCTTTCTGGTCCTTTGTCAATGTTGTGCTATGGTTGGACATGTTCTAATGTGTCTTTCAAGGTTTCATGTGCTGGAAGGTTGATCCCAGTGTGGTGATGTTAAGAGGTACTGAGACCTTTAAGAGGTGGGACTCAATGAGAGGTCACTAAGTCTTTGGGGTGTGGCCTCAGGAAGCCACTGTGTAGTTCTCATCAGACCCCAGTCTCTTCAGGACCATGTCTTGCAATGCTCTCACCAGCACCGTGCTGCTTAGATTTTCAGCTTCCAGAACTGTGACCTAAGAGACTGAGAAGGGGGAAGTGAGTTGTGTCGTGTACACGCACCAGCTCCCCACCATGAATGTAATCACTGTGTGCTCCAGTGATAACAACCTTAAAAGCCAAAAAAATAACTCATAACAATCTTAAAAGCCAAAAAAATACCTGTAAGCTATATAAACCTCTTTTTAAATAAATTACCAAGCCTCAGGCATTTCACTGTGGTAACAGAAAATGTACTAACACTTTACCAGCCATCTATAGCTCTAATACTTGTATCCTAAGCATGTATTCCATCCCATACATTGTATATCTTAATTATTCATCATTAATTGTTTGCCCCTCCAGGGAACTGCAAACTCTATGTCAAAAAACATTTTTATCTGTCTCATACTATTCTGCATGGAGCAGCATCTGCCATGTCATAGGTGCTCACTAAAGATCTGTCAAGTAAATAAATCACAGAGATGTGAGCAAGGGCAAAGGCAGAAACTCAACCAACCTCCCTAAAGCTCACTCCCAGAGCCAGTCTCCCTAAAGCCCACTCCCAGAGCTCACATGCCAGAGAACATGGATCCAAAGTATGGCTTGTGTTTGTTGGCTTCTCCTGCAGGTATGATCAGAAAAACACTGAACTGGTGACATGGCCTGATCCATGGTTGCTCCTTCAACCCCAAACATGTACAAACCATCTGTTATACACCAAGGAAGCTGAAGGCCCCAGAGGCTCCAGGTGAATAAGATTGGCTTGCTCACCACCTTTGTGGAGTTTATAACTGATGAATACAAAGTGAACACACAGAAGGATTATAAATTCTAACAAGCACTAGAAATCCTGTCCAAATCACATTCTTTTGCAACTAAGAGGTGATTTTGTTTAGTGGGTAGGATGTGCTTTCAGAAACAACACTGTCCAATTACTGAATTCTACTCTTCATTAGATGTGACCTTGGGCAAGTAACTCATCTCTTCTGAGGTTTTGTTTCTTGCTGTATAAAACAGGAATCTTATTTGGGTTTTGTTTTTGGATATTCTTACTATGTTTTCTAGGCTGGACCCAAACTTGCAATCTTCTTGCCTTAGTCTTCTGAATAGGTAATAGTACAGTAAAGTACTACCAAGTCCAGCTATGACAGGTATCTCAATAGTACATACTTAATTATTTGAGTTTATGCAAGAATTAAGTAGATAATCCATAAATAGTATGGCAGAATAAAATGTCATTCAATGGCAACTGCTGTCAGGAGAAGGGCTTACCTGAGAGATCTAGTACAGCCCTGAGCCATGATGTATGAAGTCATTCCATCAGCTCACTGGTAGGTAAGCAGATGTTTCCTAATTGGTCTGAATTGTGTGATCAAACAGCAGCAGGGACAGCAGAAAGCAGCCAGAACTTTTCATTGCCTAAGCCTTGCTCTAATCAGCACAACATACTCCTTCCTGCCAGCTTGTGATGTTATTATTCCCTTGTGCAAAATAAGATCTGAGCTTGGTACAGATCCTATAATGAAGACCCATCATGCAGCGTGCTCAGCAACAAGCAGCAAGATCACAGGGCCTCCTGCGGCCAGAGCTGCAATTACTGTCCCCAAGCAATGGTGTCCTGACATCTCAGTATCCTCCCTGTTTCCCTAGTTTCCATTCCTGTCCACAAACATGAGATACTTTGGACACTAGACAGCCCCAAATGAGACCTCAGCTCTTGTCTAAACCTATAACTGAGCTGAGCTCTCAACTTCTGCCAGCCAGCAGCCCTTACAACCCAGCCATACCAACTCCCCACAGTCTGTGGCAAGATAGGTTCCTGGGCCCCCCAGGATCCACTCAATAGTTTCCGCAAGCCCTGCCTTTCCTTTGCTCTCATACTTTCCCTTCTTTTCTTTCAGAGATTCTACCTCTGCAGCAAACTCCCTGTGGCCACATAACTTTAAGGCACCCTTATTTTGCTTCTTGGGAGCACTACATGAGCAATGTTTCTCCACTGCTTAGCACAGTATGTCATGCTGTTGGTTATACAGTTGGTCTCTGCATCCATGGGTTCAGCATCTGTGGACTCAACCAACCATGAATCAAAAATATTCAAGAAAAAGTTACACTGTACTTAACACATTTGGGATTTTTTCCTTATCATTATTCCCTAAACCACATAGTATAGCATTACACTGTATTATGTATTATAAAATTCAACATTGTTTCTGGAAGTGTGATAAGTACCAAAAACAGTGAGTACCAATCCAATTGTTTTGGTTGGAAAGAGTAGCTTGTGCCTCAAGTACCAAAAAAAGGATGAGTACCAGACAAAAGTTTGAAGTCAAAATGCACTGAATACCAAATTTGATGAGCTAGAAAGCAATCGAGTACCAGAGTATAACTGCAATCTATACATGATTTAAAGTGTATGAGCTGATGTGTGCATAGGTTTAATGTAAATGCATTTTTATATAAGGTACTTGGGAATCCAAGAAGGCTTTGTTTTTAGATATTACCTGTATTATGGTTTGGATGAAAATATAATGCTCATGTGTTCAGCGGTGAGGTTTCTGGGAGGTAATTAGGTCAGGGGGCTGGATGGGCTACTAGGAGGCAGGGCCTGGTTAAAGGAAGAGGTCCCTGGGACACGCCTTTGAGGGGTGTATCTTCCCTTGGGTTCTTTCCCTTTCTGCTTCCTGGTCTCCATGAGGTAAGCAGCTTTTCTCTACTAAGCCCTTCAGTATAACAATGCTGCCTCAGAGCCAGCCAGTCATGGGCTGAACCATCGTAAAACTGTGAGCTTAAACCTCTCTTCTTTTAAGTTGTGAAGGCCAGGCACTTTGTCCCAGTAATGGAACAGTGACTAGCAGAATTTAGAAGGAGTTCCTTGTGAACACTGAGATATGACTGTTATTATGGTGTGTATCTAGATGTCTATCCAAAGCCTCATGTGCTCATAGGTGGGGCTTTTGGAAGCTGGCTGGATCTAGATATGTGATACTGGGTTAAGGGTTTGTGGTACTAAATTAGTCCAGGGGTTGGTTTAGCACAGCCCTAGGTGTGGACAATAGGAAGGCCCACCTCGGGTGTGGGTGACATCACCCAAAAAACTGGTAACCTGTATGGGATAAAAGGGATAGGGAGACTCACTGCTGCTCCTTCTTGTCTTCTGCCTGCTCTGCCATGGACTGTTTCTCCTCTATGATGCCCCTCTTCCATGCCACTCTGCCCTGGAGCCAATCAACTATGAACTGAAATCTCTACAAAGGGAACTAAAATAAATCTTTCCTCATTTAACTTTGGGTGTCAGATATGTCATCCCAACAATGAGAAAAGTAACTATTCCTTCCCACCTAAACAGCACCTCCTTAAAGGCTGACATGTTTCTTTTCGTTTTGTGCCCTCTGTATCTAGCACATGGTAGGGGGCTAATAAATTTTGATTATAGCGAACAAACCAATGACAGAAATAAGGAAGCAAGGGAAGGAAGGTGAGGAGGAGGGAGCAGCCACTGCCTTTAAAGGACAAATTTAAGAAAAGAAGAGCTGGGACAGGGCGGCAGAAGACTCAAGGGCTGTGGGCTTGGGTAAAGGTTAAACAAGAGCATAACCTGAGTCCACTGTAGCATAAAATCATGGAATCCAGAGTCTCCAAATCGGTGGGTCACCACCTGTGATCCAAGACAGTTCACTTACCATAGTATGATTCAAAGACAGAAGTTGGACTGAGTAAACCTATCCAGTACTAATATCACTGTTTTTAAAATCCAGTTCTTGAGTGGCAAATTTGACACAAGTAGAAAAATACACCCCTCATTTCTGGTTACCCCAAGTGCCACTCTGTGAGAACCCAGAAATGAGTTTACTGCAGTTGCTCTATGGATTTATGTAGTGGTCTTTCTTACACTTGAAAGGCCCAACACTGAATGTAATTGTGTCATTCACACTGGTCAGCAGTACAGGGTCTGGGTTCCTTGGGTCAAATCCAAACAGAATTTCATGGTCTAGGAAGGAGGTTGGGAAGGAGGGAGGGACACAGGAGAGATGGTGGGAGGACAAAAACATAATCTATTCACCATGTTTCAGGTAATAGAAGTAAATTGAGAGGCATCAAGCATTAGGGGGAAAAAGGTGTTTGAGGATAAGAAAGAACAAATTGAGAGATGAAATAAATTGTCCCTTATATAATCTGCATATCACATTTGTCTTGTCTTGCCTGGAGCAAAAGCAATGAGACACTCTCCCTCTCAATAGTGTCGTGTAGTAAGCAGTGAGAGCATATGCTTTAGAGACAGTCAGATGTGTATGGAAAAGCCAGTTCTGTCCCTTACTAGCAGTGGACACTGAGCTAGTGTCTTTATTTCTCTAAGACTCAGTTTCCTCAGTTAACAGTAGATCACATGTATGACGAAGGTCCCATAAGATGATATTGCCTGATGATATCATAACCATTCTGCCTTGTGTGAATATCCTGTGCTTTGTGCACACGAAGGTGAAATGTATTTCTCAGAATGTGCCCCTGTGACTGTGAACAGGTAACTCCAGTAACTACTTGATGGGATCATTGGGAGAATTTTAAAAATACACAGATCTCATCTGTAGCTGCTAAAGCTACTGGACAAAGAATAATGAGGAATGCCCACACAATCCGGAAATACCACCCCACAGATTACTTATTAATTACAAAGGAAATGGTAACTCTACATAGAAGAATCCTGGCAAACAGAACCTTAGCCAAGTGATAGTTGCATCATCAGTGAGGGACACCCTGGCATTCTGTGCCCCCTGATGTGATGAGCTCGGAACACAACATCCACCACTTTCTTGCCAACAATATTTAACGTGAATCTCTCCACGAGGAAGCATTACACAGATCCAAATTCAGGACACTTGGCAAAACAACTCACTTGGGCTCTTTGAAACAGCCAAAGTCAAGAAAAGAAAAAAAAGGTGGGAGGACCATTCTGGTTAAAGGAGACTAAAGAAGCTAGAAAAGTAAAGCCAATGTGTGATTCTTGATTAGATCCTGGATTGAAAGAAACAACAGTAAGGAAGGAAGGGAGGGAAAGGAGAGATGGAGTAAATGAGAAAATGGGGGAAAATTGAGCATGACTCGAGAAAATTGAGCAAAGTCCATGTGTGGGAAACCACCCCCATGTTAGCAGTGTTGAGCTTTAAGAGGTGATTTTGTCATTGGACTCTACCCTCATGAATGTGTTAGTGCTGCTGTCTAAAGCAGCTGCCTGATGAATAGATGAGTTCCCCCTCACCACCACCATCAACCTTTCCCCATAGAAAGACATAGCAAGAAGGTGTGCTTCACCTGATCTTGGACTTCCTGGACCATAGCAGTATGAGGAATAAATGTCTTTTCTCTATAAATTACTCACTGAGTTATATACCCATACTTGTGTAAATGCACAGTCATGTTAAGAGAGACAGCAAAAATGTGAAACTAGGTGTAACAAGCAACTAGTGAACTGGATGTTTTGTTGTATATTCCCACAACTTTCTGCATATTCTAAATGTTTTCAAAATAAAGATTTTGGGGAAGGATAATCCAGGTAAATTCTTGGTGTTTAATAAAGGATCAATAGATGCTATATGTGGTATACTGGTGATAATGATATTTTCCTGTGATGGAAATTACAAAAATCTGGAGATGCCCATCTCCTCCACATCTGCTTCTGACATGCCCTGGCAGGTGGCTCAAGACACTAACCCATTCTGGTGCTCAGTCTTCCCATCTATGAGCAAGAGAGATATTGGAACCATGTGTGGAACATCAAAGAGAAGAGCAGTAGTGAGAGAATGATAGGGATTACACACAAGATGAAGAAATCAAGTTCTTTACAGGGGTTGGGATGGATCCATCCACATCATTGTAACAATAATGGTGAAAGAATTTATTTGTATGAGCTCTACCTGGTTTATTTTTCTTTTATTAATCCTCTTTCAGACTGATGAAATTATTATCTCCTTGTGATTTTTAGGTGTCCTGTGAACCTTCAGAGGGAGACTAAGGCTAGTTTTAAAAGGACAGAAGAGAAGCTAGGCCCAAAGATGACAAAACAATTCTGAAAACTTTGAAGAAACGTCTTCTGTGCCACACACTTGGGATACACACACACAAAAGTAAGATCTTTTCTAAGCCTGGAAGGGTTCACAACATACCAAGAAAAAATTTTTAAAAGACACAACCAAGAGAGTGTTCCAGGAGCAGCTGGACTCCTGGGCTCGAGTCTGTGCTCGCCCACACCGGCACTTTCCCAGCTGAAATGCGCCTAGAGAGCCAGGTATTTCCCAGCCACTCCCTGCAAGCACAAAGCACACACCAGGACCCCGCCGTCATTACAGACGGAGTCCTGGCCTCCCTGCTCCCGCGGCAGAGAGGCAGTTTTCACTCGGAAGCCCCAGGGTCTTCCCTGGCTGCGGGCGGGGTAAACAGACTCAACCCTGCACGCCCTGCACTGAGTGAGGGAGTGCTCCAAAAGGTGCTGACCCGTGGTTCAAGTCTGAGCTTTGCCTTTGCCCAGATCC
>NW_004955413.1:1207824-1234943 GCF_000276665.1 Chinchilla lanigera | reverse complement strand
TGGAATATTACTCAGCTATAAAGAAAGATAAACTTGAGGCCTTTATATTTAAATGGTCACAACTAGAGACCATACTCATAAGTGAAATAAATCAAATATACATGTGCAAGCACCGCATTGTTTCTCTAGTGTAAATCTTGAAAGAGTTAATTTAAACTCGGAGGTATGACAGACACTGTGAAATAATAGGAAACCACTGAAGAGTAAAGGGCAACTGGGATGTGGGAAAAGAGAAGGGAAAGACGGAGAAATTTTGTAGGTATGTATATACAGGATGGTTAACATGGTTGTTCTTCTGTCTTCTATTTCTATGCTGAAAGAAACTGTCAGTGAGTCTTTGGTTGACCAGTATTGCATGTCTATATCTGTTTTCATGAGAAGCCACTTTTAAGATATCAGTATGTAATACAACAACCATTGTTAATTCCCTACCACTCTGTTTGTAACTCTGTATTGTCTGTACTGTGCTTGTGATATGTTGTAAAATGTTGTATGTCTGTTAATGTTTCCCCCCTTTTATCTTTAAAATTAAAAAAAAAAGACACAACCAAGAAACCAGATGAGCCACATGGTCTCTGCTGAGCACTGGGTGCATGTAAAGCAATGTAAATCATACAAAGAAGGTTAAATCATTGCTAAGTGAAAGAACAGCTGAGTGGATGGATGGATGGATGGATGGATGGATGGATGGATGGATGGATGGATGGATGGATGGATGGATATGTGGGTGGTTTACCATCCAGCTGGTGGGTTCTTCTCTCAGCCCAGAAAGAATTACAAGGTAAAGGAGAGTCAAAGAAGGACTGAGAAAAACTACTTATTGCAAAACAAAAGCAGAAAATAGCATCTATTGTAAAGCAAAATCAGAAGGCAGAATTTATTGTAAAGCAAAAGTAAAAAGGCCCCCATGTTATTAAAGGGGAGGGAATATGGGTTGCCCAAGGGACTCTTTTGTCTAGAAGTTTTATACACAAAATTACATCTCAACCAAGTTAAGATCAACCTATGGGATTACAAGCAGGAAAGTCTGAGGTAGAAGTGGATTTAAAGGAACTTGGGGTATATAGCAAGCAGACCTTTGTAAGATCCACTGATTATAATTTTAAACAAAATAAAGGCATTCTTTGGAGAAGTATGAATATCTTATTTTGGGGCAAGAAAATCCCACCAATCCAATGAGGCCTTTGTTTACTGAGCCTCCGGAGCCCTGGCTTGGTCATTGGCAATACATTCTTCACTGAATCTTCCTGACTCCCTTTTGGCTTGGCCCTGCCATGCACCCATGCTGTCTGTGGAACTCCTTCTTCCAGAACACTTCCCACACTCCCCTTGCCTTCTAGGCCAGTGCTACCTTGAGAAATCCTCTCACATCCCACAGGGCTCAGCTTGTCCACAATATTTTCTAATGCGCATCATGTTTTACTGAAACTGACTGATCAGATTACTGTTGGAAGCCTCTTGCTATGTTAGAAAAATGTCAGCCAAACCTTAGAAAATGGTACCTAAGCCCAAGCACGCCAGCATGGAGGGCTCATGATTCATTTTCCCCAGGTCTCTGTCTCTCCACTTCAGATGGATGGATGGATGGATGGACAATAAAATTGAGAAGTCAGTTCTGAATTACTCTAAACATAGGTAAAGGAGAAACACCAAAAGAATAACTTCCTTAAGAATATGTCTACACCAAGCCAAGTATGGCTGCACATACCTGTAAACCCAGCACTCCAGAGGTTGAAGCAAATCACAGCAATTTTGAGGCCAACCTGGACTACACAGTGAGTTAAAGCCTAGCCTAAACTATATAACAAGACCTTGTCTCAGAAAAACAACAAAAATGTGTGTCTATAGCAAAACTTACAAGGGCTGGTTTTAGATCCTGAAAGTATTCATAGACAAAAGAACTGTACAATGCCTGGAATTACTTAGAAAACATAAAAGAGTAAAGAAATCCAAGGCTTAGATAAAGAGTAATTGAAAATAGTACTTGAAGGAGACAGCTTATACTCACTGCCATATTTTAATTTTGCCCTAATCATCTTTCTTAAGAACTGAAAAACCTAGGTTATAATTAAGACTTAGCCTAATAGTTAACTGTTGATCTAATAATGAGTTTTCTTTTTAGAAAAAGCAAAATAATATGGCTGAATCATGCTTTTCATCTCCATTCCTTCTCAGTCATACAGAACTGGAGTAAATGTAGGCATTTTTCTTCTGATTCCTCCAGCTGTGTGGCAAGGCAAAACTGAAATTGTAGTGATACTCTAGGAGGAATTCCTTGGTCTGTGGAATAAATGACAGCACCCAGAACAAATGACAGCAAAAAGTCAATAAAAGCTTATTTTACTCTGCTACTCTGCATAGTGTAGCAACTAACCATGCTGATTCTGAAAGTAGACTTTGGGTGCTTTCTTAGCCTTTCTAACCCTCAATTTCATACTGTCTATGATGGAGGTGATAAATGCATCTATCTCATAAAGATGTTGTACGAATTAAAATTATAAAGAAAATCAAGTAAATGGAGGTTGCAGAGGCAGCTGAGATTGCCTAGAAGTCCACACAAAGACAAGTGTACACCATCCAGACTGCAGGTTTCCAGGATGTCCTGGAGGACCCTCAACTGCATTGGAGAAACTTCAGGACACAGTTTTAGGAGTGCTCTCAGAAAGAGCCTTGTGGACATCCATCCCGGCTAAACAGAGGGATGTCTGTGCTCAGTTCCTGGGGGAAATGATCACCCAGCCTGGCATGGACAAGGCAAAGATGGGAGCCTCCAGGGAGAGTGTGGCCTTTGAGGACCACCCCTTTGACCCTAGTCCTGACAGCCAGTGTAATATACACTTCAAGGACAAGATGCTTCCGCATACTAACAAAGACAGCAGATGGTACTGAAATCTCAGACTGTGGCCTGGAATCAGAGTGGGGTCACAAATATGTAGTCCCTACACAAGAACTCCATGCCCCTCTTCCCAAAGGAGCATAAGGTGTTGCCCAATCACTGCCAGGCCCACGGAAAGTAGCAGATCCTGCCATCTACACCAGCTCAACCTGGCACTGCTTACCTGCAGGGCAGGAATGAAGTTTGCAGGCCTCTGTGCTGTACCTCTGCCACTGACCCCAGAACAAGCAGAAAGAGCACACTGTGGGGGAAACCTTTTCTGCTTCACCACCCTCATGGCCAAGATTTGGGACAACTCCATTAAGAGCCTGGCTGGCTGGCAGAGTGTCATCTTCTACAAAATGGAAAAGGTAAAAGACATAGAATCCTGTCTGAAAGTGCAGGGGCTGACCATTGTGCCCCAGTTCTTCCTTCCACTGGCTCATGCTACTCCTGCTCAGGAGTTCTTGCGCCAGATGTCATGCTGCCCACATCTGGGGCTTGTTGTTTGCTGATGATCACCACTGTGACTTCTTCTCCTATCTGTGGTGCCATGCTCATCTTGATCTAGAGCAGGTACTGGAAGCAGCCTTCACTGCCAACCTGGGACTCCTGTAAGATTGCTCCATCACAGATGTCTGCCAGACCCTACGGAAGGCCAAGGAACTCTAGGACTCAAAGTAGTCCAGCAGCAAGAGGCCCAGGTTTAAAGAGCAGACACCACCCCTGCGCTCTGGCTTCTGGGATGCACAAATGCCTTTGAGGTGTGCTCCAGGCCTCTCACCTTTTCCACCTAGACTGCATCCACTAGGGGTGTAGGTACCATGTTCCTTCTAGCCTCCAAGCCCCAGTGCCCTCCCTGCTTTCTGGCCCTGGGATCCTCATCCCAGGCTGTTACTTCCTAAGGCTGGAGGCCATTCTGGACAAAGGGTAGTTGGTGAGGGTCCTACCTGCCTCTGATCTGCTGCTGTCCTCATTCCCTTCTGCTTCCAGTCTTCTGGGTACTGGCGGGATGGGAGGCAGCACTTGGCAAATAGTCCAGAAACCACTTTGGACAGTGGTGCTCAGGCTTCTGCATGCAGAGCAACAGCAAAAAGCTAAGTGACTGCAGGCCCAGGTTCACCCTCTGTCTCTCCATGGAGCATGTGTGTCTGTCCGCCATGAGGCACAGGGGACTGTGTGTTTCAGAACCCGCAGAGTGTGTGTGTGTGTGTGTGTGTGTGTGTGTGTGTTGGGTGAGGGTATCTCAGATCCCTCTAGGTCCCCCATTTCCCCTTCTCTGTCTCTCTACCTCTGCCTCTGTCTCCTCCACCTCTTTGGGGGGTGTTACAGCTCATCTTGATGTCTCGGGTACTCACAGGTGGGGCTTTTCAGAGGGGTTGGATCTAAGGTGTGTGAATATGGGTTAAGGCTGTGTGATAACTAAATTAGCCCACAGATTGGTTTAGCATAGCTCTGGGTGTGGATAATGGGAAGGCCCACCCTTGGGTAGTTGGCACTAACCAATAGGCTTGGGAAAGGGAAGCTGCTATTTGCTGCTTGCTGCTTGCTGCTTCCTGCCTGCCCCCGCTCCTGTGCCCCTCTGCCATGCTGCCCTACTTTAGAAACAGATGACTATGACTGAAACCTCTAAAAACTATGAGCTAATAAACCTTTCCTGTTTTAATTTGTGAGTGTTTGATATTTTGTCCCACCAATGAGAAAGTAACTAAGACAAGGTGTGTATGCCTCACTCCTTCCATTGCTTTCCCTCTGCCTTTCTCTTTTGGGGTGCCTTATTCTGAACTCTTCCCTGCTTCCACTCCTCCACTCCCACAAAACCAGGAGGCAGATTAAGCGTGACTCTGCAAGGGCCCTGGAGGCCAGCCTTGGTTTTGGTATCTGGTTCTCATCCTGTAGCCTGAGGCACTCAGATGCCCCTAGTGCTTCACCAGAGAGCCCCAGAAATCTTGGAAGCCAAAAGCTGCTTAGGGACGATGGCCCATGAAGCTGTGTGCCTCTTACCCAGTGTCTTACCCAGAAATGGAGGAGGAAGAATGAGAGAGATCCTCCAGAGTTTCCCCACAGTCATCCTATCTCAATGGAAAAGAGCCCCATGGCCAGCCTGTGCCAGGAGTTGATATTAGGTACTGTCATCCCCTAGATGCCAGGTCTCAGATCATGGGCACAAGTTCCCTGAAGTAGCTGAGGACTGAGGAAGCACCCCCTTGGGCCCAAGTGGAGCAGAGCTTGTGGCCTGTCCCAGCCTTGGCATGCCCTGCAGCTCAGGAGAGCTGCTATAGGTGCTGCCCTCCTCCAGTCACCTGCTTGGGCTCTGCAGGATTTGGGAGAGGGACTTCTGAGCAGCAGCCAGCAAGTTCTTCAAGTTCTATGAGATGGCTGGGATCTGGAGGGGTGGATACCCCAGCCTCACTCCAGAGTGGCCTGCAGGATCTGGCTACACAGTCCTGTTGCCCCAGAGCCACCTGGGCCAGGCAGACAGGGCTTTCTTGGATGCAGCTGGAACTTCCTGCCATGGCCTTTTAGCCACCTTCTTTCCCAATAAAGGATTTAGAAGATTTAAATAGTACTTATTCAGGGGGCTGGGGATATAACTCAGCAGCACAGTGCCTGCCTGGCAAGTGCAAGGTCCTGAGTTCAATTTCTGGTACCAAAAAAAAAAAAAACCTTCTTATCCAGACCCCTGGCTATTTATTGCAGATTGGCAAGTGTTCTGGTGATGGAGAGGTGGTAGGGAAGTAGAGACAAGTTGGAGGCATGGCTCTCTTATTTCTCACACCCAGAGTGAATATCTTTTACCCTGGCATTTGGAATTTCCTGGTTCTCCAGTAGGTCCTGGCTGGCAGGGTTGTGAGCCCTGTACTGAAACTGAGTACAAGGAGACCAGAGAACTGGTTTTCTTGCCAGACATGAAGATCCCTGGGGCAGGGTGGAGCTACCTGCCCTCCAGCTGTTCTCCCTCCCCCTCAACTTGTGAGCTAATGGCTCAGCCCCAGCTCTGATGGTTTCCGGCGGAAGGCTTAGACCACCAACAGGATCCAGCAGACACTGCCCAGGACATCTGTTGCATGCCTTCTTGCCTGCCCCCAGCTTCCTTCCTGCAACCATACTACTTGAATCACCACATTTGATTTGCTTCAGTGGAAGAACCAACTCCAGTGTGCTGTCCTTGTCCTTGAGATGAAAGTCAAGAGCACAGGGACCGAGACTCTGTTAGGTGGATCTCCCCAGTGGAACACTGCTTGAGGCAAGGACCTGCCCTTGAAGATTCTTCCCTGGATTCTCAAAGGGGTCTTCAGAGTCAAAACACCTGCACTTCCACTTGGGAAGCCACCCCCAGGACTTGGACACCACACACAGAGCGTGGGAATCATCAGATTTTGATCCAGAGGATCAGAACATTAGTCCACTTTTGCTTTTTAATCTGTTTCATTATTTGATTCAGTGATGTTGATGGTAAGTACTCTTTAAAAATTCATGTTTTTTGCAAAAAGATCCCAGACATTGTTCATTTAACGACCTACAGTTTAATGACTCTTTGGAGTTATGTCTGAGTGTGCCAATCAGGCTCATGACCCTCATTTGAACTTATGATGCAAGAACGTGAGCAGCAGTGCAGCCTTACAGTGGCTTCTACAGCACAGTGCTGTATTTTATGCTGACTGTACTGTACAGTACAGTTCTGTAGTTTTAGGCTCTGTTGTACAGTACAGCACTGCATGTAAGAGTTATGCAAATAAAAGCAAAGTCATCAAGGTGGAGATTTTTTTTAACCATTTCTTTGTTCTGAATATTGTAGTGTACATAGTCTACAAATCCTCATTTAGGGACCAATTCATTTAATGACCAAGTTTCAAGAACAGAACTTGGTCCTTAAATAAGAGATGACTGTAAAAGGACCATTAATCAAGAGCTCCATAAGTCCGGTCCAATTGAACAGCCCTGCTTTATCACTCTACTGGTTGACCTTGAGAAAATCACTGTATTATTCTCGGCCTCAGTGTCTTCATCTATAACATAATCTTCATATGTTAGTTTTTCATTCCTGTGGACAAATTCCTGAGCAAATCAACTTAGGGTAGGAAAGATTTATTTTGGTGAGACTTTTAGGGGTTTCAGTCTATGGTCTGAAACAATGAGTTTTCTTTGTTAAAAAAAAGTTGCAAGGTAAAGTAGAAATATCATGGCAGAAGCTCCAGGCAGAGAAAGCTGCTCACCTAATGGCAGCCAGGAAACAGAGAAACTGGCAGAGGAATGGGCCAGGAACCAGATGTTGTCCCCAAGGATCTATCCACTAATGAAATTAGAGCCTCATGACCCAAGCACTTTCCAGAAGCCCAACAACAAACAAGCCTTCAACACATCAAGTCAAAATGGACACACATGTCCAAACCACAGCACTTTGTGGTCTCCAAAAAGCCTTACAGTGTAAAGTTTTTCACTGTTAGAATAAGATGCTAGAGATGCTCCCTCTCCCACCAGCGTCTTTCTCTCACTGAGTGGTCAGAAGTGGTCAGAAGTCTGGGTCCATGTTGCCACCTGGAGGTACCAGAGGATAGCAAGAGCAATCCACATTGGATTATTATCCACATTATGTTTCTGGTTCCACCTGAGGATTCTTCTTTACTTTCAGTGGCTAACACCATTTGCTGTCTATTCAACAACCATTCCCTCCATCTGCTGTGAGATTGTACAGGCAAAAATGGGTGAATTTGATTTGTCTCAACCAATAGTTCTCAATGGAAAGTAGCATTAGCCCACAGAGAAGTCTGAAAGAAGTTGTTACGGTGGCTAGAGAGCTCCAGTGGCACTTATTTATTAAGGACAACACATGCTAATATGTGCAGGACAACCCAGCATGGCAACAAAGCATCATCCCAAACACAAAAAGCACCTGGCTCAGCAGCACTGGGTTAAATTATCCATGGAAGCTCCATTCCCCTTTCCATTCATCTGATTGGGCTTGGACATGAGCTTTATTAAAGACACTTGGGTTTCTAAGAAAGATTTTCCTTGTGATAAAGAGAAGGACACAACGGGGCAAATCCTTTGCTTCCTGCCCACTTTCTGCATCCTTGAGGAGAAGCCAGGAACATCAAAGAGCCCACCCAACCTGGGATGCTATGGGTTACTGAACTTCCTCCCTCCACTTATCTCCTTCAGGGAAAGAATAATTTATTTTTAATTCAACTAAGTTCTGACCTAGTTTAATGTATTTGAAGCCCAAAGCAAGTTTAATAATACAATATTTGGCCTAAAAATTAAAGAAGAAAGACGATATCATCCTATCCACTGATACAGAAAAGCATTTGACAGAATTCATGATTTTTGAAAAAAGGATCCCCCAGTAAAAAGGAAATAGATGGAACTTCTTAAATCTGATTTAAAAAATCTACAAATATATATATAGCTAAAGTTATATTCAATGGTAAAATACTGCTTTTTCTTTTTCAAGAACAAGGCAAGTATATTATCTTTCACAACTGTTATCCACCATGGGACTGGAAGTTGGATGCATTGTAATAAAACAAAAACTGGAAATAAAAGATATGCTTATTGGAAAGGTAAGAATAAAATTGTCACCGTTTTCATATGATATGACTGTCTATGTAGAAAATTCCAAAGAATGTACAAAAAACCAGACGTGTGAACCCACTTTGCAAGATACCAGATAAACACAAATCAATTATATTTCTTTATACTAATAACACACACATGAACATCTAAATTAAACCCATAATACCATTTACAATCACTCAAGACAATACAAGGACCCATTTGGGTGTAAATCTAACAAAATGTGGCCAGGATTTTGTTAGTCTAGTCAGACTACTATAGGAAAATACTCTAGATGAGAGCTGCAAAACAACAAAACTATTCTGGAGGCTGGGGAGTGCAAGATCAAGACATCAGTAGATTCAATGTCTGGCAAGAGACAACATCGTCTTACTGTGTTATCACATGGCAGAAGGATGACAAGATCCCATGGGCCTCTCTTATATGGGAACAAATCTCTTTTAGGAGGGTTCTGTTTTCATGAGCAAATCACCTCTGAAAGGCTTTACCACTCAATACTGTCACACTAGGGGTTAAATTTCAATGCATGCACTTGGAGGGGACACATAACTCAGATCATAGCAGACTTGTATGCTGGAAACTACAAAACACTGTTAAAAGAAACCAAAGAACAAATAACTGGAGAGACATTCTATGTTCATAGTTTGGGAGACTCAAAAGAGGAAAGATGTTAATTATCTCTCAAATGTATATATATTTAACATAATTCTTATCAAAACCTCAGCAAGATTTTTATAAATATAGACAGGCTGATTATAAATTTTATGTGAAAAGAACAGTTTTGAAACAGAAGAAAAAAGTAGGAGGAATCAGTCTATGCAAAGTTAGGACTTATTACATTGAAATATAGAAAGACAGTAATCAACACTGGATGATGTCAGCAAAGGAACAGACAAGTAGACGCTTGGAATATAACAGAGCACCTAGAAATAGATCTGCACACAATGTGGGAATTTTGGAACAGGTGCCAAAGCAATTCAATGGAGAAAAGGTATGCTCTTCAGCAGATGGCTCTGGGGCAACTGAGTATTTATAGGGACAAAAAATGCACCTTGCCCTAAGTCAGAGAATTAACTCACAATATACCTTGGGT
Source organism: Chinchilla lanigera (assembly GCF_000276665.1). Classification (NCBI taxonomy): domain Eukaryota; kingdom Metazoa; phylum Chordata; class Mammalia; order Rodentia; family Chinchillidae; genus Chinchilla; species Chinchilla lanigera. The sequence goes on along the minus strand of NW_004955413.1, from coordinate 1,225,398 downwards.
TTATGCATCACTATAAACTTTTTTTAAAAATGCAAGAAAAAAATCTTTACAACCTAGGATTAGGCAGAGACACTTGGACTTGACACCAACAGTATGATCTATAAAAAGAAAATGTAATAAATTGGACTCCATCACAATGTAAGACTTTTGCTCTTTGAAAGACTTCATGAAGATGAAAATACAGCCTAGCATGCATTAGACTGTGGGTTCTATCCCTTAGCACAGCAGAAAGAAAAAAGGGAGGAAAAGTGGAAAGGGAAGGGGAGGGGAGGGGAGGGAAGAAAATATTTGTTAACCACATATCTGACAAAGGACTAGTATCCAGAATATACAAATAACTCTCCAAAGTCAACAGTAAAAAAAAAAAAAAAAACCACTCAATTATAAAAGAGGCAAAAAATATGAATGAACACTACAGCAGATATGCAGATGGCAAACAAGAACATGAAAAGACATTCAATATCATGAGTGACTAGGGAAATGCAAATTTACACCATTGAAGTAGCACATACCTTTATCAGAATAACTAAAATAAAAGACAATGAATAAACGCAGGCGAGGATGTAGAGAAACTGGATTCCTCACGTGTTCCTGGCAGGACGGTGAAATGGAAAACAGTTTGACAGTTTATTTATAAACTAAATGTGCAACTGCCATATGACCCAGCAATTGCACTCCTGGGCATTTATCCCAGAGAATTGAAAATGTATGTACATGCAAAGATCTGTGCATATCTATTCTCAGCAGCTTTATTTATAAAAGCCAAAACCTGGAGACAGCTGTGAAGTCCTTCATGGGTGAACAGTCAAACAAGCCACACCAAGCCACAAAGTACTGGTTTGAAGAAGCTCTTGGTACATGAAGCAGCTCAGGTGACTTCCTGAGAATCACGGTGAGTGATGAGTGATACACACTCATCATAATGAGGGATACACACACCAAAGCCATTCCCACAAAGTCACATGCTGCATGATTTCTAATTTACAGTGTTCCACTGTGTCCCAGAGGCTCATGTGGCAAAGGCTTGGTCCCAAGGTGACTTTTGAGTGGTGGCTGAATCTTTAGGAGTGGGCCCTAGAGACAGATTCTGAAATCACTGGGGGTGTCTTTGGAGATTTTTAAGGGACTCTGACCTCTTCTTCCTCTGCTTTTTCCTTTCCTCCTCCTCCTGCTTCTTCTTCCCTCTTTTCCTCCTCCTTCTTCTCTTTTTTCTTCTTGGACATGGACTGAGTGGTTTCTTTTCCACCCTGAACTTCCATCAGAATGTGCTGCCTTGCCAAACACACAAAGCAATGGGGCTAACAGATCCACACTTGTGAGCCAAGAGAAACCATTTCTCTTTATAAGTTAATTACCTCAAGCATGTTAATCATAGCGATGGAAAGCTGACTAACACATACAGCTTTCTTAAAATGACAACATTAAAGAAATAGAGAACAAATGAGTGGTTACCAAGGATAAGGAAAGAAGGCAGCAGGCAGGAGGGAAGTGAGAGTGGCCATAAAAGGCCCACAGAAAGGATCTTGTGATGAAAATGTTCTGTATCTTTAATGTATCAAGCTCATTTAGGTTGTGCTATTGTACTATAATTTTGCAAGCTGTTACCTTTGAGAGAAATTGGATAAAAGATACATTCAGTATTATTTCTAAAACTGCATGTGAATCTGCAATTATCTCCAAATTAAAAGTTTAACTGGAGAAAAAACCCTGCACCTCTTTGCAGTGCTCAAGACGGTCGAACCACAAAGCCACAACAGCATGGTCTGGGTCAGAGACAAGAATAAATCCTGTGGATGGACAAGAGGGGAAAAGCCAATAGTCTCTCTTAGGGTCCAGATAATAATACACTGTTATTTCACTTACAGGGAGAAGCAAGGAGAAAAATTACCACATAAGCTGATTTGCAAAAGAAGCCTCTTGTGGTCTGAATGCAACTGAAGCCAGTGGGTCCATTCACCCTGGTAGCATTCAAATTGCCCATGTCTACCGCTCCCTGGTGCAGAAGCTGACCTCCCCAATACAGACTGAGTGATCAGATCCATGTGCTCCAAGTCAGTGGTTTGGACATATGTCTACAGTCTGAAGGCTTCCTGTGAGGTACATAGATTCTTAATAACATTTCTTACAGGAAATTTTGAGTTTGGGAAGTCAGGACAGGCCAGAGTTGGACTGAAGTTGTGGTTGTACATAAACAAGGGTTTTAAAGGTCAGTTCTCTAGCCAATGGCTGGACTGTGAGGCTCTTTGAGTGGGAGTGGGGAGAACTGCTTTCAGTGGTTTTTTTTTGTTTTTTTGTTTTTTTGTTTTTTCAGAAAAAGATCATTTGCATGTGTTTCCTGGTACTGAAGAAGAAATACCCCAGGGAACTTTCCCATGCTCCTCTCCTGCCTCTGATGGGAAGTGGGATCCAGCTCACATGAGTAACACCAAACTCCCAGTTCTCTCCTTAGTGTGCTGCACAGGTATTTCAAGTGGCCAATAAGCCACACCCTCAAAAGCATCTTCTCATGTATTGGTTCAACCAGTAACCCATCTAACTGCCCCTGCCGTTCTCGCCTCCTACCAGAGGACAGAGATGGGGAAAGCCCAGTCATTGTTACCTGGCTCTCTTAACAGGTTCATGGTCACCTTCTGCTTCAGGAAACAAACATCAGAGTTGGATGATGCTACAGAAAAAAAGCTGCCTTTGCCGGAAGTCTTCAGTCCTCCCTCCACGCTGTGGTCTCAGGGGGATTGTCCTTGGAGGCCACATTCAAGGGCAAAGAAAAGTTGACTTATTGACTAGGGGTACCTTTTGTACACACTTAATCTGAAATGAGGCCTGGTAGGAAATGAGCATGAGAATGCACCTCTCTAAGGCAAAGTGCTCTTTCTCTGGTCTCTGCTTTTGCTCAATCGGGGTGCAGCAAGGCACAGAGGGAAGCAGAAGAAGATGCAGGACTACAAAACAAAGGGCTGGAAGCATGGATACTGAGGTTCTGGCTCTGGGGTGACTTGCTGCGTCACGGGGAAGTGTCCTCTAGGGCCACAGTGTGGCTGTGGAGTTGCTTGCCGGTTCTTGTCACCATGCCATGTAGGTCACCCCAAGGCAGGAAAAGCAACGGAGCAAATGAGCTATGGGGTCAGGAACATGAACCTCAGGGACTAATGTGTGCTCGCCTCTCACTCTGACCCACACGAGTCTATTCTATATCCTTCTGGCCTCTGTTAACTTGTGCGTACCCATTTCAGGATGTGATCGTGAGGAGCCAGCGTCTGGAAGGCATTGCTCGGTGTTTATAGTTCATTGTTTGCTCTTGGTGTTCCAGGGCTCTGACCCCTGATCAGTTCTCTTCGATTTTAAGGCCCACATTTTTTTCACCTTTTACCATCCTAGGAATCTGGTTGTGTGTTACAACAGGTCCAGCTGTAGTTTAATTCATCCCATGTTATCTCTGCTAGTAGTACTTAAATAGCGATGTGTTTTAGATATTGTGTTTCCAGTGAAAATCGATACGATATCAGAAGTTAGACTCACTCTATCTTTTATTTTCTCTTTCCTTAAGCTGGTAGATGCCTTCCCTCTTCCTCATGCTTTGCTGCCTGGTTGCAGAAGGACTATTGCACCCTCAAACATCATATCTATGTTACAGGAAGGAGGAAGACAAGTATGCGAGAAACAAAGGGTTTGCTCTTCTTAAAACTCAGATTTCAGTTGATACCCTGTCTAGTAAACTTGCATATCCCTACCCAGAAGTAAGTTCCATGAGCCCTGCAGGGTCCTGGGAAGGATAACAGATAGATTGCCTGGATCTATGGAAGAGTAGAGCATGGCTGGGGGTGGCTTACTGGTAGAGCATTTGCCTGGCATGCACAAAGCTCTAGGTTAGATTCTACACTCCAGGAGAAAAAAGAGAGGAAAGCAAGGGAGGAAGTGGGTACTGAGCGAGCCAACCTATTGCATCTGCCACAGTATTTAAAATAACTCACACCCTCTCTGGCACCCTTTCTGGCATGCAGCAGAGGCTCCACAAAGAACAATCTTGTGCCTCTACACAAAAACAAAACTGCAGTGGTCTTGGTTGGGAGTGAGGTGTGCCAACCCACCTAACAATTGCACTTCTTGGAACCCAACAGTCAACACTTGGCAAGGATGCAAATGAGGTTTATCCAGGAGAATGACAAACACACTGTTCTCTCCAGTTCTGCAGGGCTGCTTTCCTTATGCACCAGAAGATGCTGACACAAAAGAGGTAAATGAACTGTTCGGAGTTTGCACTTCTCGTACAGGAGTTGCCTTGGTTTTCCTCTACCAGGCTAAGCCCAGCTCCTACTTCACAGTCCAGCAGTGCCTGCTGGCCTCAGTGGAGACAATCTGAAGGCTGGGATTTGGGGCCAGGTATTCAACGTTCCTGTGGGCACACTTGTGTTTTCTGCTTTCTAGGATAAGGGGAAGGAGGTTGACATCTATTCAGTTTATGTATATTAATTCTCTGCAAATCTGGAAGTGGGTACAAGCATTCCTACTTCCCAAAACTACATGTTGAAGAAGGTGGGGAAGTGTTCATGGTCATCAAGTTGGTAAGTAAAGAACTGAGACCAAAACCCCGGCCTGTCTCGTGCCAGGACCCTTTCTGATATACCCATTACTGAACTTCCAGGAGCATTACTTTCTGTTTAACTCTCAAGTTTAGACCAAAACAAAAATCAAGCATCTGAGTTTTAAGAAGAGCAAACCCTTTGTTTCTCACACACTTCTGTCTTCCTCCTTCCTGTAAATCAAGCAGGAAACAGCAGTAAGGTAATTCAGATGCTGTGACCCCAGAACAATGGTCCTCAAACAAAAGCTCTGGTTGATGGGTGGTGCTCTTCACTCACAGAATCTCACCCTAGAGACCACACAATCCGATTCCCTCTCAGGACAGAGGAGGAAACAGAGCCCCTTGCAGCAAAAAGAAAAGGAAGAGTAATATAGACTTCAGACTTCTGACCTTCTGGGCCATTGTTCTTGCCAGCACACTAGACTCCTCTTGAGTTTCCATTTTCAGTTCTCAGGTGGTCTCTCCCAGCCTATCAGCAAGTTAGTTCTGGAGCTGCCCCCAGGCTTGTGGATTTTCATTCATTCATTTAATCAGTATTCCTAAAGCCCTCACCCGGGGTGTGGCATTATTCTAAGCACCAAAGTGGAGCAAAGAACAACAAAGATAATGCCCAACTTTCATGGAGTTGATAGCCTAGGAGAGTAGATGGCTAACACGCAGATAAGTATAGGGAAATGCTGACATATCACATACGGTACTTTTTGTTAACCCACAGCCATTGGAAAAATATTAATTCTTTGGTTATCTATCTAAACTACAAAAGAAAATCGCAGATGATCAACAAAAAAAGTTTTATATAAGTTATATGTGGTTTAAACTTATACCTGGTGGTGAGTTCCCATAGACAAGTTGCAGCTATTCAATGGTCAATGGTGTTCAAGTTTGTAGCATTGTCCACACTGAATCCTGAATGTTAAAAATAAATTGTCACCACTCTTTCACCAAGTACTTGTTGAGTGGTTATCATAGGACAGGCATGGCCAGGTCCTGGGGTAAATAGTCAACCAGCGTTTCTTACCTTTGTGGACTTTACAGTCTAGTGATCCAGACAGATATTGAACAGGAAAATATATCTTAAGAAATACCAGTTTAAAACGTAATAAGTGCTATAGTGGAAAGGAACTGAGGAAATTCTGAAGAGAGGTCTCATTCAGACAGTCATGGTCAGGGTCAGCCCTGTGATAAATTAGCCAGAGAGCACAGTGGCTATGTTCATCCTTCTATGTTCCCTACCTCCTCCTCCTCTCTTCTCTCTCTTCAGACAAACCCTTGTCCAGGGACTTGATCTCTTCCAAATCATCCCTCCCTACCCTCCTCACATCGTCCCAGCTCAGTACTACTGTCAGCAGGCAGATGAGCCTGAAAGCCATGTCCCAGTGAAGGAAAAGACAGCAGTCAGGAAGTTCTAGGCCCCAAACTGTGTAGAACTTCTAGTTGTTTCCCACATGGGCTTATGTTTTTACGAATTTGAGAATTAATTCCTTTTTCCAGAAAGCTCAGTCTCACCCATCTATCAATTGGGAGGAAGTACACAGTCTCTGGAGTGCCCAGATGAGCCCCAGACATCGACTCTGCTGCCCAGATACCCTGGAGGGTCCCCCAGCAGGCCCTAGATGCCCCTACCCAGGCAGCCTTGGAGTGGAGAGCATGACTGACCCCTAGGCCCTGCTGGGACCCCTCCAGGCTCTGAGCCTGGGTGGGTTAGGGAGAGGGGCCCGTGCACACCCAGATTTTCACAAGGACTTCTGTGCAAAGCCCATCTGTGGCCCCCCACCTTGCTCCCTTAAAGGTTTTGGAAATGAATTCTTGAGACAAATTGAGGACTATGGTGGGAATTCTGTGGAGAACGCATATGGGTTTTGCTTCCAGTTCCTGCCCTTGACCACCTGTGGACATTAATAAGTGGCCCCCTGCCTCATTTTCAGTCTTCTCACTGTACCAATGACCCTTCCTCCTCTGCCCTCTACCCTGCAAGTGCTCTGTGTTAGCACCAAACTCACCAGCGCTACATGTCTCCAGACAGAGGCTGGGCTGGCTCCTGGCCCAGCAGGATGGTAGGGATAAACCCCACTAGCATTTGTTATTCCCACTCAGCCAGACATGGTTCTGCCATCTCTGAGGGTGACGTGGGGAATGGCTGGAGAAGGAAGGGACTGCTGTGGTTGGAGTGAAAGGAAAGACCAAAGGCATGCACAAGGCTGCAGGAAGGAGCTGGGCTGAACCTGGCACTAAGCCACTCTGCCCGCCATGTGACATCACTTCCCTCTCTGTTTCCACCTCCTGATGGTGAATGAGATTTGTCTAGGTGGCCTTTCTGCCACCTTCTGCCCCTTGGATTTTCAAATTTTCAGTGGGCCCTACTTTTCAAAGCTGTACTCAACCCTATGGACCACTCAGGAAATAGAACTCCATGACACAAAGGAGGCACTTTGATGATCCAGCCCCAACTTTCTTTCCATGACTGTGCACAAATGAGTGAGGTCAGAGAGGCTGGCACACTGCCATGGGTTTTTGTAACCTCAGTACAGATATGAAGGACCATGTGTGATTTGGGGGGTGGGGTAGGAGATAAGCAGGACAGCTATGATTTTATCACATTATCCCTGTGTATCTAATAACACATTTAAGAACCCACAGCAAGATGGAAAATTTTATGTTAACAATATTATCGACTAGACCCAAATCATGGATCTATCAGCACTCTATCAGAAGAACTTCTTAATTATTTGTAATTTATTCTGCATTTATAATCTCTTATTGGCTAGCACTGGACTAAACAATAGGGAAGGAGAGATGAGTAGCCCTTGCAGTAACCAGCTCACCTGCTGTGGCATCCCAGGGTGCCCACAGCCAGGGCAGCATTATTCAAATGGTTTCTTTTGTACAAAGTAGGAAAAGTCACCTCTGCTTGGCAGATACAGTCTAGTGAGCACTGGCTCCCCTTTTTCCCTTCAGCTGAGAACCTGGGGTAGTGAATAACCTGCACTGGTCCTAGTGATCATAGTGCAATGCCACATTTCAATCATCATCTAAGGTATATTTTTATTCTACTGGGATATCCATGTTAGCAATATCAGTCCAATGGAGCATGGACCTAAGAGAGTCACCTGACAGTGGAGAGCAGGGTAAGCTGTCTGTGAGAGGATATGAGTGTAAAATCTGGCCAAAATTGTGTTTACTGGAACACAACAAAACGGAACACATGAGATACACAAGAGCACACACTCAGAACAATATTAAAGGGAGAGCAAGGGATAGTATGACAAGAGTGGAGGCTTAATAGTCACCTTGAGACCCACTTATACTGTAGCAGCAATCACATGATAATTGTTCCTGACTTATTTAATGTGCTTTTAGTATTTAAGGCTTTGAGGTGGGCCACGAAAAAATAGCAAAATAAACACATGCACACACTGAGAACCATCAGTTTAATGGGAAAAAAGGGTATAAGATAATTTCCACTCCATTATTAAGTTCTTATTGGAGATAGGAGATAAAAAGCAAGTCATTTAGTTCAAATTAGAGAGGCTTCATAAAGGCTCCATAAAGGAGGTGATAATTAAACATTTTTTTCCAGCACTGGGGATCAGACCCAAAGCTTTCACACTGAGCTACATCTTCTGCCATTTGTTTTTTTATTTTTCAGTTTGAGGCAGGGTCTCCATAGGTCATTAAATTGTCCAGGATGGGCTCAAACTTGCAGTCCTCCTCCCTCAGTTTCCCAAAGTGCTGGGATCATAGGCCTGTGCCACTACACCCAGGCAACTAAAGCAAATTTTAGATTGACTAGGAGTCCACCAAGTAGACAGTTTGGGAAGGGCATTTGTGTATCAGGAGCCAGTTAGACATATGCATGGGAAAAGAACAGGTTTCATGTACCAAATGGCAAGGTGTGATATGGACTAGAGAAAAAACCATGACTGAAAGAGCAACAAGAGGCAAAGGTGGACCAGGTTCACAAAACAATATTAATGGATGTGGATCTGGTCATATTCTTCCCCCAAATTCACCCACTCCTACCCCTACTGGCTCTGAGAAAAAAAGGTAAGAATTTTCCAAAGGTGCACATGGTGGAGCTATCTTTGGCTCAGTAAAATGCTACATATCTTTCAGCTGGGTTGGAAAGTGCCTAACCTTATCTTTGGAAGAAATACAAAGACCAGACTCTGCTGAGCAGAAGTCCATACACAGGATTAGCAATCCAGTTTGTACAAACCAATGCGAAATTTTTAAATGGGGCTGCTTGCTCAAAACTTATTAAGAATTTCAAGACAGCAATAGCACAGCATTAAATGAGATGCTAGACCCATCTAAATGTGGGCCTCGTGTTACTGAACAGATGGCATACCTGTCATGGTACAAGAACAGCAAGAATGCCTCCTAAGACTTCATGTGTTAAGAGGCAGGGCTCTTGGAAGTTGGCTGTATTATGGGGCACTACTGAAAGGGAAAAACTGTCCAAGAGAAATTGTTCTTTTTAAAACTTTGTTCTTTTGAAACTGCCTCTGTAGCTGCTTCGTGGCTTTGTAATTACTTTCTTGACCCCTGATTGTACCATTGCCCTAAACTTCATAAAGTAATGATCATTAATCTACCCTTGAAACCAATGATCTCACACCGCCAGCTAATCAGAACTGCCAGGCTGTTCTGATTCACCTTTTACCTCCTTTGTACCTCCTGTTTGTGCATCATAAAAGCCCTAGACCATCAGAGATCAGGGCCTGACATTCTGGGAATGACCCCAATCAGTGCCTACTGATGTAAATAAATCTGCCTCAAAATCCTGGGTGTCATTTTGGTGTGTCATTTTGCTTGCCATTGCACTACATCTGACTGCAGTTAAGCGATGGGGCCTAGGAAGTGGGCTACTGGGGCCGTGACCTGGAAGGATGTATCTGTCTCCTAACTCCTTCCAACTCTCTCTGCTTCTTGGCAGCCATGATGTGAGCAGCTTTTTTCCTCTATGCTTCTACACCACGCCAATCTGCACTGAAACCAACTCCCCGTGGACTATAAATGTGAGCTCAAATAAACCTCACCTCTTTAAAGTTGTAAGTATTGGGTATACTGTCCCAGTGACAAGAAGTAACTAAGACAATAGCCATATAGCCAGAAGTGCTTGTAGTTGATCAGAAGGCCTCACTGAACATTTCATCTTTACTGGAATTGAATTTCTTATTTGTGTAAAAAAGGAGGAGAGAGAGAGAGCAATTTAAGGCAGTCAAAATCCTTTTTTTAGCTGAATTTCCAAAACTTTGTTCTCAAAGTACTCCTAATAACAAGAGGAATCTTTGATGCAGCAACCCTCAACAAATATACAATATGTTTTGAGCTCCTATGTTATTGAAAAATGTGCACATAGTTTGCATTCTTCTTATAGATACCTGTTTGTTTTAAAGTAAAGCCTTACTAGTAAGGTGACTGCAAGATAAATATACAAGAAAGAACATCTGGTGATGAATTCATGTCAGACTTTGTAGCACACAATACTATTTAAGGGCCCATGACGTCGCAGAAATTATACTGTGAAAAATGAATAAATGTATAAAGTTCCTGGAAATAAATGAAGCATACTACCCGCAGAGTAAAAGATTTAGCATGATTTTTTAAAAGTAACATTAGACAAGGTGAAAAGAAATTAACAATGGTTGTTGCATTATATATTGTTATCTTCATACTGGTTACTCAGATAAACAAATACAGACATGTAAGAATGATCAAACAATTAAATATTAACTGTTCCTTTCAAGAAAGCAATAGAAATTAGTAATACAATTATCCTGGCCATCTTGTGTATACATTGTTCTTTTATCTCTAAAAATAAATAAAATAAAAAAATAAAAGCAATATTAAACTGAAGAAATAAGAGAAAAAAGAAAAAAACCTCAAGCCCAAATTGAGTAGCCTAACTTAAGGTAAAAATAGTTCTAGAGCACCCCTACTTCAAAATGATGAAATTCCTATGGAGAAGAGAGCCTGGGAAGTGCAGCATTTATCAACTGAATGATTCAGAACAACTGGACCTGCCCCTCCCAAAGCTCCATAAACAAAGAACAATATGTAGAGAGGGCATTTCCTGCCATGTTCAGTGTTGACACTGCTCTTTGGGAGGGGATTTCTGACTCAACAAATCCTGAGAGCTGGGGCCAATAGTTAGGGAAGACCTGCAGTAACTTGGGCTCCTGAGAGACATGGGGAGTCACTACCATTGAGCTCATGCTACCCGAAGATCTTGCCCTTCACACATAGTGCCTCACAGAGCATCGGTAATTGGAATAGGCATCAGGAATTTCCTTCTGGGCTGTGGAAAAGGCATTATGGTTAGATACTGCAGACACCTTTTGAGATCTTTGAGATAAGGGATGAATTTATAAAGTATTATAGACTGAAAAGAATGTCCAGTCTCTAAGGCAAAATATTTCTTTCATATAATTATTAGTCCATATCTTTCATTTATGTGAATTTGAATATTTCTCAGTACTGCCCAATAAAAGTACAATGTGAACTACATGTTACTTTAAATTTTCTAATTGTCACTTTAGTGATGAAAATAGTTTTAATAGACTTTATTTAACTTGTGTTTAAAATGTGATCTTTTGAAATGTAATCACATTTTAGTTTTTGTTTTATTTTGTTTTTTGGGTTTTTTTTTTTTTTTTTGAGATACAGTCTTGTTATGTTGTTTAGGCTGGTCTTGAACTCACTATGTAGCCCAGGCTGGCCTTGAACTTGAGGCCAACTTAAAGCTTAATTTGGCTTGTGGTTTCAGAAGTAGCCCACAGTGGACTGGCTCCAAGTCAAGAGTATCATGGAAGAAGGACATGACAAAGATGCTTTGTACCTGGTGGAACAAAAGCAGAGCAGGGGAACAGCTCCAGAAAGGAAGGGGTAAGGGGATGAATATAGACCTCAAGCCCATGCCTCTGTGACCCACCCAGACACACCCAGGAGTGTGCCTTACTAATCCAGGGGAGAATCTCAAACTAGTCAAACTGTTAATCTCAGCCTTCATAGGTACTTTATATTTTTGTACCAATTCTTTGAAGCTCAGTGTATGTTTTACCCTTGTAATAGCACATCTGAACTTGGCCTAGCCATTTGAGGTGATCAGCAACCTCGGGGAAAGTGGCTATAGTATGTAGTTAGTGGCCACTGTATGGGACAATATACATGTAGACCATTGGCTATTTTTCCTTACTTCTGCTTTCATTTTTGTTTTATATCTTTCGAAGCTGTGTATAACTCCCAACAATACGTATTTAATAGGTGTTACAAACATGTACACGTATACTAATGAAAAAAGTTCATGAAGGAACAAGAACAAAACAAAAAAATTCTTGACCATTAATTCTTTTGGCTTTGAATTAAATTTTTGGATATTAATATTGGCATACCTCTTTCATGGTATTAGAATTTCCTTGGTTAATATATATTTCCATTCTTTATTTTAAAAATTCCTGTCTTTATTCAATGTATCCCTTTTAAATAGCATATAACTGAATTATGTTTGTTACCTGCTATGGTTTGGATATGGCTTGGTCCTCATTGTAGTGATACTGACATGTAGAATTCTTAAGAGATGAAGCACTGGGAGGTGCTCAGGTCATTGGGGTGCAGCCTTTGAAGGGATCCAGGTAGTCCTGGAGAGCTCTGATTAGTTCCTGTAAGAGCAGGCTCCTACAAAGTAGTGAGCATGATTCCTGAGTCATGCTTTGGTTTCCTCTCTTGCCTATTGATCACCTTTTTAAGAGCACTCTAGACATGAAGTCATCTTTCATGCTGGAATGCAGCCAGGAGGTCCTCCCTAGAGATGGAACCATGCTGCCTGGACTGTCAGCCTCCAAAATGGTGAGCTAAATAAACCTCTTTTCTTCATAAAGTACCCATTCTCAAGTATTTTCTTCTGACAAAGGAAAACAGACCCAATTGCAAGTGGATATTTTAATACAAGTGTTAACCAAATCATTTCCACTCTAACCACTAGTACATTTAAAAATAATTTTATTCTGGATCATTTGTGACCCGTGAATTTTAGGTTTTTTTCTAGTTCTGTGAAGGATGGTACTGGTGCTGTGATGGAGATGCCACTGAATTTGTAGATGGCATTTAGTAGTATGGCCATTTTCACAATGTTAATTCACCCAATCCATGGTCATGGGAAGTTTTATATCTACTATTGTCTTCTTCAATGTCTCTCAAAATTATTTTATAATTTTTATTATAGATGTTTTTCACCTTCTTGTTTGGGTTCATTCTTATTCTTTCACTGTCTTTCTTTTCTTCCATCCTTCCTTCCTTCTTTCCTCCCTCTCTTTTTCTTTCTCTGTGAGACTGTTGGGAATGGAATGTTGGTTATGGGGTTGTTGTATATAGCCTGTATTATATTGAGGTACAATCCTTCAATACTTAGTTTTTTTAGGGTTTACATCATGAAAGAATGTTGAATTATGTTGAAGATTCCTTTTGACTCTATTGGAAAATAATGCAAATTTTATCCTTGATTTTATTTACATGGTGTATTACACATATTGATTTGCATGTGTTGAGCCAACTTAGCATCACTAGAATAAACCCAACTTGATTATGATGTGTGATTTTTTAATATGAGGTTGAATTCAATGTATAAGTATTTTATTGAAGATTTTTGCATTTATGTTTATAAAAGATACTGGTCTACAGGTGTGAGTGTGTGTGTCTTTATTAGGTTCTGGTAGCAGGGTAGTACTGGTTTTGCACAATGAATTTGGATATCTCCTTCCCTTTCTATTTTTAGATTAATGTGAAGAGCATCAATATTAGTTCTTTAAAAGTCTGGTAAAATTCAGTGTTGAATCTGTCTGGTCTTGGGATTTTCTTTGTTGGGAGGCTTTTTATAACTACCTCAACCAGTGCATGCTCTACTTAACTTTTAAAAAATATCTCCTTGTTTCAAAAAAGAGAACCAACTACAGGAACATATCAAGACAAGTACAAGTCAAAGCATATCAATTATAATATTAATGTAAATGGTCTGAATTCAGTAATCAAAAGAAATAAAGTGGCATAATGGGTGAAGAAACAAGATTCAACAATATGCGGAATACAAAAACACATCTTATTCAAAAAGAAACTCATAGGCTGAAAGTCAAAGCATGGAAAACAATACTCCAAGTGACAGGAACTCAGAAAAAATCAGGGGTAGCTATTCTACTTGCCAACAAGTGGATTTCAAGCCAACAATGATCAAGAGAGAAAAAGAAGGTCACTTCGTCCTTGTAGAGGAAACAATGCGCGAAGAAGGTGTAACAATAATAAATATGCACCAAATACTGGTGCATTGAATTATATAAAACAAATATTAACAGACATTAAAAACCCAATAAGCATTAATACAATTTTATTGGGGTACCTCAATATACCATTGTCACAAATACAAAAATATCAACAAAGAACTATTAGAACTGAACCAAACTTTTGAACAAATGGACTTAGTAAATGTCTGCAGAGTATTCCACCTTACATCCGAATACACATTCTTCTCAGCTGCACATAGGATGTTCTCTGAAATAGACCACATACTAGTTCATAGAACATGCTTAAATAAAGGCAAAGGAATTGAAGTAGTCCATGCATATTATCAGGCCATAATGCAAGGAAATTGGAAATCAGTAGCAAAAGAAACCACAAAAATTTCATAAACACATGGAAATTAAATAATATCCTCCTGAACCGATGGGTAACAGATGAAATTAAACAAATTAAACCGTTTCTACAATAATTGATAATGCCCTTGCAACATACTGGAACTTATGAGATGCAATCAAAGCAGTCTTATGAGGGAAATTTATAGCAGAAAATTCCCACATTATAAAATGAGAAGAAGCTCAAATAACTTAACCTAATGTTAAACCTCAAACTTCTACAAAAAGAAGAGCAACTGATGTCCAAAGCTCTTATGAGGGAGGAAATTATAAAAAGCACAGCAAAAATTAATGCAATTGAGAATAAGGAAACTATACAAAGAATAAATGCATCAAGAATTTGTTCTTTGAAAGATTAAATAAAATTGACAAACCCTTAAACCAATCTTACCCAAAAAAAGACTCAAATTCACACAATTCAGAATGTAAAGGGTAAAATCAAAATGAATACTACAGAAATCCAGGAGATCATTAATATTTTCTTTAAGAACCTCTATTGTAATACAATGGAAAACATGGAAAAAATGGACTGATTCTTGGATACATATGAATTATTAAAGCTGAATCAGGAAGATGTAAAGATTCTAAATAATCCATTATCAGTCAGTGAAATTGGAGATGTAATTAAAAACATACCAACAAAGAAAAGGCCCAGGTCTTGATGGATTCACTACTAGATTCTATAAGAAATTTAGAGAAGATCTAAGGTCACTACTCCTCAAACTCTTTAATGAAACTGAAAGGGAAGCAATACTCCCAAATTCCCCTTTGCTCTTGCTCTTTCTATCTTCTGCTCTTGCCTCTCTGCTATGTGCCATCCTGCGTGGGAGTCAGGTGATTATGGACTGAAACCTCTACAAACTTTGAGCTAAATAAACCTTTTCCATTTAAAAAAATACTCCCAAATTCATTACTGGAAGCAAGCATTACCCTGATACCAAAATCTGAAAAGGATCCAACCAAAATAGAAAACTACAGGCCATTCTCCCTAATGAACGTAGATGCAAACATCCTCAGTAAAATACTGGCAACCACTAATTAGCAAATTATCAAGATTATACACCATAAGCAGATAGGATTCATCCCAGGAATGCAAGGATGGTTCAATATACACAAATAAATAAATGGACTACACTATATTAACAGAGCCAAGTAAAAAAAAAAGCACAATCATCTCAATAGATGCAGAAAAAGAATTTTCCAACATCCAACACCCATTCACAGTAAAATAACTACAAAAATTGAAATAGATGACTTTATCTCAATCACTCTGATAAAAACCATGTATGACAATCCAACAGCCAACATCATACTAATGAACAAAAAAAACTGAAAGCTTTCACTCTAAAATCAAGAAGAAGACAAGGATGTACACTATCACCACTCTTATGCAATATAACTCTGGAAACATTACCCAGGACAATTAGACAAGAAAAAGAAATAAAAGGAATAAGGATAGGAAATGAAGAAATTAAATTACCATAATTTGCCAATGACATGATACTCTACATAAAAGACTCTAAAAATTCTACCAAAAGACTTCTAGATTTAATAAACAAATTCAGCAGTGTACCTGGATACAAAGTCAGTACTCAAAAATCAATAGAATTCCTGTAAACAAATAAAAAATTCACTGAGAGAGAACTTAGGGAAACAACACCTTTCATAGTAGTGTAGGGGGCAATGAATCTTAGCATATTATTTTGGATAAAATAGTTTTGGTAAAAGCCTACATGGTGCCTTGGAAAGCCTCCTGGGACAGTGTAAGAGCTAATTCCCCAGATCAACACTGTCCAGGAATGTCTCCCCAAGATAAGGGGGCACGTAGGCCTAGTTAACCCTCCATGACCCTGCCTGGGCAGTTCCATTTTCTGGCCCTAGGTAAACATTGTAACCATAAAGTAAATGTATGGTTATCTAAAGGGGGACACATAAAACAGAGTACAAAAAGTATATATCATTGTGGTTGGGCTCATGACCAGAGCCTGACCCGGTTACATGGCACAAGGAAAACAACATGTGGCCAAGGCTATAACATTCCTTTCTGTTACCATGGAAACCAAAAATGTATATAACCTGGGAACAAAGACAGGTCCATGCCCACTTCCCGGACTTGCAAGTCGGGATGAGAGGTGAGCAGTCTAAATTAAAAACTTTGTCTGTTCTCTTTGGTCTCTTGCAGAATACAGCCCGAATTTTTGCCGTAACATTAGAATCCAAAAAAAAAATACCTAGGAATCAATCAAACAAAGAAATTAAAAGACTTCTACACTGAAAATTATAGTATTCTGAAAAAGAACATTGAAGAGGATATATGAAAATGAAAAGGTATCCCTTGTTCTTGGGTAGGAAGTACCAATATAGTAAAAATGGCCATACTTCCAAAATTATTATACAGATTTAATGCAATCCCAATCAAGGTTCCAATAGCATATCTCACAGAATTGAAGAAAATAATCCTAAAATTCATTTTTAACCAGAAGAAACCTAGAATAGCAACGGCAATTCTGGGCAACAAAGGCAAGACAAGGGGTATCACAATCTCTGACTTGAAAATGTACTACAAAGCTACAGTGATAAAAACAGAATGGCACTGGCAAAAAAACAGACCTGAGGATGAACAGAATAGAGTAGAAATGCAAAAACAACTCTAAACATACTCAGCCAGCTTAACTCTGACAAAGGAGCCAAACACCTTCACCAGAAGAAAGATAGCTTCTTTAATGCATGGTGTTGGAAAAACTGGCTTTCCACATGCACAAGATTAAAACTAGGCCCATATATTCCACCATGCACTAAAGTAAAATCCAAATGGATCAAAGATCTAAATATTAAAACAGAAACACTAAATCTGCTGGAAGATAAAATAGGTAGAACTCTTGAAGTGATTGGTGTAGGCAAAGACATTGTGAACAAAACCCCAATCATACACGAACTATCACAAAGAATCAAGAACTGGGATCTCATCTTATTAAAAAGCTTTTACACAGCAAAAGAAACCACCAACAGAGTGAAGAGACAACCCACAGTGTGGGAAAATATTTTGCTATCTGTTCTCAGAATAAGACTACTATCTAGAATGCATACAAAACTCAAAAATCAGACCACCCTCAAAATGAACAACCCAGTCCAAAAATGAGCATCTGAAATGAACAGACACTTCTCAATGAAGAAATAAAAATGGTAAATAAATATATGAAAAAATGTTCAATATCACTGGTCATTCAAGAAATGCAAATTAAAACAACACTGACCTTCCATCTCACTCCAGAAAGAATGGCTATTATCAAGAAATCAATTCTTTAAAAAAAAAAA